>NC_134596.1:10598333-10922500 GCF_037038515.1 Microtus pennsylvanicus | reverse complement strand
CATGTAGAATTGACACACCATCCAGGGATTATGATGTATTCAGAGACAAAAAAGACAAATGGAATGACTTTCCCAAAATGAGAAATTGTCAGGCATCCATGCCTAATTGGGAAAGGAACAGGAATCCAAAAGCTCTCCAATTTTTGTACTTAGGGTATGCACGAGTCCTGACAGTTCCTCTTGCTCTTGTCCCATTGTTGTTATGTCCAATTCCCTTGGAGAGGATCATTGAGAATCTCTGTTATGAATTCACTGTTTCCACCTCTTTTGTGTCTTTCTTTCTGGCAGGGAACAGCAAAAACTTGAAATCAATGTATATCTAGGGTCTAGTACATTGTTTTTTAGAAGCAGAATAAGGAAGCAAAGATCTGGACAGTTTTTGCATCCAGCAAATTGTTCTTCTCTCAAAATTTAGGAGATCAAAGCCCGTCTGCACTGTAACTGTCTTCCTTAAAAATATAAGAGTGCTAGCCATGTTCTGGAAGCATCACGGTTGTCAAGACCACCACTTATCTGGACCTCAGAGAGAGAGATTACGTTTGAGTCAGTCAGCGTCCTCAGAAACCTGTTGTCATCATCGATCCAGAGAAGGCAGCTTTGAGCACATGACCATCCCCAGTGACACTGGAAAGCAGTGATATATAGACTCTTTGGCTTTGACGAGAAAGATCAGCATTGTGCAGCAGGCTTCTCTCTCAGGATCTCAACTGATGTAAAACATCAATGATATCATGAGCCATATTATCCTATACTTTATAGCCCATTTGTCAACAAAAAAATATCAGCAATCTCTTGTTCCCCAGGAACAGAAATCTTTTGTGAACTCAATTATAGTAAAACTAGAAGTTTTTAGAATTTTTCAATAGAAACCATGAGGCATTTATAATGTGCAAAATGAATTACAGAGAAGTAAAAATGTAGAGGGTGCCTTTTCACAATTCACATGTTTGGAAGTGGGAAAAGTCAAAAACCTATATTCTGAACTGGTCTCTATTGCCATTCACATCCTTCTACCTTTCATTGGGGAAAGAACCAGACAGGGTAGAAATAGGAGTGTGGTGGATTCTTAGAGTTTAAAGGAGAATAAGATCAAAATCAGGAGAAGAATTAAGAATGAGTTTCTGAAATTCATCTTTAGCAAGAATTTTTCATTTGAATTCAATACTAAATTCATTCAGCATAACCTACATGCAACTGTGGTGTTTTTATTTAAATCAAGAAGCATACAGGTAATGGTAATATTTGGTTACTTTATCATTAGCCAAAGAAGAGAATCCCACTCTATGAGACTTAAATAAGAGGACTGAAAAGTGGTAAACTTGATATATTTAGTGCAATTACAAATAACATTGTAAAGAATGACATTATAGAAATCATATTTATTCAATTTTTGAGGTCATAGATCCATAAGCCGTCCACAGTCTTTATACAAAAAAAAAATCCAGTCACCAGAAACAGGTTTGATGCTTACTTGTTGTGCTTGTAGAATGAGTAGCTCTCTGGGAGTTTAACCCTGCAACAAAACATAAGTGAAACTCATCAGGAATGGGAATTTGCCCTGGCAACCTTTTCTACCTCATTAGCTGCTGTGGGAGATCCTTCTGTCTTTGTTTTGCTTTTATTAGTTAATGAATAAAGAATTGCTTTGAGCCTATGGCAAGGATAGAACAGAACTACTTGAAAAAAACTAAACTAAGTGCTGGGAGGAAGAAGGGTGGGGTCAGAGAGATGCTATGGGGCAGAGTCAGATATGCCGAAACTTTGCCAGTAAGCCACAGCCATGTGATGATACACAGATTAATAGAAATGGGTTAAACTAAGATGTAAGGGTTAGCCAATAAGAATCAAGAGCTAATAGGCCAAGCAGTGGTTTAATTAATACAGTTTCTTTGTGGTTATATCTGTTCTGGGTGGGCAGGATGAACAAGTGGCTCCATGCAACAAATTGGCACTCACATGTCCAACTAAATCCATGTAAAACTTGAGAGGGCCTGAAAAGGAATACTAGACACAAAAATACAGAGTTTAATACAGATTCTGTCTGTTGGCTGGAAGTGTGCAGCAGCTCCTTTAAGAGAGATTTTCCTGACTCAACAGCAGAAAAATAGTCACACCATTTTGAAATGCAGGATTTCTGGGTTATGCTATCAGTATGACCTCTGGCCCTTTTAGGAGACCGAATGTTTGGATGGGGTTTGTGAGCAGACTGCTACAGCTTGTTTAATGGCAACATAGACCTGCTCTGTGCCTAAAACTGGGGAAATGTTTATGGCTTGCAGAGGTAGTGAATGGACTTCCACCATGTTGGACTGTGGAAGCAAATGGGTAATACTATATATACAATAGTAATGGCATGGCTTAAGCTTAAGAAGTGCTTAGCATTTTAAAAAGTGTTTCTGGACAGAAAAGAATTACAGATATGCAATAAAGACAAACCCAGATGGGTCACTGATGTGGGAGTGTCATATATCAGTCTGTTGATTTCATTGGCTAAGCAATAAAGAAACTGCTAGGCCCATTTGATAGGCCCACCCTTAGGTGGGTGGAGTAAACGGAACAGAACGCTGGGAGGAAGAGGAAGTGAGGTCAGACTGGACAGCTCTCCGCTGGGGAGCAGACGCTTCAGAGAAAGACGCCATGCTACCTGCTCCAGGGAAGACGCACGCTATGAAGCTCCGACCCAGGATGGACTTAGGCTAGAATCTTCCTGGTAAGACCGGTGCTATATAGATGATAAGAAATGGGCTAGTCCAGGTGCGAGAGTTAGCCTAGAAGAGGCTGGGTAGAAATGAGCCAAGCGGTGTTTAAATGAATACAGTGTCTGTGTAATTATTTCGGGGCATAAGCTAGCCAGGCAGGCGGCTGGGGTTTTGGGGATGTAGCCCCGCGGCCGCTCCATATTACTACAGGTCACGATGTTAGATAAATGTATGTAGGCTTGGAAGAGAGAAGAAAATGAGTACAGAGAGTTATAATGGGAAGCAAATGGTTTATAAAAAAGAAACAGAGTCTTTAAAGAGACAGAGTGATGATAATAAAATAAATATTAAAAAGTAATAGAGTAAAAATAAGCCATGTAAAGATGTAGAATACAAAGAATCTAGATTATGTATATTATTGTGTTTTCTTTGAATTTTTCGACTGTGAATAAGTGAAATACAGAGAGACACTTCATTGTATGGGCTACTAAGCTAAACCTGTATATATTTTAAAGGTATCTTGATTTCAGAATATGGATCTAAGGATATGTTGCTTTGGAAAAGAGGTTATTCTTTCATTTTCACAAAAGATGAAAATCTGTGGATTGCTTCCAGACCAATATGCTTTTATGGAACAAGACCCCTGAAAGGTTGTTGTAAACACCCCCACAAAAATACTTCACCCAATAAACAGCAGAAAGCAGTTTGGAGAAACTATGTCCATATTTGCAAATATTTTTTATAAGTATTTATTTATATTTAAAAGAGGATATGCTCTATATATTTGCATTGGTATGGATCTTTGTTTATTGATACAAGCTTTAGGTCAATTTTGTTATACGTATATTTCTGCTCTTTATTAAGGTATTACATTTATACAATTTATTTAAAATGTAATGTAACATACATTAAGAAATATAGGTTAATAGATAATCATCTATAATAGTCAAGATTGTAGTCATGTTACTTATATTTTCTGGAGAGATGGAGATATATTTCAGTTAGTTAGGTATTCTTCAAATCTTTCAAAGACCTTCAGAATATGGCATTTAAAATGTTTTAAGGACTTAGGACTTGTCATGACAGTAAGACACATCTGCTTCTGGCAGTGCCAATCTACTTCAAGAGGAAGATGGGCATCAAAGAGGTTTCTTACGGAGTTTGCTAGTCATTTGAGCAAGAAACTGCTCTTGCCTGGACTGCTTGATGGGCTGGACATGCCGGACCCACAAAAAATGACTGTTCAATTTACCTAAAGGTGAGATGGTCCTTCATGGTTCCTGTTACATTAAAGAGTCCACCAGACAGTTTGCAGGACACAAGAAAGTGACTGACAAACTATCAGTATAAGTGGAACTGTCTTTGAAATTCCCTCTATTGATTAAGTGGAATTTGGTAAACTACTACTTCTCTTCCTCAAGTTCATCCTTGTTTTAGACTTACTCCTCTGCAAGATTTTGTTCTGTATCTCAAAGCCCAGTATTGACTTTTGAGTTTATCTTTCAACTCTCAGTAGTATGTTCAGTTCTAAAACTTGTGCTCCATTTCTGTCTCTGCCCTGAGTGTTTCCCTGTTCATGTCAAGAGAGAAGCCACAGGGAAACATATATGACCATACCTAAATATCAATAATCCCATATAAACTTGAGAGGGTTGCACCTTTGTGATTTGTGTGTTTGTATCTGGATGCCTCTGTCTTCATGATCCTACAATGTTATATTTATTCACCCCCTCCACCGGACTCCATACCAAGGACCACAGCTTTGCTGGGGACTAAGCTAGTCCTATAAACCAAAAGTTATCATATCCCAGCCTATAGTTTCAGAAGTAGACATTTGTTTTAGTGGAGCACAAGCTGGCTCTAGGGACTTCAGCTCTGGTAACTGGTCTCAGATAGCTAGCCTTCTCTGATTTAAAAGGTAAGAGCCAGATAGTGTATAAGGCTGGTTGATAAGTTTCTCAACAGAAGTACTGAACTAGAACCACCATGAATTAATCGTCTTCTGCATCATATAGCATATTTGAAATGAGCAACCTATCAAATACTCTATTCTGCCACAGTTACTGATAACGCACGCCTTTAATCCCAACACTCGGGAGGCAGAGGCAGACGGATCTCTGTGAGTTTGAGACCAGCCTGGTCTACAGAGCTAGTTCCAGGACAGGCTCTAAAGCCACAGAGAAACCTTGTCTCTAAAAAACCAAAAAAAAAAAAAAAAGAAAAAAGAAAAACGCATTGACAGATTATTCTGAGTTGATTTTCTATCAAGAATTATGATTTCCTTAACCAAAAGGAAAATATCATTTGAATTCTTAAAAATGTCATGTTTTCTTTCTTTCTAAAGGTATTTTAATAAGTAAGCATCCTGTTTTGTTGATTGCATAAGATCAAATTTAGCAATATATTATTCACAGACTCCTCCTCCACATAATACTCTTCTCTATTTCTAAGCATAGTAGTCAATTTCTAGTTCATGCTCCAGTCATTAATACTATGTCCAATTCTGAGACATATCTATACTGTCCATTTACTCCCTCATATTTTTCATGCTCCAGTTGAGTCAAAAATCAGAGATAAAGCGTCATCAGTATTCCCGAACATCACGAATAGTTTCATATAAATTTGAGAGGTACTGGTCTTTAGGTTTACATGTCTGAGACAGGTTTCCCTCTCTGTGTGTTATCACCATGAGATAAATCTATGCATCCAAAAGTAAAAGATGCAGTTTCAGGACTTCTTTAAATTCTATGGCTTATATAAAACACTTATTCTTCCTAATTTATGTGTGGCTGGGCATCTAGTGATATATCACATCCTTCTCTGTGTACTGTGTAACAGGTGAACTGCATTTTTATCAGAGCTATAGGAAGATTGACACTTTAAGGAATTTTTATTAAATAAATAGATGAATCTTATATCATACAATATAAGTTATAAATTAGTGAAAACCTTCAGGCTAAAATCAATCAAAAGAGATAAAGAAAGTCATTACATATTAGTCACAGGAAAAATTCATCAAGAGGAAATCTTAGTACTGAACATCTCTACCCCAAATACAAGGGCACCCTCATATGTAAAAGAAACAATTCTAAAGCTTAAATCATATATTAAACTCCACACAATAACATTCCTCTCTCATTGACAGCTCATTTAGAAAAAAAATAAACAGAGAAATAAGGCAACTGACAAACATTATGAATCAAATTGACTTAACAGAGATCTATAGAATATTCCATCCAAACTGGAAAGAATATACGTTCTTCTCAGCACCACATGGAACCTTCTCAAAAATGGAACACAGACTCAGTAACAAAACAAACCTCAACAAATAAAAAAAATGGAATAACCCAATGTAACTTATCAGATCACCATGGTTTAAAACTAGAAGTCAACAGCAATACTAATTCAGAAAAAGCCCACAAACACATAGAAATTAAACACTGCTCACCTGAATCATCAATGCATCAAGGAAAAAATAAATGGAGAAATTAAAGACTTCCTAAAATCAAATGAAAATAACCACACAACATACCCAAATTTATAGGACACAATGAAAGCAGTATTAAAGAGGAACATTCATAGCAGTAAATTTCTACATAAATAATCTGGAAAAATCCCATAGTAGTAAATTAATGGAATATTTGAAAACTTTAGGACAAAAAGAAGCAAGCTCACCTAAGAAAACTAGACAGCAGGAAATAATCAAATTGAGAGCTGAAATCAACAAAATGGAAACAAAGAAAACAATACAAAGAATCAATGAGACAAAAAGTTGGTTCTTCAAGAAAATCAACAAAATAGACAAACCTTTATCCAAACTAACCAAAGGAAAGGGAGAAAACATCTAAATTAACAAAATCAGAAATGAAAAGGGGGACATAACAACAGACACAGAGGAAATACAGAGAATTATCAGATCATATTTTGAAAACCTGTACTCTACAGAATTGGAAAACTTAAAAGAAATGGGTAACTTTCTGGATAAATATCACTTATCAAAATTAAATCAATACCACATAAGCAAGTTAAACAGACCTATAACTGCTGAAGAAATAGAAACAGTAATCAAAAGTCTCCCAACCAAAAAAAAATCCAGGACCAAATGGTTTTAGCTCTGAATTCTACAAAACATTCAAAAAAGAACTAATACCAACACTCCTCGAATTATTCCACACAATAAAAACAGAAGGAACATTGCAAAATTCTTTTTATGAGGCTACAATTACCCTGATACCCAAACAACAGAAAGATATTACTCAGAAAGAGAATTACAGACCAATCTCACTCATGAACATTGATGCAAAAATACTAAATAAAATACTGGCAAATTGAATCCAAGAACACATCAGAACCATGATCCACCCTGATCAATTCAGCTCCATCCCAGAGATGCAGGGATGGTTCAACATATGAAAATCCGTCAATGTAATCCACCAAATAAACAAACTGAAAAATAAAAACCACATGATTATCTCATTAGATGCCAAAAAAGCTTACAAGAAAATACAACATCCCTTCATGATAAAGGTCTTGGAGAGAACAGGGATACAAGGAACATAACTAAACATAATAAAGGCAATATACAGCAAGACAACAGCCAACATCAAACTACATGTAGAGAAACTCCCTGCAATCCCACTAATATCAGGAATGAAACAAGGTTGTCCACTCTCTCCATATATATTCAATATAATTCTTATGGTCCTAGCTAGAGCAATAAGACAAGAAAAGTAGATCAATCAGCTACAAATCAGAAAAGAAAAAGGCAAGCTCTGTTTGCTGATTATGTGATATTTTACATAAGTGATCCCAAAAATTCTACCAAGGAACTTCTATAACTCATAAATACATTTAGTAATGTAGCAGGATATTAGATTAACTCAAAAACATCAGTAGCCCTCCTGTACACAGATAATAAGGGGACTTGGGAAAAAATCAGAGAATCAACACCCTTCACAATAGTCACAAATAGCATAAAATATCTTGGAGTAACTCTAACCAAACAAGTTGAAGACTTGTATGACAAGAACTTTAAATCTTTGAAGAAAGAAATTGAAGAAGACACCAGAAAGTAGAAAGATATCCCATGCTCTTGGGTATGCACACTTAACAAAGTAAAAATGGCAATCTTACTAAAAGGAATCTACAGATTCAATGCAATGCCCATAAAAATCTCAGCAAAATTCTTCACAGACCTCAGGAGAACACTACTCAACTTCATATTGAAAAGCAAAAAAACTCAGAATAGCCAAAACAATCCTGTACAATAAAAGAACTTCTGGAGGTATCACAATCCCTGACTTCAAACTTTACTACAGAACTACAGTAATCAAAACAGCCTGGTATTGGCATAAGTACAGACAGGAGGACCTATGGAACAAAATAAAAGACCCAGATATTAATCCATATGCCTTGAACACTTGACTTTTGACAAAGAAGCAAAAAAAAAATCAAATGGAAAAAAGAAAACATATTTAGCAAATGGTACTGGTATAAATGGATATCAACATATAGAAGAATTAAAATAGACCCATATCTATGACCATGTACAAATCTCAAGTCCAAACAGATCAAAGACCTCAACATAAAGCCAGCCACACTGAACCTTGTAGAAGAGAAAGTGGGAAGTACACTGAACACATTGGCACAGGAGACCACTTCCTAAATATAACCCCAACAGAACAGTCACTGAAAGAAACAATTAATAAATGGGACCCCCTGAAACTGAAAAGCTTCTGTAAAGCAAAGGACATGGTCAACAAGATAAAACAACAGGCTACAGGATGGGAAAAGATTTTCACTAACCCCACATCAGACAGAAGTCTGATCTCCAAAATATACAAAGAACTCAAGAAATTGGTCACCAAAAAACCAAATAATTCAATAAAAATGGAGTACAGACCTAAACAGAGAAATCCCAACAGAGGAATCTAAAATGGCTGAAAAACACTCAAGGAAATGCTCAACATCCTTAGTCAGCAGAGAAATGCAAATCAAAACAATTCTAAGATTCCATCTTACACCTGTAAAAATGCCCAAGATCAAAAACACTGGTGACAACTTATGCTGGAGAGGTTGTGGGGAAAAGGGAACACTTCTGCATTGCTGGTGGGAATGCAAGCTGATATAGCCCCTTTGGATATCAGTGTGACGATTTCTCAGAAAATTAGGAAAACCCTTTTTCAAGACCCAGTAATATCACTTTTGGGTATATAACCAAAGGATGTTCATAGCAGCATTGTTTGTCATAGCCAGAACCTGAAAACAGCCTAAATGCCCCTCAACAGAAGAATGAATAAGGAAAATATAGTACACTTACACGATGGAGTACTACGTTAGAAAAAAATGACATCTTGAATTTTGCAGAAAAATAGATGTAGCTAGAAAACATATTTTGAGTGAGGCAACCCATACACAGAAAGACAATTATCACATGTACTCATTCATAAGTATTTTTAAAACATAAATCAAAGAAAACCAGCCTACAAATCACAATCCCAGAGAACTAAGAAAACAATAAGGGCACTAAAATAGATTTACATAGAACTAATCTACATGGGAAGTAGAAAAAGACAAGATCTCCTGAGTAAATTGGGAGCATGGGGACCTTGGGAGAGGTTTGAAGGGGAGAGGGAGAGGCAGAGAGGGGAGAAGAGGGAAAAATGTAGAGCTAAATAAAAATCAATCAATCAATAACTAAACACCAATCCAAATATCCACCCCACCTTTTCCAATTTCCTCCACCCACCCTCTCACCCCACCCCCTCTAATCCTAAGAGAGGGTAAGGCACTTTGCTTTGTGGAAAGTCCAATGCCCTCCCTACTACATCAAGGCTGAGCATGGTATACATCCAAAGAGAATAGGATCCAGAAAAATATTACATGCAGTAGAGTTAAATCCAATGCCACTGTTAGTGACCCCTCAGTCTGCCCAGCCATACAACTGTCAACCACATTCAGAGGGACTAGTTTGGTCCTATGCTTGTTCCTTCCCATTCCAGCTGGAGATGGTGAGCTCCCTTAGCTTGGGTAAACTCTTTCAGTGGATAAACCCTTCATGGTCTTGACCTCTTTGCTCATATTCTCATTCCTTCTACTCTTCTCTAGACCTTGGGAGCTCAGTACATTGCTAAAATGTAGGTCTCTGGCTCTGTTTTCATCTGTTGTGGGATAAGGGTTTCATAGTGATATTTAAGATAATTATTAATCTGACTATAGGGCAAAGCCAATTCAGACACCTTCTCCTCCATTGCTTAGGGTCTTATTTGTGGTCATCCTTGTGGATTCCTGGGAATTTTTCTAGAGCCAGGTTTCTTGCTAACCCTATAATAGCCCCCTCTATCAAGATATCTCTTTCCTTGCTATCACATCTGTCCTTCTTCCATCTCAAGGATCCCATTCCCTCAAGTCCTCCTCAACACTCCCCCTCTCCTCTCTTCTTCTCCTTCTCACCTTTCTTCTGTCTCCACGCCTATGATTCCAATTTTTCAGGAGATCTTGTCAGTTTCCAATTTCTAGGTGGGTCTACATATGTTTTACTTTGGGTTCACCTTATTACTTAGCTTTTCTAGGATCACGAACTATAGGCTCAATGTCCTTAATCATATATAATAAAGGAACTTCTGGAGACATTACCATCCCTGACATCTAGCTTTATTACAAAGCTACAGTAATGAAAACAGTTTGGTATTGGCATAAAAACAGAGACGTTGACCAATGGAATTGAATTGAAGACCTGGATATTAATTCACACACCTATGAACACCTGATTTTTGACAAAGAAGCTAAAATTATACAGTGGAAGAAAGAAAGCATCTTCAACAAATGGTGCTGGAATAAGTGGATGTCAACATAGAGAAGAATGTAAATAGATCCATATCTATCATCGTCCACAAAACTCAAGTCCAAATAGATTAAAGACTTCAATATAAATCCGACCACACTGAACCTGATAGAAGAGAAAGTGGGAAGTAGCCTTCAATGTATGGGCACAGGAGACCACTTCCTAAATATAACCCCAGAAGCACAGACCCTAAAGCAACAATAAATAAATTGGATCTCCTGAAAATGAGAAGCTTCTGTAAAACAAAGGACACAGTCAATAAGACAAAAAGGCAGCCTACTGAATGGGAAAAGATCTTCACCAACCCCACATCAGACAAAGGACTGATCTCCAAAATATATAAAGAACTCAAAAAATTAGACATTAAAATTCTAAATAGGCCATTTTAAAAATGGAGTACTGAACTAAACAGAATTCTCAACAGAAGAATTTAAAATGGTCAAAAGATACTTAAGGAAATGTTCAATTTCCTTAGCTATTAGGGTGATGCAAATCAAAGCAACTCTAAGATGCCATCTTACACAAGTCAGAATGGCTAAAATCAAAAACACTAATAATAGCTTATGCTGGAGAGGATCTGGAGTAAGGGGAACACTCATCCATTGCTGGTGGGAATGCAAACTTGTACAACCACTTTGGAAATCAGTATGGCAGTTTCTCAGAAAATTGGGAATCAACCTACCTCAGGATTCAGCAATACCACTTTAGAGAATATTTCCAAAAGATGCTCAATCATACTCCAAAGCATCTGTTCAACTATGTTCATAGCAGCATTATTTGTAGTAGCCAAAACTCGGAAACAACCTAGATGCCCCTCCACCGAAGAACGGATAAATAAAGTGTGATACATTTACACATTACAGTACTACTCAGGGGTAAAAAGCAATGACATCTTTAATTTTACATGTAAGTGGCTGAAATTAGAAAACATTATCCTAAGTAAGGTAACCAAGACCCCAAAAAATGAGTATGGTATGCACTCACTCATAAATGGATACTAGCAATATGTAGATTCCTAAAGGCAGTCTGCCCTATTATTTGCCATCTGTCAAAACTGGAATGCCAGTCAGGCTCTGAAACCTCTTCAGTCTTAATATGACCTAATACCTGGACTTCAGATTCTTATGGCATGAGTTGTTAGGGATTTTCAGAGAGTTGTTCTCATCATTGATAGAGATAAACCTTATCTCAACGCAAAAAATATAACCACAGCCAGTGAATCTTTGGGAATCTTGTAACCTTAGCTTTGGGTGCAATTGGGACACTATCAAGACACTCTCAAAATCTCAAATGCTAAAGCCAGATTGGACAGTTATCTCATCTGTGAAAACTATGAAGAATAAGCCAGGGTCTGAAACCCTAATTGCTCTTATTAGAGGACCTCATATCTGGACCTCAGATTCCCATTGACATGAGTCTCTCAGCATCCTCAGACAGGGTTTCTCATCATCGATCCAGATAAGCCCTCTCTCAATACATGAGCATTTCCATGGCCAAGAGAAACTACATAAAGTTTGTCATCTTAACCTTGAAAACGAAGAACAGAATTGTGTAGAGCATGTTTCTCAGTATCAAAACAGAGGTATTGAGTCTGACTCAGCATGCATACATTGTCTTTTGTACCTTAATTCAAATCTAAGTTAAATGTAATATCAGAATACTCTATTGTGATGAACCCTAGCAGCTTGCCATTAGGTAAGAGACCTACAGGCAGGCTGCACCACCACAGCTGCCACCCACTTTACTCTTTTCACAGAGAAACCAACTCATTACCCATCCTCCCCTTCCCCATCATCCTCATCTTGGACAATCATCTCCTGCTACTTCAGAAGCTCCTATAGGCACAGTGCCACCTATACCAGTTGCAAAAACAGGTGATTGATGATCTCCCTTGTAGACTGCACTAATCTCTAGGCCATAAATACCAAGGGACATCCTGAGCCCCACACCAATCATCTCAGCAAGAAAGCAGGTTCCTGCACTCAATTCTGGTGGAAAACAGCTGCTCCAATGAATCCCACAGCAGCTTGCCAACAAGTGAGAGACCTGTGGGCAGTCTGTACCACCAATGTGACCACCCACTGGAATCTCTTTCTACAAGACTCATTCTGCCAGTCAACCAAGCTTACCTCAGCATCCTCCTTAAAGGGAAAGGTGAGGTGAAGGGAATGGGAGGAGGGGCAATAAGGGAGAACAGGGATTGGTATGCAAAATTTAAAACAAAAAGTAGTTTTCTTTCTTTTTTTAAAAAAAAGAGAAAAAAACACCACCAATAATGGTCAGGGCACTATGCATTCACTAGAGCCCAGTTACCTTACCACAACAAGTTCTGAATATTCCATCATAGCTGAAGCAAATTATTAAATCACAAAAACAACCTATATGAAGATAGAGTTCCTGAAAGAGGAAATTAACAAATCTCTTAAAGAAATCCAAGAAAAAATTAGAAAACAAAAAAACAGTTGAAGAAAAGGAATAAAATCACTCCACACCTAAAATTGGGAATAGAATAAATAAAGAAAATACAAGCTGATGGAATTCTTGAAATAAAAATTTTGAGAATTTGAAAATTAACTACAGAGGCAAGTGTCACCAAAAGAATACAGAATTCTGGAAGAGAGACTTTCAGGTATTGAAGATTTGATAGAATAAATGAATATATCAGTCAAAGAAAATGTTAAAAATCAAAAAGTTTTGACACAAAACATTCAGGAAATATGGGACACTATACTAATATTAAACTAAGAATTATAAGAATAAATGAAAGAGAATCCTAGCTCAAAAGGTCCAGAAAATATCTTCAACAAAATCATAGAAGAAAATTGCTCTAACCTAAGAAGAGGAAACCAATAAAGATACAAGAAGCATACAGAACAGCAAGTAGATTAGACCAGAAAAAATTCCCTTACCACATAATAACTAAAACACAAAACATGCAGAACAATGAAAGAATTTTTTTAATGAAAGGAAAAAGAACAAGTAGCATATAAAGTCAAACCTATTATAATTATACTTGGTTTTACAAAGGAGACTGCAAAACCAGAAAGGTCTGAACAAATGTGATTCAGACTCTAAGAGACCACAGATACCAGACTAGCGCACTATATCTATCAAAATTTTCAGTTACTTAGATGGAGAAAGTAAGATGTTTCATGATAATCAAATTTAAGTAATATGTATCTATAATTCCAGCCCTACAGAAAATTCTGGAAGGAAAACTCCAACCTAATGAAGTTAACAACACCTATGAAAACACAGAAAATAATTTCACACCTGCAATATTAAAATAAGGACATACACACAAAACCAACACTAATTCAACCATTGCCCACAACAATGTAATAACAACAATCAAAAATAATTATTGATCATTTATATCTCTCAATATTAATGATCTGCATTCTCCAATAGAAAGACATAGACTAACATAACAGATTTGAAAACAGAATCTATCCTTTTGCTTCGCCAAAGAAATATATATCAGCATCATGTATAGGTACTACCTTGGGATACAGTGTTGGAAAAAGACATCCCAAGAAAATGATCCTAAGAATCAAGTGGATATAGCTATTTTAATATCTAACAAACTAGACTTGAAACCACAGGCACAATACTGAGTAACCAAAGGAAATATCCACTGAGACAATATTTCAGTTCTTAACATCTATGCCTCAAATACAAAAGCACTCGAGTTTGTAAAAGAAACACTCCTAAAACATAAATCATATACTGACTGTCACCTATTTGTAGCGGGAAATTTTAATACCCCATTCTCAACAAAGGATGAGTCATCCAGACAAAAACTAAATGGAGAAATCCTGGAGCTAGCAGACATTGTAAACCAAATGGACTTAGGAGTTATTTAAAGAACGTTTTAACCAAAAATAAAAGAATGTACTTTCTTCTTAGTACCTCATGGAACTTTCCCTAAAACTAACGAACCACATACTCAGACACCAAGCAAGTCTCAGCAGATACAAAAAAATTTGAAATATCTCCCTGAGTACTATTAGACCACCACAGATTAAAGCTGGAGCTCATCAACAACAAAAAGAACAGAAATCTTAAAATCTCATGAAAACTGAAAAAAAAAGCTCTATTGAATAAAAATGCATCAAGACAGAAAGAAAGAAATTAAAGACATTCTAAAATTCATTGAAAATTAATATGCAACATACCCAAACTTATGAGACAAAATTAAAGTGTGCTAAGAGGAAATTTCATAGCCCTAAGGGCATAAGTTAAAAAAAAACCTGGTGACAATCTCATATTAGCAACTTAAAGCATACCTCCCAGCTATAGAACAAAAAGAAACAAGGACAATTCAGATGATGTAGAGGTTGGGAAATAATCCAATTGAGGGCTGAAGTCCATAAAATTGAAACAAGGAAAATAATGTGAAGAATCAATGAAGAAGAGAAAATCAACATGATTGACAAACCCTTATCCAAACTAACTGGAATGCAGAGAGAGAACATTCAAATTAACAAAATCAAAAATGAAAAGAATATGCTAACAGACACCATGGAAATCCAGAGGATCATAAATACATAATTTTAAAAATTTGTACATTCTTAAAGTATGATACCCAATGCACATTTGGACTCAACAAAGAAACAGAATTACAGACCAATTTTCCTTATGACCATAGATGCAAAAATACTCAAAAATACTTGCAAATCAAACAAAAAACACATCAAAAACATAATCCAATATGATCAAATGGAGTTCATCTGAGAAAGAATGGGAGGGTTCGATGTACAAAAATCAGTATGTAATCCAACATATAGGGAAACTGAAAGAAAAAAATCATATGATCATCTCATTAGGTGTAGAAAAAGGCTTTGACTAAAATTAACAATTCTTCATGAAAAAGTTCTTTAAAGATTAGGGTTACAAGAGACATAACTAAATATAATAAAGACAATTCACAACAAGAATATAGCCAAAATCAAATTAATGTGGAGGCACTCAAAGCAATTCTACTGAAATCGGGATCAAGACAAGATTGTACATGCTCTCCATATTTACTCAATATAGTACTTGAAGTTTTAGTTAAAGCAATAAGACAACTGAAAGAGATAAAAGGGATACACAGGAGAAGAAGTCAAAGTATACTTGCTGCAGATGATATGATAGTATACATACGTGACTCTAAAAAGAAAGTTGAAAGTAAGAAAAGTTAAAAAGAATGCACCAAGCGTGCAAATATTAACATATAATATACTGAAAGTGAAATTCACAGTTCAAACAAGATGGTACAAGGAATAAGTAACTTTATAACAATGGGATAACTTAAAGAAATTACCTGAAGAAGACATTGAGATATCATGAGGGGTTGAGGAGTTTATCAAAGTCTGGAAGCTGTATTGATCAGCTACCAAGGACAATAAGATGGCCATTAGATACTTCTGCTTTCCTGAAGAAAGGCAAGTCAACTGGTCATTCAGAGAGAGCTAATGCTCTTCACATTACCCTCTACATCCAAATATTGCTGAAGAAAAAAAATCTTGGAGTAAAAAAAAAATGAAAAGACATGGTCTTCAAAATACTCAGGAATAAAGACAGTGAGCCCTTCCATTTGTTTCTTATCATTAGCTACATAGCAAAGCCATTTTCAGTTTACAGTGCTAGTAAGCTGAAAAGTGCTTTTTTTTCTGTTGATTTCACCTCTTTGGGTCTATCCTTTCAATGCCTGTTTGTGTCACACACTTAATTACATATCTAAACTATACTATTAATTATAGCAATGATCAATATAATGAATCAAGTATATAGGACACATTTGGGACACTGTAGCAATACCCATTTTCTCAAAATATATGATCATAAAGCCAAACATTACTGCTATATGCCATCAATGAAAGCTGAAGTGTACCAGTTATATGAATTTCAGGAGTCTTGTTGGAGAATTTCAAATGGCCAAAAGATACTTAAGGACATGTTCTTCATCTTTAGCTATCAAGGAAATGTAAATCAAAACAACTTTGAGATACCATCTTACACCTTTCAGAATGGCTAAGATCAAAAATACTAATGATAGCTTGTGTTGGAGAGGATGTGGAATAAGGGGAACACTTATCCATTGCTGGTGGGAATGCAAACTTGTGCAACTACTTTGGAAATCAGTGTGGCGGTTTCTCAGAAAACTGGAAATCAACCTACCCCAGGATCCAGCAATTCCACTCTTGGGAATATATCCACAAGATGCTCAATCATACTATAAGAGCATTTGTCCAACTATGTTTAAAGCAGCATTATTTGTAGTAGCCAAAACCTGGAAACAACCTAGATGCCCCTCAACTGAAGAATGGATAAAGAAAGTATAACACATCTACACATTAGAGTACTACTCAGAAGTAAAAAATAATGACATCTTGAATTTTGCACGCATATGGATGGGATTAGAAAACATTATTCTGTGTAAGGTAACCCAGACCCAAAAAATCAATATGGTATGCATTCACTCATAAGTGGATACTAGTTATAAACAAAGGTCAACCAGCTTAGACTTCAGGAACCTAGGGAAACTAAGTAATAACGTGAACCCAAAGAAAAACATATAGACCCACCTGGAAATTAGAATCAGACAAAATTTGGGAGCAGGGGGGCAGGGGTTAGAAGGAAGGGGAGAAGAGGGTTGAGGAGAAGTTGAGGGAATGGGACAGTTGAGATGGAGGAAGGACAGATATGAGAGCAAGGAAAGAGATATCTTGACTGAGGGAGAAATTATGGAGTAAGCAAGAAACTTGGCTCTAGAAAAATGCCCAAGAACCCACTGGGATGACCCCTGCTAAGACCCTAACCAATAGAGGAGAGGGTGTCTGAACTGGCCTTACCCTGTAGTCAGACTGATGATTATCTTAATTATCACCATAGAACTTTCATCCAGCAATAGAAGGGAACAGAGGCAATGATACACATTTTAGCACTGGACTGAGATCCCAGGATCCAGTTGAAGAATGGAAGAAGTGAGAGTATGAACAAGGAATTCAAGACCATGGGGGGGTCATTCATTGAGACAGTTTGCTTGAGCTAATGGTAGCTCAACAACTCCAACCTGGGAGTAAATGAGCATGGGAAGAACCAATCCCCTCTGAAGAGGGGTTGACAGCCGGAGCAGACTGAGGGGCCACTGATAGTGACACTGGGATGTGTCTCTACTGCATATACAAGCTTCATGGGATCCTATTCTCTTTGAATGTAAACCTTGCTCAACCTAGATGTAGTAGGGAGGGCCTTGGACTTTCCACAGGGCTCCTCCCTTAGGGTTGGAGGGGGGATGGTCTGTGGAGGGAGATGGAGTGGACTGGAGGAGGGGAGGGAGTGGGAATTTGGATTTTTTTAAGTAATAATAAAAACATAAAGAAAAATATAAAATAGAATCTTATGAAAAAATGCTGTTGATTGGAAATATTGTGTTCTTTCTAAACAGAACTTTTAACTAGCATGCAAAGTTGGAAGTTACATGATAAGATAATCATGAGTACTAAATTTACATAGTTTCTCCTTTTCCTGTTCCTCTCCTTTATCACCTATGCCCTCTTATGTTTTTTCATTTCTGCCTTCAATAGTAATCTGTTCTCTTTCTGAAACATATGTTTACTCATCCTCCTGGCTCTTTATATTTCCTCCTTCATGGTCCCAGTTCTACATTCAGGATCTTAAACTACCCTCACCCATACATTAGTATGTATTTTTTATCAAGAGGACACTCAGATGTGCACATGAGCAATAACACATGAAATTTGTAGCTTTTGAATCTAGATTATTTGCTTTGGTGTTGCCATAAATTACATAATTTTAGGCTTATGTTTTCATCAATGTCAACTGATTATATATATATATATATATATATATATATATATATATATATATATCATATTTTGTTTGTTATTCAATCTGTGCCTTTGCTCTTTGACCAGTGCAACAAGACACATGCATGAACATTGTATCTGTAAGAAAAAGTAATCCTTTAAACAATGCTTAGGAAATGAAGAAAAAGCACTTCTAACTCTCATATTCTAATTACAAATGAGCTAAAAGACCATTTATATAATTTTAAAATTCATTGATAAGGATCTCTGATTCCCCCAAAACCTATTATTAATGCTAGTGCTTCTGGGACCTTCACAGTGATGATCCCTACTTTCAGCACTGGGAATACAGAAACCTGATGGTAATAAATTGAATATTAAAGCCAGCACGCTAGATATAAATGAGATAAGGAATTTGAAAGGGTTTAGCTTTGACATTCTAATCTGAAAACCTCAGATTAGAGCTGAACACTAGATATGTAACTGCTTTCTACACAGCAGTGAGCTGCTTTTGGTTTAGGAAGAGAAAAGCTTGGGTAGATGTTTGATTTTCTTGTCATTAGCTTTTCTTGGTTATTCCAAAATGAGTGTCTCAAAAATCTAGAAACTTTTACAAAAGAAAAATAATTAAAAGGAAGCTCCTTCAAAGAGGGAATTATATTCTTCACAATACAGACCTCATTAAAAGCATCCTCATGTGGTCACATATCTCTATCTTTGAGTATATGACATCATGAACCTGAAGGGAAAAACGGACATCAACAGAACCAGTAACATGGCTTACCTGTTTTCCCTGAAGCATAAGTACCTCTTCAAGCCTTTAACCTGAAACAAAATGCAAAATAAAATAAGTCAGTAAAGACAATGTCTCAAGGTTATATAAAGTAACGCCCAAATCTGGCTGCCTTACATCACTGTTCTGTTTAATGGAGATGTGTGATGTGTTGGTTTCAACTTTACTTTGATATTCTGGGAAAATTTTGTAGGGTGTTTTATTCATGCTTGTGGTTGCCTGACAGCAGTTGTCTCTCTGTTCCACATGTGAGTGTGTCTTACCTTGTAATCAGTATTTCAACATAGAGTGTCTCCATGTGTAAGACCATTCATGAGTTTTCTTACCTATCAGTACACATAATACCTTCTGACAATAGTAAATCTTGAAGTCAGAGAAAAACAAAACTTTCCTGGACTTTTTAAGATTATTTTATCATCAGCCTACAACCAAAGTGTGTGGTGTCTTTGAGAGTATAATGCTGCTATGTAGTTACGTAGGATGATAACCATGGACAATGACATCATCCTGTTGTTTTGGGGACATTAGTAGTATTGGTGAACGGTTATTTATATGGATGGATTCCATGTCTTGCAACATAAATTCGTGGTATGAAAACATTATCTACTCCTGAAGGTTAATTTTATCATCTTCTTTTTAGTTATATTTTTAAGTTAGCTTGCCAGCTAGTGCTGTTCAATGAAGTTGAATAGCTAACTCAAAAGACTCCTTTGTTCAGACTATCTTTCAAAGTATCAGAAAAAGCTATGCTAGCTGCCAAGAGCAAAACATTCAATAGTCCTTCCCAAACCGGGTTAGATGACTCAAACATTCAGAGCACTGACTGCTTTTCTAGTTGTCCAAGGACTATTCCACATGATTGCTCACAACTATCTGTAACTTTAGTCTCAGGGAATACAATGCTTTCTTCTGGTCTCCTTGGCACAGGTCATGCAGGTGGTGTACACACATACATGCAGAGAAACATATACACATAAAATAAACATAAAGGAAAACATTAAAAAATAATCCTACAGAGCCATGATACTCATGAACCAAAACAATAACCAGCAAGACAATATATCCTAAAAGATATGATAGTGGCACTTATATACTGATAGTAATGAACAACTGTCTTATTTGACTCAAGATCCTGATAATAGGAAAGCATTCCTGCTAATGAAGTTATGGATTATAGAACAGTACCTAATCTCTCCACTTTCCTAAACTAGTTTAATTCCTAACTGCATTCTAAACATATATTCTTATACAGAGAGATTACTATATATCTCTATATATCTCATTTTTCATCCGAGACCTTTTTTTTCCAGCAGAGTGTCATTATAGAAAGCCACCATTAGTCAAAATTCAGAGAACAATTGATAATAGGGTGGTCTGTTCTCTTTCAATACATCCACAACACAATTTCTGTAACTAAGGTTCAGAGAGCACAGTGGAAGAGTAAATAGAAACATTAGAAGAGCCAGAGAATCAGAAAATCTACTGTGAGTTTGTGCATTCTAGCTGCAATAGGGAACTGTATCCATGAAATATCAACTATATGGCTGCACGACAAGACCTTGACAATAACAACGCCAGTTGACATCCCAATATAGATAGATTAAATGTCTTAAAATTTGCCCATAGGTGATGAGCTATAGGAAATTAATATCTGCTGAGGGAGGAAAAAATCTGTTTTCCCCAGGGACTGGTCCCTGAAATACTATCTAATATCAAAAAACATATGCATGCAGGCAACACTAAGAAGGCTCAACAAAATATATTTATATTCATTCATTTAAATGTACATGTAACAAATGGTTAAAGAAGAGCATGCTTTGAATTGGGGAGGCGCATGGGAGTTCAATTACCCCTGGGTATCTTTTAACAAAGAATACAATGAATACATGCTCAAAAAGGATACCATCTGCAGCTAATTGTGCCAATCAAACTTGAGTGCTATATTCAAATAAATCTATATTTATAACCCTGTACAAAACTCAAGTACAAATGAATTAAGAACAGTTAGAATCAAATGAAAATGAAATAAAATTTACCAGAACCTTTGAGATTTAGCAAAGGAAGTTCTAAGACAAATTGTTATATCTTCGTTTATAATTTAAAACAAGAGAGAAACCACAAATAAGCCAACGGTGTACCTAAAATTCTTTGAAAAATAAAAACTATGGGCTGGAGAGATGGCTCAGTGGTTAAGAGCGCTGCTTGCTCTTCCAAAGTTCCTGAGCTCAATTCCCAGCAACCACATGGTGGCTCACAACCATCTGTAATGAGATCTGGTGCCCTCTTCTGGTCTGCAGGCATACATGCAGAATACTAAGAATACTGTTTACATAATAAATAAATAAATCTTTAAAAAGAAGAAAGAAAAATAAAAACTAGACAAACATAAAAGTAGTAGAACAAAAGAAATAGCAACAACCAGGCAATAAATTAACGAAATCAAGAATAAACTAGAAATTTTCAATGATACAATGTTGATTCTTTGAAAAGAAAAACAATAATATAAAACCTTCGGTTGGTCTACCCAAAATTAAAAAATATAACAACAAGAAACAAACTACTACAATTATTCATGAAAAGGAAATGATTACAAGTGATACTAGCAAACCACAGAGAATTATTAAGAGATACGCTGAAGACATATTTTCCCATCAACATGGAAGGTTAGAAGAAATGTTTTCATTTCATGACCTACATGACCCACTAAAATTAAATTTGTTGGATATAATCAACTTAGCACATTTATAAGGACGTTACAACAATAAGAATCATCTCCAATAAAGAAAAGCTTGGGCCTGCAATAGTCACTGCTGAATTCTGTAAGACATTTAAAAAACTTTAAAGAAACTAATGTTTCAAAAATTATTCCATTGAAAGAAAAATGTTGTGGCAAGCAGATAATCCCAGCATGCTGGAGGAAGCAGCAGAACCTAGATCTCTGCAATTTAAGGCCAGGCTGGCCTTTATATTTAGTTTTAAGAAATCGGAGACTGCATAGTGACGACTTGTCATAAATTTTTTTTAAAATAACTGTGTATGTGTGTGTGACTGTGTACTGATCCCCAAAAGACAGAAAGATAAAACATTGAATTTAAAGACCTCTCTGGTGACTATAACACTTGTCCAAAGTAAACAGCAAACTCAGAAGCAATCAAATACATACTCATAAGTGTAGTTTACAATTTTCCTGCTCCACACAATCTCTAATTTATGAGGATCTTAATACAAACTACTCTAACAACCCGTCTTTATTCCTGGTGATTCATTTTTCTTTCTAAATGCTTAGTCAATGCTTTACTTAATTTTAATTTTGTTTAATTTTCTAACTTGTTATTATTCTTCCTATATACATCTGTTTATATATTTTCTTCATTTTTGGAAATTTCTTTTTTTAACTTCTCTCTTCTTCCCCATGTCTATGTTTTAGAGGTATTTTTACTTTACTGTGTTTTTTTTTTCATGAGACTTTCATGTTTTCGTGGTTTATACCCATTTTATATTTATCTATATATTTTAGACTTTTTCATTGTTGGTATTTAATTTTTTTCTAACCACTTTCTTTTTCTTTTTCTCTCTTTTACACTCTTTCGTATACACTCTTCTTTCTCTTTTTATTAACCTTTCTTTCTTCATTTCTTCTCTTATACCAACTCATGTATCAACTATTTCTCACATACTTTTAATGTTTTTAAAGACTTATTTTTTATGTATTGGTATATATATCTAAACATGAATGTGGATATAGATGTCAGTGCAATAACCATGGAGTAAAGAAGACGGCATTGAATCTGTTAGTGTTGGTGTATTAATAAGCAGTTGCTAGCCACCTGGAATGGGTATTAGGAATTGAACTTGGACCCTCTGCAAGAGTGGCACAATTTTATGAATAGAGCAACAATGAATATAGTTGAGCAAGTGCCTCTGTTGTAGTATATGAAACTGGAACAACCTAAAAGGTACATTTATAAAATGAAATATTACTCAGCTGTTAAAATGAAAAAATGAAGTTCTTGGGCAAATTCATGGAGCTAGAAAAAAAATCATGCTGAGTGAGGTAGCCTAGAACCAAAATGATAATTATTGTATGCATTTGTCTTTACTTGGATGTTAGCAGTTAAGTTTTTGATGAGCAGACTACAATCCATATAGCCACAGATTAGGTATAGAGTAAGGAACCATGGAAAAAGGAAGGTTCTCTCTAGAAAGGGAAAGTATAATAGATAGTTATGGATGAATATTGGTGGAAGCAGGACAATAGAACAGGAGAATGAAATGTGGAGGGAGGGGAAAAGTTAGGGTAAGAAATGGAATACAGGGAGAAACAATGAAAATTAAGGGCCATTTGAGAGGTAGTATGAAAACCCAATACAGTAGAAGCTTCTTAAAATACATAAATATATGAAAGTCATCTAAAGGGAATCATCAAATAAAACAAGAGACAAAGCCCCAACTAGACATCTCTCATCAGCATTGAAGCCTCCAGTTCTGGAAGTATGTTACATAGAAATGAATTGTTGGCCAAAATGCCCCCTGGATACCAAACATCAGGCATTGCTGACTATTACCAATGCTCCTAGTTGCTTTCCTCAAACTAATGATAAGGACCTATTGATGAAGACAACACCCACACTTCTCACTGAACACAGAGAAGTCAAGCATAGAGACTTCACCACTATGGACTAGTGTTCATGGTACTAGAAGTTAGTCTACCTACTACCAGAGGAGACAGGTAAACACCAGCCCAGCTACAAACCCTGTGATCTACAATGGTAACCTGAATCCATAATTAGTTTTTGTAGTAATAGCCCAAAGCTTGTGTGAGTGACCAACCACTATGTAATGGGATTTAAATTCCACTACATAGCATGAAATCCATGCCTGATCTGAGACTAGATATTCCAAGGCCTAGTCAAATCCACATACTACTGTTCTACTAAAAGAATATAGCAATAAAATGACTTCTAACAACTATACTCAGAGATTTATCTTTTGCACATCCATAATCAGTAAGCTTATTCTTGAAGAAGATGGGAACAAGTACATAGATTCACAATAGAACAAAGTACAGAGTAAGAAAGCTTGGAATACCCAGTACTAGATGGAATGTCTCAATCAAATCCATCCCATCATAGCTCAGGGAATCCTGAGAAATGGTATAGCAGAAAGAATGTAAGAGTCAATGGAAATGGGGGACACCAAGGAAAAAAGTACTTATCAAACACAACAGGACTGATACAAATGAACTCAAATTGTGGGTGTTCCTACAAAATCTGAAACAGATGGTGTATCAGTACTGAGAGGAGTGGGCACAAGAACCCACCCTAAAAAAAGCTACATATTATTGTTTCTGGTGATATATTTTTATTGAATTTCTGTGTGTTTTAATGTGTGTGTGTCTTTCTATGTGTGTTTCTGATGGTTTTCATTGAATCTTTTTTCTCCTAGTAGTTTGCTTTGTCCTTTTTTAATGTGTCATTAATTTTCACTGTCTGTTTGTATTCAATGAGAAAGAGAAAAAAAGGGTGTGAATTTGGGTAGATGCGGAGTAGTCAAGAATGATCTAGGAGGATTTAGGGGAGAAAAAAAAACCATGATCAAAGTACACGATATGAAAAATTATTTTCAATTATAAAAGTAAGTAATCATGCTCTTATCCACTGAATGATATTTCCATGTCACCTTTAACAATTTTTTATTTAACAGAATACTCTGCACAAGTTTTGTAGGTTTTTTCCTTTTATGGTCATTGATAATATTTCAGTGATCAGGTCCATGCCAAGGAGTTGAAAATATTGTCTTATTACTCTTAAAGTTATGTTGACTGATGAAATTTCTCTCATTATTGGGTCTTAATATTCAAATCCTGGCTCATATGAGAATCTTTTAAAAATTCTATCCAGGCCATTCCATTATTTGAATTAAGAATATGTTCAGATCAACTGGGGCTGAAGAAAGGGCTATGATTAACAAGAAGCTTACATCATTGGGGAAAATATTTAGTATTTCTGCAGTGTCATCATTCAGAAGCTGGGGTCCAGAGTAGGCTAAGATTGTACCTCACATGCTGGCTGTCAAACTTGGTAATATGTAAAAGCCTCTCAGAACATACTCATTTTAAAGGGATTATATAGAGGAATTGAGAATGGTACCATGAGAGGACAGAAGTCACTGGTAAATGCACATAGGCCTAGTTGAAGTACAAGTTCCAGGATTAATGGATCATGGAGAGAAGAAGAGGCTTTCCAGGATGTGCCAGAGCCATCGTCACTGAAAAGAGTTCAGGAAAGACTTCCAGTGAAGGTGCTGCCTTGTAGATTCAATGTTTTGGAGATATCGTGTCAGGGAATAACAACCAAATACAGCATCTACTATTGAGATAACATGTTCTAAGGCTATGAGACAATATTTGTGTGCTGTGGATAATGATTAGAGAAATTGCATTACAAAGGATCTTTGTGGACTAGAGGATTATGAATTCATACCAGACACTTTCTACAGTGTCAAATACTGACTTAGAATTGGTTTATGACTGTGTCCTGGTTTTCCCTTTTGGAGTTTAAAAGTATTTAATTTATTATTTGATTTTATAGTAGACCACATTAGGGAGATTTTGGATATTTTAGAGAGCTTTAAACTATATAAGAGGCATTTGATGTTTAAAACAACAGTTCTCAACCTGACTGTTACTACCCCTTTGGGGAGTATTTAGTGACCTGTTTACAGGGGTCACATAGAGATATCCTGCCTAACAGGTATTAACTTTATGATTCATAACTGCAAAAAATTACAGTAATGAAATGGCAATGAAAATAATTTTATGATTGTAGGTCACCACAGCATGAAAAACTGTATTAAAGGGTCACAGCATTATGAAAATTGAGAACCACTGTTTTAAAGAGACTGAACTTCAAGAGTGTTTGAATTTTTAAAAACTGTAGGGCCTTGGATTTTCCAAAAAGCAATGTGACTTACCCTCTCTGAGAATTAAATGGGGGTGGGGTGGGAGGATGTGTGAAGGGAATAGGATGAGGGGAGAGAGTGGGAACTTGGATTGCTATTTTTTAAAAAATCTAATAAATTAAAGAAAAAAGAAGAAATCAGAAGATGGAACAATCTCGTGCTCACGGATCAGTAGGTTTAATAATGTGAAAATGGTTATTCTACCAATAGTTGTTATAATAAGAGCGGCGGGGCTGCTTCCTGCCACCGGCTAACTTTATACCCAAAATAACTACACAGAAACTGTATTCATTTAAATACTGCTTGGCCCATTTCTATCTAGCCTCTTCTAGGCTAATTCTCACATATTAATTTAGCCCATTTCTAATCATCTGCATAGCACCGCTAGGTGCGCTTAACAGGAAGATTCTAGCCTACGTCCAACAGTGATGTGGGAGTGTCATATATCAAATAGTGATTCTTAATAAAAAATAATAAATCAAAAAAGTTTGAAATGTAATTTAGATTGAGGAAATGATATTAATATGAGATCTTGTAGATGATCAAAAAAAGAAATGGTACAATTGAGTTGTTTTTTATGTAAATGTGTTTGTATGAAAAGTTGATGAGAAGTAAATTGTTCTGTTTTATTTTTGTCAACTTGACACAACCTAGAGTTATCTTGGAAGAAGTTAACCACAACTGAGAATTTTTTTCATAAGACTTTCCTATAGGCAAATCGATGGGGCATTTTTTTAACTTAGTAATTGATGCAGAAGGTTGAAGGCAATTGGATCTGATACCACCCCTGGGCAGGTTTTCTGCAGTGTAGGAAAATGCAGACTGAGCAATCCATGAGAAGGACACCAGTAAGTATCATTCCTCCTTGACTTCTGCTTCAATTCCTGGTTTCATTTCCTGCCTCAAGTTCCTATCCTGCCTTCACCCAATGATATCTTTACCATCTACCTTTTACCAAATAAAATAAAGAAATAACCCCCTTAATGTAGATATCTTCTTCCCTGCTCCTATATCCACCCTTCCAGCTAGGTACTTGGGCAGCAGAGCAGAGGGTGCCTGAACTGGCCTTGCCCCACTATCACACTGATGATTATCTCGAATATGACCATAGAATCTTTGTCCAGCAATGGGTGGATGTAGAGAAAGAGACCATCCTCAGAGCAATGGACTGAACTCCCAAGGTCCAGTTGAAGAGCAGAAAGAGGGAGAAGATGAGCAAGGAAGTCAGGACCGCGAGGGGTTGTTCCACCCACTGAGAGTGTGCCTTTTCTAAAGGGAGCTCACCAAATCCAGCTGACCAGTACTGAATGAGCATGCAATCAAACCGGACTCGCTGAATGTGGCTGACAATGGGGGCTGACTGAGAAGCAATTAGTAAAGGCACTGGGACTTGTTTCTACTGCATGTAGCCTATTGCTATTCTACTGCATGGACCCTAGCCTATTTTGGATACAAAGCTTCCTAGGCCTGGATTTAGTGGGGAGGGCCTTGGACTTCCCACAGGGCAGGGTTCCCTGCCCTCTCTTAAGGAGGGAGGGGAAGGAAGGAGAGGGAACGGGGGAGGGGAATTGGAGAAGGGGAGGAAGTATAAATTTTTTAATGGAAAAATAAAAAAAATAAAGAGAAGAACAGTCTTGAATATTTCACAAGAGCTGCTTAAGACACTTTTAGGCTTCCTTATTGGCTTCAGAAAGTATTTACCAGTGAATATCCAGCCTTTATTCAGAACTGGTATGTTGGATAGCTCAAGTAAACCCCAAGATCTTTATCTCTGAGTAAAATATTATCTTCTTATTCTCTTATTATCTAAACTCTGAGAAGCTGTTCAAAGTTTATTCCTTCCTAGAATGGTATTGGGATTAAACTGTACAAACTCAATATAGTTGGTGGATACACTCAAAAGCATGATTAATTACAAATTTGTAAAATAAGAAAATAAATAATAAGTATGAGTTGTCTCTAAGTAAACTTTCTAATTCAAAATCTAAACATTATAATTAAGAGAGAAACTGCTAGTATACACTGAAACAATGGTGCCCCTAAGTGACAAATCCAAATCCGTAAAAGCAAAGAGTATTACTATAATCAAAGCTTAATTTTTGAGTAAACACACCATTGAAAAGAATCTCCTGACAGAAAACAAGAGAACAGTTTTATTAATGCTACAATAATCCCTTTCTAGGTAAGATTCAATACTAGTTTAGGGGTGTAGAAGACTGTTATTCAGTTTGACTACAATAAAAAGAACTGTCAAGGATTTGTGTAATGTCTCAAAGAGAAATTTAGTCTTATAAATGGTGGCAATTTACAAATGACTATTGTTTCTTGTCTCCATTCTCAAAAGTAAAAATAACTTTGTGGGAGGCTATAAAACATTGAGATAGAAACTGAAGCTGCTTACTCAAGGACAGGAATGATCTTGTGGTTAGATACTAACTAACTGTGCTGTATTTTCTATAAAAGCAGGCTCTGAAATAAACTTGGGTCTAGTTGGTATTCACCAAAAGACCTCCAGAATCTCTCCTGTATTTTCTGTCTCAATTTCTTATCATCTTCTGTTTCCTCTACCTCACGCCCACTTCCAGATAACTCTCCTCTGACTTTGTTGGAGCAGGCTCAGATACTTGGTACCCAATGTGGAGCTGTGATAAAAAAAATTCTTGATAGACACCATGGGTTAAAAGCGTGCGTTCGGAAAAGTAGAACTACAGTGAGCTTCTCCAGGAGTCATGTATTATAGACATAAGAGTAAATAAATGCATGATACTAAAATGGTCTATTGTACAGACTGAAAATAAGTAAGAAATTACTTGAGTTTAAGTGTTGATATACTTACAGGTGAGGGAATGAATAAACAGTTGTTTGTACATTCACTTAAAGATATTTTAAAAATCAGAGGTGGTAAAGTAGAAAATCAAGAACTGTGTAAGTTTTTAGAATTTGTACATTTACTTATAGATAATTTAGAAGTTATGGTACTAAGGAAGGGAAACAGCAGCTGCTTCAGTTTTTGAAAAGTGTAAAGGATGTGTGCACCTGGTTCCCTGTAGTAAAGAGTATGGGTATAGAGATTTGAAAAGATGCACGTGAATACTCATTCTTTGTCTTGGTCTGTGTTTTGACTGCTACTATGTTGCTGTTATGTTTTATGTGTTCATGTCTCTGAAAAGCTTAAGTGTTATTGATACTGGGTTGTCTGTCAATATTGTCTATTTTTGGTTATTAATATTCGTTGTTATCCTAGAGAAGATGAGGTAAACAGCCTCTGCTTCTATCCCTCTGAACATCTTATTGGATCTATTCCAGGATTTTGGAACCCAAAAGAAAAACTTCTCAAAAGAGAACCATGGCAAGGGCCACCTCCCTCCACTGTTCTCTGGCCCACAGCCAGCCAACAACTCCTGCAGATGACAGAACGCTGGGCACACTCAGTTTGGCAGAGAGGATACTACATGGAGACCATGCTCATACAAATGAGATGGCAGGAAAATTACTGCTACAGTTGGAAAACTGCACAAACACAGAAGAAAAAAGGTGTGGAAGGTTCTTCTGTCTCTGTGTTGCTTTTATTGGTTAATGAATAAAGAAACTGCCTTGGGCTGTTGATAGGGCAGAAGTTAGGTAGGTGGGGAAAACTGGACTGAATGCTGGGAAGGAAGAAGGCAGAGTCAGAAAAACATTATACAGCTGCATCCAGAGTCAGACATGCTGAAACTTTGTCGGTAAGCCACTGTCACATGGCGATATATAGATTAATAAAAATGGGTTAAATTAAGTTGTAAGAGTTAGCCAATAAGAAGCTAGAGCTAATGGGTCAAGCAGTGATTTAATTAGTACGGTTTCTGTGTGGTTATTTTGGTTCTGCGGAGCTGGGATAAGCAAGCACTTCCTTCTTTCTATACAAAGACTCTGAGATTATGGTCAGAAAACTTAACAAATTTTTTTTGCAGGAACACTAGCAACCAAGGACACACTCTGTGACTACAAGCATTACTTCCCTTCCTTTTCTTCCTAAGTCAAGTTCTTCTTCACCGTGGTAACACACAAGGTTTTTTCTGCTGGCCAGAAACTTCCTATTTTAATACTTTTCTGTCCTGAAACTGTTTGAAAAAAATTAATTATACTAACTTGTATACTTTGAGAGGCATTGATTTTAAAGTGAAGTCAAAAATTCATTATGTTTGGGGGAAATAATGCTTTTGTTTTCACAGGAAAAGAAAAATATATGGGTTTCAATCATTTATATCCAATAGGCTAGAAATACTTGTCATCATTTAAGAAAATTGGGTATACATTATTATTAAGATAAAGAAAACTGCTGCTAGACTCAAATACTTCACATTGTTACAGGTTTTTATGTTAATGTAAATTTAAGCTATTCTTGCTATGATAGACATACACATATACATGTCTGTTTTTGTTTTAAAAGATATATGTTTGCAATGTTCTAGACTGCAGGAAGAAATCACAGAAAAAGACATTGTTGGAAATTTGCATGTTGTCTTGGAAGTGAGAGGAAAGACAGGAAAAAAATCAAAAGACTGTAGTAATAATAGGGTAAGAAAAGGGAAATTATCTATGTCTGGCTACAATAAAGGAGTAAAAACAGAGAGAGCCAGACCTGAGAATACATGGAAAGCTGTAGAAGTCCAGAGGAGATGTGAATAATACTGAGTTTACAGATAAACTTTAAAATATGTATGAGATTTAACCATATTGTGTCAATTCTAGTTGATTTTCTTCATGAAAAAGGTTGGCGATTCTTCACTTCAGAATATTTATGTTAAAAATGGGATCATGTTTAAAAATAAAAGGAGGACTGAGATCTAAACTATAAGTTAATGTAAAAAATCATGTTGTAACCCACAGGGTTCTTATTGATTAGCCTAAGTCTAAAGCTCTTAGTTATTCATACTTTCATAGAGAACATATTCCTTAAAAACTGTCAATATCACATCTCTGGTCTATAAATGAAAACTGCAGTCTAAATGCTCCTATAATAGTTATAAATAGGACAAAATACTTAGATTATTTTTCTATATAAATTCTGAGGGTCAAAAACATATAAAAAAAGCCTAAGGACATCAATACAGGATTTGAAGAATGGTTGGAATATATGGATCTGAGAGGAAATTCTGAAAACATGGGTAGAATTTTAAGGAAAAAATAGCTTATGGCATATATAAAAAATATGGAATTTTGTTCCAGGATTTCAAAAGTTTACAGTTTAACATTATTAGAGTTCTGACAAGCTAATAGAGCAATGACAGCCTTCTGTTTGGGTCACAAGCTCAAGATTTAAAATTTTTTTTTTTTGGTTTCCTTCTAAATATAAGCTACATGCTGTTTAACCCAAATCAATAGTTTTTGCTAGGAATCAAGGATGTGAGTCTACTCATGTTGTTGTACAGATACCTGTTACCTGCTTTTTCTATAAAATTGATTTCAGTGCATATTAATAATGCTAATATATCTAAAAGTTTTATGGGTTTTCATATAATGGGGATTCGTAGAAATTTCAGAAAATTGAAAGAATTATAAAACATGGATCCACTTCTCATAAATTAAAAAGATTATGGTATTTTCTTTCTCTCCTGTTCTTGGGATACTTCCCCTTCCATTTAAAAGCTTCAAATGAGTTCATAAACTTTAACTTTTGTTCCTAGTTTATATATGTCTTAACAGGTTTCTGCTTGGCTGACAAACTCATCCAAGCATCAATTGCTGACAACAATTTACTCCAAGTTACTATGGGTACTGAACACTCTGAAAGCTGATATGGACCAATCTAGCCAATGTAAATGATGTCTTTTTGAATGGTCTATAAGTCAGGAGCTTCCAAACTCCCTCATTACCTTTGACTAACATTCTAGCCTTCCAGGGACTTGAGAAAAAAATCTGAAAGTCAACAGGAAATAATTACAGGAATAAATGCATTGTCCTTGTCCCCCTGAAATGTTAGATATAAAGGAAATTTCTTCTCAACTATTACAGGGATTTTGGTCATTATGCCTTGAATAAATGATAATTCCTGTTTGGCTAACACTAAGCTAATTATGCTAAAATCCCAATGTCAACCTCTGGAACAAACTCATCTCAAGGATTTGAGATGATGTACTACTCAGGGGCAAGGAAGTTTGAAAGGGCACATTGGGGTCTTAAGACTCAATTATAAAGAATAAAAAGAGGGACTTACACTGTCAGTCACCATATATCCATTTTATTATAAAATATTAAATTTTAAAAATATGAATGTCTGTTAGCAACCTTCAATGGATAGATTTTGGCATGAAAACACTACCACATGATTTGTTCATGTCTGATGGAAAGATCCATATAATGGTTTATGAAAGGGTCCTGACCCTGTTTCAAAATGGGGAGAGGGCATTTTGTGTTTTTTTCCACAGGATGAAAATGAAGCTTGTTGATGTGGTTTGTAGAGCAGATAGATGCTGATCCTGATGTTGTTGATGATAATCAAGAAAAGCAAGAGTGAGACCAATTGGGCCTATGTTCCTGATCCCCCTACTGTTTGGGGGATCCAAACATCCAGCTGTTTGGGAAGAAAAAGAAATTGTAGTCATAGTCAACTTTACACATCCTTTAGATCAACCTGCCACTAAAGAGTTCCTGATTGGTAAAAAATTTTCTCATGTTGGGTACGGTAAAGGAATACCTGCAGGTGTTGCAAAGAATATTGCTTTGAAGGGATGTCTTGAAGTATTGCCAAAACTAATAATGGGTCATGACTAACAATGTACATATTATACCAAGTTATTGCTTCTCAAGGTAATTGAGTCAATGATACTTCACTCACTCAACAATTCCTCCATGTATGAAGGAATTGCAAGAGTCTAATAGAACTTTGTTATGGAGACGATATACTGGCATTATCCCATTAAAGTACAACATCACAGGGACATCCCAGTACATTCTTGACTGGTCTCCAAATCAAGATGATTAGTGTGACTCTTATTCTTTGTCAACAGCAGAATCTTGGGACTAAGTACTGTCTGCTGAAATCTGGTATTCCAATACAAAGTTTTCAGATTTATGTATGGCAACTTGCTGCCATGGGAACAGTGGCAGGATGATCCAGTTCTTCAAAACCTGCCTGACTCCTAAAAGGAACTTTTCTAGTCTATGTAAAAAATGCCTTATGTCCTTTTGGTGGGGGAGATAAAAATTTACATGAATGGTTTTGTGCGTAATGTATCATGTCCTGGTTGAATTTTGACTAACTGTATTTTTCAAATGGATGATCATACCCATGTACTAATGTTCAAACCACCTTCTTTTGCAATGTTGCCCATGAATGAAAATGATTCATAGTTTGATAACAAAAGGTTGCAAGTAATTGAAGAAATAAAGAAAACTTTAAATATACAGAAACATTTTGCTGGATTAATTATAGCATGAATTTCAGCTCTTGTTAGTGCTTACTACTACTGTGGATGCTTCAGTGGACTTGTCTTAGTCCATTAGAAATGCACGGTTTATTAATCAATTACCTAAGAATATTTCTAAGATATTGGAGACACAAAAAAGACATAGATATGAAGATGGAACATAAATTTAATGCCTTGTATAATATGGCACAATCTTTGGGAGATGATTTTTAGAGTCTAAAGCCCAGAGTAAAGTTGAAATGTCATGCTAATTATGAATGGATTTGTGTTGTATCTTCTGTGTATAATGAAAGTGCTGTTAGATGGGAAAGATAAAGGACGTATTAGGGGAATCTGGCATGATTCTGATAAATTATTAGATTTGGCTACATTACATCAAGAGATCATGAAAATAAAGAAGGTTAAATTAGATAAATTCAGCAAAAATAGATATTTGGGTTAAAAATGAAAAGGCTCTTCCATCATGGTCACTCCTTAGTAGCATTGCAGTTATTGGAACTTGTGTTCTATTGGGCATAATTTGTTTACCTATAGTTTTCAAGCTGATTTTAAATTCACTGCGGAAAATGGGCTCAGAGCTTCATGGAGTAAAACTCCACACACTTTGCTAAACTTATGATACCAGCAGCTGGTAGTCAAAGGCAGGAAAGTTTTCTTTGTCTCCTTTCCATCTAAGACATAACATAAATGATTGAATTTATGTTCCCATGATGGGTCAGACTAGAGTGCAATAACAGAAGCTTAGACAGATGCAATAATCTGAGGGATTCCAGGGGATCTTTAAAAATAAAATAAAAATGGGGAGTTTGTGGTAACTCATATGTGACTCAGTTTCCATCTGCAGTCAATTCTGACTTTACAAAAGTCATTTGAGTTCAAGTTGGCCTGATATGCTTGATCCAGTATCCTTGAGGGCTGTGAGAAAGTTCTGAATAAGCCCATGGGAAAGAGCATTTTGCAAATTAGAAAAGAACATACTACTTAGTAGAAGGAATAGTACTGATGCCAAACCTCAGGAACATGGAAATAGAAATTTAAGGTGCTTACTGAAGGACAGGATTGGTTTTGTGGTTAGATACTGACTGGCTATGCTGTGCTTTGTTCTGCTTTTCTATACAAGCAAGCTCTGAAATAAACTCGAGTCTTGGTATTCATCAACAGACCTCCTGGATCTATCCTGTGTTTTCTGTCTCAGTTTCTTATAATCTGTCATCTCCGCAACCTCACACCCCTTTCCAAATACCCCACCAGACTTTGTCGGAGCCAGTTCTGACAACCATAAATTAGCAAATATCCTCAGAGTTTAAATTCTGAAATTCCCCTTAGGATCTTGATAGTTTTAACTAGTGTTGAAATCCTTAAGAACACATGCTAACATTTATCACAATTTTGGCAGAGTCAGTACAGCTAGTTAATATGGTGGTCACATATTCTATTAGGCCATCGTGTCTTATTCCTCTGTAATATTTCTCTAAGAGTGCATAGTAGTTGGAGAATAGTTCAAAGAACTATATCTCCTGGAAAGCGTGTCTGAAAAGGCCCTTCCCCTTTAATCAGATTAGCGACTACCCTAATTGTCATTATAGAACCCATATCCAGTATCTGATGGAGGCAGATGTAGTGACCCACAGCCAAGCACTGGTCTGACCTCCTGGAGTTGAAAGCAGGGAGGAGGGGTCATATGATCAAAGAGGATAAAGGGCATGATGGGGAAAACCACAGAGACAGGTGACAAGAGCTAGTGGGAGCTCATGAACTCTGGAATGAGAGCTGAGGAAACTTCATGGGATAGGACTAGACCCTCAGAATGTAGATGACAGTTATGTGGCTTTATATGTTGGTAAGGCCATGGAAGTGGCACCAACATCTATCTCAGGTGTATGATATGGCTTGTTGAAGTCCACTCTCTATGTTGGGATACCTTGTTCAGCCTTGATATGGGGGAAGGAGGTAAGTCCTGCCTCAAGTTCATTTGGTGGAACTTGTTGACTACCCAAGGAAGGCCTTTCTCCCTCTGGGGAGTGAATCGAAAATGGGAAGGGGAATTGGGGGTGGGAAAGGGGGAGAGAGGTGGAATTGGGATTGGTATGTAAAATAAAAATTATTTTTAATAAAAATGTGAAAAAGAACTGTGTTTTATGGATTTTATTTCTAAAATTCAAGTCAAATGCCAAATTTCCAATTTATTAAATTTGTATTTATGTATGAACAGATATATGGGTCCTAGTATACCAGTAATTGGTCCATCAACAACCATCAATTACAGACATTGTAATATATGCCAAATTTGAAATGATATAACAGGGTTGAAATTGTCTACTTGTTCATTTGTATTTAAAAATATTTTATTGTAGAAATTATATCAATGAATTATACATTTTGATGAACCCTGAGACAAAAAATCCTTGGTAAAAGTGGGAATATTGAGGCTAGTGACATGATCCAGCTGGAAAAATCACTTGTTACCAAGCCTGACAACCTGAATTCTAGTCCCAGGATCCACATGGTGAAACAAAAGAGCCAGCTCCTGGAAATTGTCCTGTGACTGACACAATGTGATTACAACCCCTTCCCAACACACATGCATATAGATAAATACATGTAATAAAGAATTAATATAAGGACCTTCTAGATGGAAATCTGTGCATGTTAAGAACATATAGTAATATTCATATTATCAAAGAGGATGAATCCATTTACATCAGGATCAAGTCTTCACTGCAACAAAAATGTTTTTGGTTGCCTCAGTTACCAGCAGCATATTTCATCTATGCAATGGTCCATGTCTACAAGCCTAGATTTATGGCAACACACCAAAGTTACTAAAAATAAAACTGAGAAACATTTTATGAAAATTATGAGACTGAACAATTAAAAATTTCTGAGATGGCAAGAAGCAAACAAAATAAGTCTACCACCAGAGGTTTATCAACTAATGTTCACGAGCAGTTTGTTAGCAGAGCACAAATGTGAATTTGGATAGTACCATGCCATATAAACAATGCCAATTAACCAAATGTTTCCTAATTTTCACTGAAAGCCAAGTTAAGGTATAAGGCTATGTTTCTTATTTAGGAATGGTGACATGTAGCTATAATCTTTTCCAGAGGAGGTTCATTCCCAAGGATCACATGAGCTCAAGAGACTAAGACCAGCCTGGAAAAGGTAGGAAGGACAAAAAGAAAAAGTGAGTAAAATAACATAAACACATCCCTCTCTGTAGGTTACTCACTGAAATAACTATATGATAATATTGACATTTTCTGGATGCATGAGTGTATATTCTGAGGTTAATGTTTCTCTTAACTCCTTAGAGGTTCTTAGATTTGAAGTTCGGATATAAGAAATTATGCCACTATAATCATTCATATGTAGATAAAGATATACATCTTGTTAACTCTGTGCTGAAAAGAGTACAAAGTCTCCATTGAACTTTGGCAACTAGCAAAAATATTACAAATGGACTAACATTGGATTTTAATTTGAAACTTGGTAGTCTTTTGTCTGATTATTTGAAGTAGTACTTTTTCCATGGTCAATAACCAATTCATGTACTAAGTGGTCATTTCAATGTTCTTTTCTAAAATAGGTATTTAAAAGTTTTATTTCCAAATCGTGCTACGTAACGTTTTTGCCTATTTTATATAATGAGCATCTACTGAGTAAACATTATATTTTCAAAAAAGTAAAAAGAAAAAAAGTGTTTTAATTTGGATGAAAATTACTTTATCAATGATTATTTTCTTGGAAAGTGTCTATGGAATTTAATTTTAGCTTCTCAATTTTGCAGAAATTGTGATGATACTGTTGTGCTATATTTAATAAGCTTTGTTTTTTGTTGCTTTGGGCTTTTTGTTTGGTTGCTTGCTTTACAGTTGAACATTGCCTTGAAATGATTTCTGTGTATGTCTGAAAAGGATTCCGGATTTTTCATCATGAAGTCCAATAGACCTGGCAGAAGCCATTGAGTAGATAAAGCTTTTTTTTTTCACTCTCAAGCAGTGCTCCGTGTATAATAAGTCCTAAAATTTTACCTCTTTCACTTCTATAGTGGAGTCTATGTTATTAAGTTGGGATAGTCTCTATCATTTGTCAATACAACGTAATTTGAGCTGTCATTGTTGTTGATGACATTATGCAATGTGGAGCGGACTTCATAATACACCTGCTTATGCACCCTAACTACTGGGATTATAGGTGTGCACCGTAATAAATATAATTTTATGTTGTTATTTTATAATAGAACTTTAAATTTGGTCATTTAACTTATGCAGTCACACTCATCTACTTTAAAAACTCACGCTACTTTTGTCTTTCTCTTACTTTCTCCACTTCCATTGTTTCCATCCTTTTTATGTGATAGGTTGAACCCATATTATACTAGAAGGCATATTATCACTGAGCTATCTACAATAACGATTATAAATCTAATTGTCATTTCTATATAATTCTTGATATAAGATTAATAATTTTGAAAATAAAAGTGAGTCACATTTGGAACACTTTTGAACTGGATCTTTTGTTGTTGTTGTTGTTTAGGATTTTATTGATTTTTATTGAGCTCTATGTTTTTTTCTCTGCTCTCCTTCCTGCCTCTCCCCTCCTCTTCTACCCTCTTCCAAGGTCCCCATGCTCCCAATTTACTCAGGAGATCTTGTTTTTTGCCACTTCCCATGTAGATGAGATCCAGGTATGTCTCTCATAAAGTCCTCATTGTTGTCTAGGTTTACTGGATTGTGATTTGTAGGCTGGTTTTCGTTGCTTTTCATTTAAAAACTACTTATGAGTGAGTACATATGATAATTGTCTTTCTGGGTCTGGGTTACCACACTCAAAATGACGTTTTTTTAGCCCCATCCATTCACCTGCAAATTTAAAGATGTCATTTTTTTTTCTGCCATGTAGAACTCCATTGTGTAAATGTACCACATTTTCCTTATCCATTCTTCGGACAAGGGGAATTTAGGTTGTTTCCAAGTTCTGGCTATGACAAACAATGCTACTATGAACATAGTTAAGCACATGTCCTTGTGACACAATTGGGCATCCTTTGGATATATACCCAAAAGTGGTATTACTGAGTCTTGAGGAAGGTTGTTTCCTGATTTTCTGAGAAATCACCACACTGATATACCAAGGGGCTGTACCAGCTTGCACTCTCACTAACAATGTAGGAGTGTTCCCTTTACTCCACAACCTCTCCAGCTTAGATTGTCATCAATGTTTTTGATCTTGGCCATTCTTACAGGGTTAAGATGGAATCTCAGAGTTGCTTTGATTTGCATTTCTCTGCTGACTAAGGATGTTGAGCATTTCCTTGAGTGTCTTTCAGCCATGTTAGATTCCTCTGTTGAGAGTTCTCTGTTTAGGTCTGTCCTCCATTTTTTATTGGACTATTTGTTCTTTGATGACCAATTTCTTAAGTTCTCTGTATATTTTAGAGATCAAACCTATCTGATGTGGAATTAGTGAAGATCTTTTCCCATTCTGTAGGCTGTTATTTTATCTTGTTCACCATATCCTTCACTTTAGAGAAGCTTTTCAGTTTTGGTAGGTCCCATTTATCAATTGTTTTTCTCAGTGTCTGTGATACTGGGGTTATATTTAGGAAGTGGTCTCCTGTGTTAATGTGTTCAAGTGTACTCCCCACTTTTTCTTTACTTATCTAGTCTTGATTTAATTTTGGTAAATGATATTTATCCAGGAAGTTGTCCCTTTCCTTTAAGATTTCCAATTTTATGGAGTACAGATTTTCAAAATATGACCTGATGATTTTCTGGATTTCCTCTGTGTCCCCTTTTCATTTTTGATTTCCTTAATTTATATATTCTCTCTGCCTTTTAGTTAGTTTGGATAAAGCTTTGTTTATTTTATTGATTTTCTTGAAGAACCAAGTCTTTGTCTCACTGATTCTTTGTATTGTTTTCTTTGTTTCTATTTTGTTGATTTCAGCTCTAAATTTGATTATTTCCTGCCATCTAGTTCTCTTGGGTGAGTTTGCCTTTTTTTTTGTTCTAAAGTTTTCAAATGTTCTATTAATTCACTAGTTTGGGATTTTTCCAGCTTCTTTATGTAGGCATTTGGTGCTATGAACTTTCTTAACACTGCTTTCATTGTGTCCCATAAATTTGAGTATGTTGTGTGGTCATTTTCATTGAGTTTTAGGAAGCCTTTAATTTCTGCCTTTATTTTTCCTTGTCCCATTGATGATTCAGGTGAGCATTATTTATTTAATTTCCACGTGTTTGTGGGCTTTGAAATGGATCTTTAATGAATTTCAGGGAAGCATTTATTTCCTATCATAACTGCTTGGCAATACTTCTGCAGATTTTTTTGTAATTAATGTTATGATTTTTATGAAAATATTATCAGTTGCTGTTTAAATTTTCTGTTTCACAGAGATTCACTTAGTCTTCATGCTTGTTTTTTAAGCCAGCAATTTCCTAAATCAACTTTCTTATTTTTATTGCTCATGTTCAAACTATTTTTCTTTATGAATAGTAAAATTTATACATTTCCACTGTCATTTCTCATTCTATGACCCATTGGACTCATTACCAGACTCTCAGAGCAGTAATTAAAATGAATCACAAGAGAGGCACTTTCTCCACTATCAAGAGAACTTTTCATAACCTCATTATCAGCATTTTACCCTCTACTTAAATAACTGAATGTGGTTTTTGGTTACAGTATAGACATGAAGAATCAGTTTATTTTAATTTTAGTTACCATACTGTTAGATTTTATTATGAATTTGTTAGGGAAGCAGGTTTCTCTGCACATCCCTGGCTCTCCAGGAACTCATTCTGTATACTAGGCTGGCCTCAAACTCAGAGGTATTCCTCATTCTGATGTGGGATTTCCCTCTGTTTGCTGTGAATATGTTTTTTTTTTACCATTTGGTTAATAAAGAAGCTGCTTTATGGCAGGGCATAAGAAATATAGGAAAGAAAACTAAACTGAATGCTAGGAGAAAGAAGATGGAGTCAGAGAGACACCATGTAGCTACCAAAAGAGAAGGACATGGAATCTTACTAGCAGGCCACAGCCTTGTGGTGATACATAGATTAATAGAAATGGGTTAATTTAAGATGTAAGAGAAAGTTAGAAATATACCTGAGCTATCAGCCAAACACTGTTGTAATTAATACAGTTTGTGTGATTATTCTGGTCTGGGTGGCCAGGAAACCAATGCACAGTCTCTAGTTACATCAATCTGCCTCTCAAGTTCTGGGATTAAAGGAGATCATCACAATCTCGCTCACCATGACATTTTCAATCTTAATTTAGTTTTGTTGATCTTCCATCCCCCCTTTCCCTTTGTTTTCTCTCGCTCTCTAGTTTTCCCCTCAGTTCCCAGAGCCTTTTTTCTTTTCATGTCACATATTCTCTACTACCTTCCTCCTTCCTCCACACCCTTTCTCTCCTACCTTGTGATCCCCTTTATAGTTTGAGGATTTATAATCACACTATCACTGTGTGTGTGTGTGTGTGTGTGTGTGTGTGTGTGTGTAATATATATATAATAGAGGATGGAGAGTTGGTAGTATTATTTGACATTCATTCCTGGTGAACTTTATCCTATCACTGGAACTCACACTGAAAAAAGACAACTTATTCCTGAAAATTGTCTTTTAACTTCCATACTCACGCTATGGTGTGCATGCCAGGATACACACACACACACACACACACACACACACACACACACACACACATCTCACATACCTAAACACACAAATTAGAAAATAAATAAGAAAGACTAAGATATGAATATAAGAGACTATTTGAATTTTATCAGACTTTTGGGGGAACATTGCAATTTTTCCCTGCCTTGCATTCCTTAGGCAAACTATATTCAATGTTTTTAACTCTCTGTTTTAAAATACACTTGCTGCAAAAGTAAAGAGTGCTCAGAGTTCACAAATGTTCACATCAAATTCTCCTGATATTGTTCTATTATTGTGATAATTTTTAAAATAAACCAATATTAGTTATCCATTATTATATGATTTATTCAGTTATTTATGATCTTAATAAAGGTTCTTCTTTCTTTACATGACCTAGTCCTACATTTATTTGTGTGTTTACACTATTCTGTGATGTGATACTTTCTCAAATGATTCTTTTGGATTACCTTTCAATTTTGAGACAAAATATTCAAATATATTTTAAAGTGTCTCTCGGAAAATGATTGACTGATGATTATTGAAGGATGGTTCAGGCTTGTGGGTTTAAGGGAGAAAATCATGAGACATGTTTCCAACATGTCCCATCACTGTTAATTCTGCTCATGGTCTTTATGCTAAGATAGTATTCATCAGGCTTTCATGTGGTGCTGGTATGAATGAAGATGGCCTCTATCGGCCCATATAGAGTAGCATTATTAGGAGGTTTGGTCTTCTTGAAGTTGGGGATAATTTTTGGAGGTAGAGTGTCACGGGGGTTATACTTTGAGACTTCAGAAGCTCAAGTCAGACTGGGGGTCACTATTTTGTTGCCTGCCAATCTAGATGTAGAATTCTCGGCCACCTCTTAAATTCCAGATCTGCCTCCATGTCTCCATACTTCCAGCCATGATGGTAACAGACTAAACCTCTCAACTAGAAGCAGGTCCCCATTGAATGCTTTCCTTTATAAGAGTAGCCATGGTTGCAGGGTCTCTTCACATGTTTATAAACCCTAACTAAGACACACACTGGCAATCTGCTTTTCTTCTGCCTCCCACTTACATTCTATCCTTTGGTAATAAGTCACTGTGCATAGCCAACACTTGAGGAATCAGGGCTTTTCCTATACCTCCCTAAAAGACAAAAATATTCAACAAGATATGTGGAAGTCTTCTATATAAAATGCTTTTTTTTCCATGATTTTCTTTTAGCATTCAGTTGTCTATATTACTATGGATTTGTGGATACTTATTATAGCTATGAGTTATCACCCAGAATATTCAATTCATTGTTTTTAGTTTGTTTTAGTTTTATGAGCATGAAGCTGTTCAGGCTGTTTTCTATGTCCTACTGATCCAATTTCATGAATTAAGGTGTCTACGTGCTTAGTACCTCTTTATTTTGACAAAACAAACTGTTCTGGGTCCATTATATACTTTTCCTACCCAGTTGAAAACTGAGCTACTTTTCCAAGAGTCATTGATTTGGTTTTCTGAAGAAAAGTATTAATATGAAAGTTTTGATTCTGGTTATACATATTGTTTATTAGAGTACCCTGTGATTTTTCAGATGACAGGGTAAGATGATTGTGTATGTCTGTGTGTGTTTGTTCATAAGTGTGTACAAGGCATATCTACATATTGATGCTTAAATTACAATGTGGACTAGTCTTTTGTATCATTGCTTATCTATAACCTGGTACTCTAACAGAAAATATCACTTTGAAACTCCGGATGATAGAAATATTTAAGTATTTTTGCATAAGCTAGACATCTATAAAACCTTTGGTAAGACCTCTGTTTAAATCATTTCTGTTTTTAAAGTAAATTGCATGACTTCTCATTGCTAAGTTGAATGAGTTCTTATTGACTTGGATGGATAAAAGATATATTTAGAAAATATTTTCTACTGACCTATGGCTTTTTCTTCCATTGATTTAATGATGGTTTTAAAAGACAGACTAGAGAAAGTTCAAGCTATACTTTAGTCCTCAATTTAATTTAGTTAATACATTTGATTTATTTAAAAAAACTCTTCATGAAATCTAATGTCACATAACATTGTTTTAAGTCTCAAAGATTTGTCTTTCATACTTAGTTCTGTGATGAAGTTAGTGTTCTAAATGGAACAGTGCTTGAATCCAGGATCACTTATTTGCATATATACATCTCCTTGACTTACAAGAAACATTTTCTCTTCATTTTAAAAATCAGTTTAAAGACAAGGTCTTATGTAGCTTAGGCAGGTCTTAGACTTCTTATGTATATGAGTATAACTTTGTGTTCTGTCTTCACTCCTGAGGGACAGCATTACAGTTGGGCCACGATATCAGGCTATACCACCATCCTTTGAAAACCTATTCTTCAGGCACTGTATTTGTATTCCTGTCCCCTTCTACTTCTGGGCTCTTTGATTCTGTATTATATTTTATTCTTTTCCAAATCAAAACTACTTTCATTCCTACATTTCTCTAATAAAAGATTTGAAACCAAGTCATATAAATCATTCGCCCACCTTCGCCATAATTCAGTATTTTTCTAGTTTTTCTGGGTTGCTTGTCTTTTCATATAAATCTTAGAATTAATCTGTCAATATTGAATTTCAGCTTGAATAGGATTGCATTAAGTCTGTAGATCAAGTCAAGAAGAATAGACATTTAGATAACATTGAGTCTTCAAATCCACCAAGACAGATCTAATTTAGACCTTTGATTCTTTTCACTAAAGTGTTATACTTTATGCATGTAGAAAAACACCTATTTACTGATTTTTTAATCTATTTTTTCTTCCTAGCATAGATTTTTTTCATTTTGATAGTCCACAATTAATAGGCAGGGGAGCAACTGGTTTATGTATTTTAATCTTATTGTATGACTTCAATCTGAGAAACCCTATACTGAAGGTTTCTATTTTGGGCCCTGGCTGTCGGATGATAGGCTTTGGGGAAGTGAATGGATCCTGGGAGCTCTTACTTAATCTATGGAGTAATTCCTCAATGAATTAATAATATGATATTATGTTTAAGATATGGGTATATTCAGGAAATTTGGTCAGTGGGAGCATGACCTGGTCCCTTTCTGTCTTTCTCTTTTCTAGCCACCATAAGCAAAGACACTATACTTTACCAGGCCCTTTACATAATGATGTCCTTCCTCCCAACAGGCTCACAGCAACAGAATGTAAAATATTGAAGCCATGGAAACTAAAAAGAAAAATAATTGTTTATGACATTTTGTCTTTTGAACATATTTACACCCAATTATCTTCTTTCTAGTTATAGCTCTCTTTCATTCTAAGCTCTATTTGTTCTCCTATTTCAATTGTACTGAGTCTATTTAGTGCTGCCTATATATGCATGGAGGTATGAACCATTCCAACATGGGTTGTTTTCCAGGAATGCATCTCTGAAGAAAACTGACTGTCCTCCAGAAGCCACAAATGACCAATAACTTCTCATCTGTGGGTGGAACTTCCTGATCCTCTCCTTGTTCATGCATGCCGGGGTAGGGGTTGGCTTTATCTCTGAGAAAACAAGTTTGTATCTAACTGAATGTTTCAGTTGTATTTACTAGTTTCCACTGCCAGAAAATTCTGTTTGTATTACTAGGGGGAAAGGTATTCAACCATTTCAAATAGCCACTAACCCTACAGGGTAAAGTAATTACTGGCCCAGTGTGGTAATCCTACTGCTGCAATAGTAGCACAGGTTTTTTGGACATAATGACTTTACTGTTATTTCCCTCCCAATTAATAACATTAACTCTCATATTACACAGCACATGAAAAATATATCTATATGCATATATATGGAACCTTCCATTGTTAAAACTTCAATGCTCATATTCATAGACTATAATAGTCTCTAGTTTTGTTTTAATGGCTGTCTGTCTGATTGATGAGTATGCAGTGACCTAGTAAGTGTTCCCTCTGTGTCTACATTCTTGAAATAATGATAGAGAACTGGTATTCCACAAATTTTGATTAAGAATTTTGCTTATTTAAAAATAAGTTATAATGTCTCTAATGACTAGTTTTAAGTATTTAACACGAAGAGTTGTATTGTTTACTTTCCAAATATTTTATGGTTACTGAGCTATCTTTTTTATTTGTAAATTATTAATTTTTCTGACAACTGCTGTGTTTTATACTCTTTTGAATCTGTTAAAGTATATTTCATGACATATAGCATGATCAATCTATTGTGTGAACACTTCATGTGAGAATTAGAATCATTTATAGTACTCTGTTTTTACATGGGTACTCTACCAGTGTTAGACAAAATGATATATAGTATTGCTCAAGTCATGGCTATTCTTATTGTGATCTGACTACTTTATTGATTGTTGATAGACATGTTGACAGCTCTAAACTAAAGTTGATGATTTCTTTGGTCAATTTCTATTTTCAATAATATTATCTATTACCTCATGTGGCTGGACATTCTTGTTATTATGAATAGACAGGTTTGTAACAATTATCTCTTGTGTTACATGATGTTTTTACTATATAACACCTCTCTTTATGTCTCATGCCTTTCTTGTTTTGAAATCTGATTTTTCTAAAACAGTATAGATACTTTTGCTGGGATGTTTTTGTATCCTTCTTACTTTTTATATGTTTACATCTTTCAAGCAGGTTTCTTGGGGATACTTAGGGATTATGCTGACCAGCCATTCTGACAGTCTTTGTATTTCAAATGACTTAGCATCTAAAGTGATAGTTACATAGTTGAAATGATATATTGTGTTTTCTAGTTATCACATTACTATTTCGTTATCTCCTCTCATTTTACTCCATTACCTACATTTACTTGATTATTTTATGTGAGTCATATATGCACTTTAAAGTAATCTAACCCCATATTCAAAGTGCAATATGCCATTTTACCTGTAGTACAGGGTTTTTTTTTTTATTTTATGCCTAACTTCTTTGTATACGTTTACTTTTTTTGTTTATTTATTTATTGAAGATTTCTGTCTCTTCCCCGCCACCGCCTCCCATTTCCCTCCCCCTCCCCCAATCAAGTCCCCCTCCCTCGTCAGCCCAAAGTGCTATCAGGGTTCCCTGCCCTGTGGGAAGTCCAAGGACCACCCACCTCCATCCAGGTCTAGTAAGGTGAGCATCCAAACTGCCTAGGCTCCCACAAAGCCAGTACGTGCAGTAGGATCAAAAACCCATTGCCATTGTCCTTGAGTTCTCAGTAGTCCTCCCGGACTCGCTGAACATAGTAGTACAGGGTTTTTACAACAGAATATATTCCATTTTTTTCTACAACTACTTGTAACATTGTTGACAATTATTTTATGTATTCATATACTATAATTACCCTGGGTATTGTTGTATTGCTTTAATGAAATTTTAGATTATTTAAGAAAATTAGACGCAAGAGTAAATGGCCAACAAAATATTAAAAGTGATATTTTTGGCTCATGTTTCTTTGCTTGGGTATTTGCATGTGTGTGTGTGTGTGCGCGCATATACACACATTTTGGTTTCAAATTCTTTTCTTTTCTCTCTTCTCCCCCACCCCTCTGTGTTTGTGTATGTTTCTTGGGTATTGTTTCATTAATTTTGTTAATGAAGATGTTTGAAAATCAGAAATAAAAGGCATGGATTTGTGGGTTGAGAGGTGGGGAGAATACTGGAGGAGATGAGAAGGGGAAAGTGTGACCATATTGTATGTAGTATTATCAAAAAATGAAAGAAAAAACAATAAAATAGTAGATTTTATTTTTCCACATTTATTTATTCTACAAGGCTATTACATATTGAAAAATAGTTTTTGGATTAAAATATAGTTTTTGGATTAAAACTATTTTTCTTTTGCTTGAAGAACTTCAATTAACATATATTAAAGGATATGTTTGATGGGAAAACATACACTTTTCCTGTTCCAAGAACATGTAAAAGTTATTATTGCCCTTTTACATTTTTTGAATAACTTATATGCATACAGATTGCCATGTTGATAACTTTGTTCTATTGTGAAACAATTTAAACATCTAAATATCCCCTCCCTTCCTGATTTCATGATCAGATGATAAACTAAATTTATTATTTTTCTTTTAAAAGTGAGGTTTTTGTCTCTGTGGATTAATTCAAGTTCATCCCCCTACTTTGGATTCTTTACAGACTATGGCACACCTAGGGTTTTGTTTTTCCTATTTTTTATTTGTTCTCTGAATTACCTAAATCTTAGGATGCTATTGTTTTTGTTAACTCTTTGGCTACTATTTTTCTGGATTTTTCTTTATTTGGCTGATTTGGGTTTTTTTGTTTTTGTTTTCTGTTCTCCTTGTACTCTCTGCTTCCAAAACTTCCATTATACTAAGATACAGCAGGTTCTACTGTTCTTAAATTTTCTAGTATATTCTGTTATTGTTTTGTTTCTTCTTTGCATCTCAGTGTGTAAAACTGTATTGTAAGATTGTTGATTCATTCCTGTACCATGCTTAGTATACTGGCGAACATGGTGGAAGCACTCTTCTTTTCTGTTTTCAGGACTTTTCATTTCTAATATTTCCTTTTGAATATCACAATTTCAATCTCTCTGCTTATATAACTCACTCATCTATTCAAGCACAGAGTCTCTGTTTTTCATCCTATTACCTGATGTGGGATTCCCCTCTGTATCCTATGAATACCATTGGTTAATAAAGAAACTGTTTTGGGCCTGTGATAGGGTAAAGGAGAGCTAGGTGGTGAAAACTACACTGAGTGCTGGATGGAAGAAGGTGGAGTCAATGAGAAGACATACAGCCACCACTGGGGACAAATGTACCAGAACCTTGCTGGTAGGCCACAAGACTCGTGGTAAAATATAAAATAGAAGAAATGGGTTAAGTAAAGATACATAAGAGCTAGCTAGCAATATGCTTCACCTATTGGCCAAGCAGTGATTTAAATAATAGTTTCTGAGTGGTTATTTCAAGTCAGCAGCTGAGAACAAACAAGTAGCTTCTAACAACAATTACCTAAAACTATTTATCACAGTTGGTTAAAATTCTCCTTTGATAATTCTAATATCTATATTCTAGGCTTGGTGTGTTTTATTGATTTCATTCTTTGCTTATTTTTTGACATATAATACTCTGCCATTTTGCTGAGTACTATCTGTAATAAGAAACTGAGGTCATTTACAGCAAGATTTATGGTCATCTGGTTAACGTTTGCAATTGCTGGAGAAACAGCAAGTATGAGATTCCTGTAATATATTTGTTTTGATCTCCTATTTTGACTTAGGGCTTCACTACATAGTCTGAGACAACTAAAGTCTTACAGCTCCTTCAATCATAACTCATTGTTATTATATTTGAGTCTGTGGTATGATGAGATGTCAGAGAACACTGGACATTCTGAGATCTGATGAGTATGTATATACAGTGTGCTAACCTTGGATTATAACCGGAACAGAAATTTCTACAGTTACATATCTTTTTTAAATTAAGTGTTTTAATATTTATTGATGGGAAAGAGGTATCTATTTCATCATGTGCATGTAGAAATCAGGCAATAACTTTTGAAGTGCTTGGTTCTCTTCTTTCATCATGTGTGTTTGGGGGATCAAATTCAAGTCATTGGGTATTGAGACAAGCAATTTCATCTGCTCTTCAATATTACAGTATGCAATATTTTTACATTATTATTTTATTTACTTATTTATTCATAATTCATACATTTGGGTGTGTGTATGTGTTTTGACATGTTTGTCAATGTTCACAGAGAGACATCAGAGGACAATTTGCAGAAGTCATTCCTCACCTTCCACAATTGGAGTCCCAGGGATCAAATCAAACTCACATCATCATGATTGGAGCTGAGCACCTTTATTTGCTGGCCCTCAATATTTTTATTTGTTTCTCTCTCCTCTCTCTCTCTCTCTCTCTCTCTCTCTCTCTCTCTCTCTCTCTCTCTGTGTGTGTGTGTGTGTGTGTGTGTGTGTGTGTGTGTGTGTGTGTGTGCGCGTGTGTGTGTGTTGAGGTCAACATGTGGAAGTCAGGGTATAATTTGTGGGACTTGGCTTTCTTCTTTTACCATGTGGGTCCTAAGAATTAAATTTAAGTCACCAAGGAAATGAGATTTCTTTCCATTGAGCCATCTCTTGACACATGTACAGCTTTCTTCTATTCCCCAGTTTCTTTCTACTTTCTTCTTTTACTTCAGTGTCCCCTTCTTAGTCAGGATTTCTATTGCTGTGAAGAGACACCATGACCAGAGAAACTCTTGCAATGGAAACATTGAATTGCACGGCTTACAATTTCACAGATTCCATCCCTTATCACTATAGTGGGACATGATGGAATGCAAGCAGACATGGTGCTAAAGAAGGAACTGACAATTCTACCTGTTGATCACAAAGCAATAGAAAGTGAACTGTGTCATTATGTGTATAGCTTGAGCATAGAAGACCTCAAAGCCCACCCTCATAGTGACATACTTCCTGCAACAAGGCTGCACCTACAAAATGATACTCCATAATAGTTCCACTCCCTGTGAGCTTATGGGGTCAAATGACATTCAAACTACCACAGCCCCTGATGTATGTGTCTAAAACATTGACCTCTGTTAATTCTTGTGGGGTTTTTAGTTTATTTTTATTGGTATGACAGAACTTGGATGCCCAGCTCCCAACTGAAATTTTACTTCTGTAAAGTCTGTTCCTGGCAGCACCAAGCTACTTCAAGAGGAAGATGGGCATCAAAGAAGCTCCTTATGGAGATGGTTAGCCATTTGGGTGAAAAATTGCTCTTGCCTAAACTGCTGAACTGGACATGCAGTACCCACAGAAAAATGACTGCTGAACTTGACTAAAGGTGAGATGATCCTTTGGGGTTCCTGCTTCATGAAAGAGTTTGTGAGACATTCTGCAGGATACAGCAGAAAGTGGCTGAACTGTCTTTGAAATCTCCTGCTTCACGAAAAGACGGCTGGATACTATGGTCCTATAGGCTGAAGATGGATGCCCCAGCGGTGGAAAAGAACTTTGAATGAGTGTCCAGGGAGCAAGATGTCTCAGTCAATTCTAGAGTTTTGGAAGTTGTTTATAAAATTACCAGTTTACATAGGTGATACTATATCCTTCTGGCATCTTTGATGGAGTTGAAAAATTTATAGTTATAGTTTCCCGTAGTTATGATAAAAGATAAAGTAGATATAAATATTGTAACTGTAATTCTTGCTTGATAACTATTTTGTTATATGTAATTTTACTATGTTAAAGTTAAAGCCTTCCTTTTAGTTTAAACAAAAAAAGGGGAAATCGTGTAGGAGTTCCTTCTGTTTATGTGCTGCTTTCATTGGTTAATGAATAGAGAAACTGCCTTGGTCTAGTTGATAGTATAGAACCTAGGTAGGCAGAGAAGGCAGAATTAAATTCTGGGAGGAAGAAAGCAGAGTCAGAGAAGCCATGGATCCTCTGTCTGAGATGGATGCTGGTTAGAATCTCTGGTAAGCCACTGCCATGCAGATTAATGGAAATGAGTTAAGCTAATATGTAAGAGTTAGCCAATAAGAAGTTAGAGTTAATGGCCCAGCAATGTTTTGATTAATACAGTTTCTTTGTGATTATTTCAGGTGTAAGGTAGCCAGGTGGCCAGGACAAACAAGTGGCCTCTCCTTACAACACTAAGGTAGTAAGTGATAGAGAAAAACATCTAACATTGACCCCTGTCTTACACATGCACACACACACACACACACACACACACACACACACACACACACACACAGGAGGATGATCAAAAAATTAAAGAACTTTCTGAAGGAAGCTCCTTGCATACAAGACTACTATAAAATTAAACAAAAAAAAGAATTCTATAGAAATGATCTTAGCATTCAGTATTTTCACTCTCTACTCTTCATTATAGAGGTGCAAATAATTTACTAAAGAATATAAACAATTGGCTTCATAGCAATCAAAGAGTGACTGGGAGAAATCTACTTGCAAAATGCATGAGAATAAACTCTGACACTAGAAAAATGAGCACTTACTATCAGAGGGCTTTAAAAAATCACTGGAATTATTCATTGGAATTTTAAACAGCAAAGAAATATTGACTATTTTGTTAGTCAATATGGCTGGAGAGACTGCACTAATATTATCAAAGATGCTTTTTTCTATATGCTTTGTGTGTTCCCAGTACACAATTATTTGGGGTAAAATGTTGAGACAGAAAGAGTAGCTGAAATATTAAGACACTTTGAATATTTATAAACAGATTTGATGGGTACCTTCTACATTGAGGTTTGAACATATATAATTGTTTTCTGAATGGATAAACTAAAATTTTTTCAACTCTGCCCAAAGGAAAATATCTAAGATTTTGTTTTCTCAAGTACACTTGTAGTATTAGACACAGCCATTTTACTAACATTGTACCTTAAAAGCATTCGAAAATTCAAGCCCCATAAGATACAAGTGTAATCCTATCACCCATAATGTTATTTCAAAAAAATAAAAATTATAAACTTAAGCTAGGGAAATTATCAGAGATGCTCATGCTCCTGTGGACTATCATTTGCACTTGAAAAAAACTGAACTATCTCTGTGGGGCTCCATGTTGGAAACCACAAGACTATACAGTACCTATACAGTAAATATACAGCTGAAAGATTCATCAAGGCAGACCCACAAGTGTAAAACTTATGGGGTGCCCGATTTGCAGAGCTAAAGGAAACTGTCTTATACAAAAGTCACTGTGATATCTGTGGAAACCTTGTGAAGCCATTATTCTTCCCTTCAAAATGGATTCATTCCCAAAACATTTCAGCATTGAAACTTCTGCACAGGCAACAGAGTGACCTTGCTCCATTTCTCCACATCACAAAGCCTTAGAGTGATAACATTCACTCTTTGTTCTAACAGTCTAATTTACATGCAGTCAATCCCACAAAATAACCTCATAAACAGACCACATAGAAATTTCTATTGAAGACAGGCACTAAGCAGGTAGGCAGCTACCTTTGCTAACAAACAAATCTGGATGTCCTCAAAGCTGTTATCACAAAAGAGATTAGATAAGGAGAATGGGTAAATGCAGGATTCTGGGATGTTCAGCAGCTTTACCTAATGGTTTGGGATGTCAGATATATCCCCTTGAATGCTGGCTCTTTTCTGGGTGGGGTCACTTGTACTGGAGTATTGCTGTGTCATGTTCTATTTGCCCTTCTCATGATTTTGATATGTACATTGTCCTTACCTGTAGAATTTTCCATCTATGTCTATAAAATCTGGAAACCTCATGGAGATCACCCCTTGTAATTCTTCTCCTTGCTACTACTTCTTCTACTTCTTCCCCTTACTCTCCTTTCTTTTCCTTATTCTTCCCCTTTTCCTTCTCCATGCTCTTTTACTTTACGTTTACCTTCACCTTAAAAAATAAAGAAGATGCAGAGGTAACGTGCTTGAGTTAATGTTTTCACCCTCAGATCCTTGCCTGCCATAGACATCCAATTCTCAGTCCTGAGAGGGACTGAGGCTGGTATTCAAGGCCTTCAATGGTTCTAGATGCTCAGGTGGTTGATGCATCAGAATCACTTGAGTCTATGAGTTCATAGGCAGTCCAAGCAATTAGAGAGATCCTGTCTCTTAAATAAATGGAAAGATAATGAGCTTGTTTCTTGTCAGGGTTCATTAAGCCTCCCTGTTTGAGTTAGCAATGAGCCAATCTATGAGCCTAAAATTATCAATTTTGGTTTTAGACTTGAAGTGGTTAAACCCAAAAATTATAGTTCATTTAAATAATTTATCTCAAACTATAGGCAAAATGTAAATATAGCCTTCTCTCAGTCTTATGCTAAATGACTTTTACAAATGTTAAATTCTACCAAATAATTTTTTATTTGAGAGAGACACAGAAGAAAGTTATCCAATCCTAATAGAATGGACATTTTTGGATATTATTGACCAGTCTAGAAGTAAAATTTTTGGAGGTTGATAGTGAAATAATATCTTGATCAAAGAAGCATGAGCAATCTTGAAATATATATATATATATATATATGTATATATATATATATATATATTACATATCATATATAATTTAGAAATCCTCAGAAGCAGGTTGGCTTTGGAAAGAGATGGTTTCTAAGAATGTCAGTCTAAGAAACTCACTGGATTAAATGTATATAGAATATATTAATTGTAGATAGTTCATTTAAAAATGGTATGACTTGAAAGGAAGCTATAAAATGGAGGCTATCAGGTTGCATGTGTATAATTATGACAGAACCTATAAGTAAAACTTACTTTGTTTTTTTCTTGATCTCTGTTGATATCAACATCACCTTTCTCAAGAACACTATGAACACTAACATTACTTGACAATTTCTGGAGGAATTTTGCATTCAATAGAACATTGAATTGCTCCAAAAGGCTGATATTTTATTATAAAACAAAGAAGCAGTTTATAGCCACTAAAGGACTAACATATTTAACTAAGGATGAAAAATGGAGAGGAAAATCAGGAATTTACAAGTGAGATTCCGATTTCAGCATAGTAAAAACCACTTAAAATATATGTCATAAAGTATGTTGATCTCCAAATGTCTTTCATATTTCATTCTTGATCCTCAATTAAATGTGTACATGTACAGGCAGGTAAAAATGTTATAGCTATTATACAAGCTATATGTCTATATGTAGACAACATGCCAAGATGCCTCAGCAGATAGTAGTGATGACAATATTACCACATTTACTTCTGTATCCAGAATATTTAAAAATGGGTCTATCTATGAACATTTGGTATTGTTTGTGGTCTTTACTTCTCATAGGTCAGAAATAGATGGATTTTTTTCTGAAAGGTTAAATATCATGGTTGAATCTATGGAATTTCTCTAGATATAAGTCTTTCAGAAAGGTCTCAATTAAAGGAAATTCCCCTTAGGAGGTTTTCACAAGTTTTCCTGCCCCATTTACTCTGTCAACCACAATGTTTTTACATATGGGACCTGGTCTCCTTGTTGACTTTCGTGAGGACTTCATGGATTTGGGCATAACGGAGTTTTTATTTTTTGTGACCATTCCTCCTTTTTCTCCAGGACTCAATTCCTTTCTTGGACTCAGAATTTCTTAAAGCCTTACTTATAGCTTAGCCTCTCTATAGCTAAATGGCCAAAGATGGCACACCCAAGTTTCAAATTCTCACTGATTGTAGTAACTTCTGCCACCTCACAAGCAATTGCTGGTAAGGTTTCTTATCTCTAAGGTTCTATTTTTTCCCACTCTTAAATTTTTTATCTCTATTATTTCTCTGCGTTTTGCTCTCAAGAAATCTTTAAAGACTATTGGGTAAACAGTCTCTATCTCAGAATTAATTATAAGTTCACTGGAGATGGTTAAAGAATCTAAAACTTTTTTTTTAAATGTGACTTAAAACTTACAGCAAAGAGTTTTAGTTAAAACCTCCATACAGGAATTTTAATTTATTACAATGTTATATATATTATCCAACTCTTATCTAGAATATAGTGTCCACATAGATTCAACTCTTGTTTAGGAAAACAGATAATTTAAATAGTAAACATGTGGCTCTCCTCCATCTTGGCTAATGACCTTCAAGACATAAGCAACCACATATGTGGGGCGTTACTGAGGTTAAATAATATATACCATGTTATTTCATCATCTTAAGATGACTACATGGCCAAAAGCAACAATTATGAAACTTCTCAGTCATATTGAGTCCTTAGTTTTCATTTTATCTCTTTTGAAACTAACAAAGCAGGATCTCAAATGCTTTTGATCAGTATGGAATTGTGTATGATGATAAAAATTTAAGATTATATTTGCTACAACATACTATATATGTGATTCAATTCTGGTTTACAATATGCTCTATATTCTGATTCTGATAAACATTTAATGTTACAAAAGTCTATTTAGGTTAACAAAAGTTGATTCCAGATATATGTCTAACTACTTTTTTCTTTGCTAAATGTTTAACAAAAAACTTACAGAAAATTTAAGTAAATAATATGTTTGATAAGGCGTACTAGATACAATAAGGCACATTTGGTAATCAAGACTTATAAATTCTTAAATTCTCAGGTTCACAGTAATATTTTTGAGTCAAAAGCTTCGTCTTTGCTCATTTAAGTTTTAGGTACTCAGATAAACTAAGCCACCAACAAAAATTAAATCCTCTGCAATATTCTATAATGCTATATCGGGTCTCCCAAAAAATTACTTTTCCCAAGGTCAGATATTCAGAAAAAAGAACCCCAATTCCTTCAGGGACTTGAATAAATTTCCTGCTTTCTAAAAAGGGGAGTCATTCTCCTTTTCCCTTGAAGGAGGCTCTAGGAGTCCTTGCCTATTAACATATGACTATGGTGCCTATTAACTTGTCAAGGGAAATGCTATCCTCTAGCCTCTCTTAGTCCCTGTTCACAAGTCACATGCCAGCTCACTTTCTTTCTCCTACACCCATTTAATCCTGAAAAGCTTTTCTTTTGTGTTTCTCCTTACTTTTTGGAGAGACAGTTTTGGTGGTTTGAAATAAACATTTTTTTCCTCTTCACCCATGGAGTGGCTAATTTTTGTTTCTTTACTGTACCTATTCTCATTTATGGTGCAGTGAAGTTGCCTGTTTCTTAACTGCATCTATGATTGAAGGTTTCATTTTGATGCTAGAACAGATTCAACTCAAAACTCATTATTTCTGAGGCAACACCTAAGTGAGATGGAACATGAAGTTCTAGTCTTATGAAAGCTACTAACTTACTATAAATTGTTATGGATAATTAAGGAATGCAAGATAATGGTGAATCATCTTATACTGGTATAGAATTTAAAGTCCTAGTCTTATAGAAGGTACTAATTTATTATAAACTATTAAGGATAACTAGAAAATAAAAGACAATAATCAGTGACCTTATATATGATCAAGTTCTTAAATGTGCTCAGAACAACTCTTGCAGTCATGCTAAGCACTAACATAATTAAATAGAAGAATAAACCCTTACATAGCAACCTGTATATGTTTTGAAAGATAAATCTAAAACAACTAGAAACAAGTAAAGTTTGTCTATTCAGATATATTTAATAAATAGATGGTCCTCAAATACTTCAGAGGTCTGTAAAATATGACATTTAATTTTTTTTCAAGACAGGGATTCTCTATAGCTTTAGAACCTGTTATGGAACTAGCTCCTTTAGACCAGTGTGACCTCAAACTCAGAGAGATCTTTCTGCCTCTACCTCCTGAGTACTGGGATTCAAGGTGCATGCTACCACTGTCCCGGGCATTTACAATTTTTTTCTTTTTTTTATTGATTTTTATTGAGCTCTACATTTTTCTCTGCTCCTCTCCCTACCTCACCTCTCCACTTCAGCCCTCCTCCAAGGTTCCCATCCTCCCAATTTACTCAGGAGATCTTGTCTTTTTCTGCCTCCCATGTAGATTAGATCTATGTATGTTTCTAAAATGTTCAATATCATTATTCATCAGAGAAATGCAAATTAAAACAACACTAAGATTCCATCTTACACCTGTAAGAATGGCCAAGATCAAAAACACTAATGACAACTTATGCTGGAGAAGTTGTGGGAAAAAGGGAACACTTCTGCATTGCTGGTGGGAATGCAAGCTGGTACAGCCCCTTTAGATGTCAGTGTGGTGATTTCTCAGAAAATTAGGAAACAACCTTTCTCAAGACCCAGTAATACCACTTTATTGTATATATCCAAAGGATGTTCAATCATGCTACAAGGACATGTGCTCAACTATGTTCATACCAGCATTGTTTGTCATAGCCAGAACCTGAAAACAACCTAAATGCCCTTCGACCATTTACAATTTTTAAACTTTCAGTATAGAGAGAACTGTCCCCTCCTTGTGGGAATTCTTAAGGTATCAAAAGAAGAGAGATGGAGCATGAAAACTCCACCTGAGTTGTGGCAAAGCCAACTGCTGGGCAAAACCATCCCATACTGTGTGTGGTACCATGACTCCGCTCACACTTTGGACACTTTTGGTTTGACTTCCCAGATTTACCTAGCCAAAGTAAGATCAATCCCCCCAAATTACTCCTTACAGAGAAATCTCAGGCCTGAATCTGCACACCAAAGCCTCTGCTGCTCTGTTTGAGAGCTACAGACCCACAACTACTACACCCAGTGAAAACATTGAGACCACTAGATACTAAGGTAACCTATATGGGTAAAAGTTCATTGTCATTTTAATGGATACACAGACTATTTATATTATATTTCCAGTTATAATTTATCTTTTGCAGATCTCTGAGCATATTGACTGACTCTAGCTTTAACAGCAGCAAGAATTCAACTCCTTTCCCAAAGCTTCAGCTGCCTTCTCATTTTTCTTCATATGTAAGAATAATGCCAAAGGACTCCTTTTTCTAGGGCTTCTACTACTCCCAGACATAGCTTATCTTGTTACCAGAATCCACAAAAAGATATAAACTCACAGAACATTTCAATGTAACTTTTTACTATTTCTTTATTTGAAGGAACTTGCTTACAATAATTACACTCAATAATCCACCACCTGTGTTTCATGGTGAATGACTGGACAGAAAAAAATATGTAAATTTTCAAATAGTGTTGAGTCTGAAAGACTGTGGAGAATTGAAAGTGATTAAATGTATCTTTTCATTATGACATGGCTACAAGTCTCTGGGGTCCAGGGAGTGGAATTTGATAGTTTCTATGAAAAGAAACTATGAAGGCTCATGTATGTGAATTCTTGGTTTTTACTTGGTACAATTGTTTGAGTAAGGATTAAAAAGTATAGCTTTGTTGGAGAAGGTGTTTCACTGAGGGTGGATTTTTAAGGTTTCTAAAGCCAACACCAGACAAAAGGCTCTATCTCTCTTTCTCTGCCTCCAACTTACAATCAGGAAGTGAGATTTTAGCTGCTGTTCCGGTGCCATGCCTAACTGTCTGTGCCCATGTTCCCTGCCATGACAATCATGATCTTACCCCCTGGAATTACAGCAAGCCTCAATTAAATCCTTTTTTTTGTAATAACAATAGAGAAGCAACTAAAACAGTGGGTTTAAGAAACTGAGGACAGAACACTAGGTGTGTAAGGAGGAGATAATGAATCTGGGAGAAGTGAAAGTACAAGTACATTGTATAAAATTCTCAAATAATGAAATATTCAGAGAGAAAAAGAAAAGTTCATAGTAAATGGCTTTTACAGTTAAATTATAATCTCTTTGGAGATTTGTATGCAGTGGCTACAAAGAAAAAGAAAGTGGGACAAAAGTTGGGAGTTGCTGAATATTATGTAATCGTGTAAAACCCTCTGACTCTTTAGATGCATACTTTTATGTATTTGTAAAACATAGCATTGAAAATATCTTTAGTAAAGGAAAAACAATATAACAGTCAAGTTAATACAAATGAAATAAGCAAAGAATTACAACATGTCAGTATAATACTGTAAATGATAAAGTAATGGAAAAAAAACTACAGCCCATCTCTCTCTCTCTCTCTCTCTCTCTCTCTCTCTCTCTCTCTCTCTCTCTCTCTCTCTCTGGCTCTCTCTTTCTCTCTTACTCTCTCACACACACAAAGGTTATAAAGGTTATCTGAGAAAAAACCTAAACTCATAGAAAACCAAACTCATAGAAAAATCAAATTCATAGCCAAAAATATAATTCACAAGCAATAAAATTTAATTGAGCTTTTAAACTAAATTAATCAGTGTTAGAGTAAATTTGGTGAATTTGAGCTAAACTTACTAAAAAGTTTTAGATTAAAAATATTATTTAAAATATTCATGCGTGTATTGAATGAAGTATGATGATATCCAACCCTATTTTTCTCCTCCAATTACTCCTCCTGGATTGTTCCTACTTTGTATCATTAGTAGAAATTATTTAGACAAGTGTTACATTGCCACTAGATTAAGAGAGTGCCTGGCAGCTTTCTCCACTGAAAGGGAATTTTTTTTACTATCATTTCAATTAATATATGTCCATGATAATGTATTTTTATCTTCTTTGTTATTCTCTCTTGCAACACTCAGGAATAGAATGCTATGAAAAAGACCAGTATCATGGGAACCTGCCTTTGCGGCATTGTCTCTTGCAGGCTTGATGAGTGAGGAAGGATGTAGAGACAGGGTTGATGGAAAAAAGTTTGGCAGTGGATCAGAGGCTTAATGAACTTCCCAAGAGAGCCTCTAGACAAAGAATCCCCCACCCTTCCTGATCTGTGACTCTCTAAGATGTTTCTCCCTGAGTAGCCACTGTAATTATTCAGCCACGGATAAGGTTGCATTTCTGGGTTCATGTAGGCAGACCCTTGATCATACCCCATGTGACCCATGTGCATGTATGTATGGTTACCTCCACGTGCGACTCAACTAAAACCCTGTGTGTTTGCATGGGTCACTCGCCATCATCAGTGTCTGACATACTCACGCAAACCCCCTGTGCGCATGTACAAGGCGTGGGTTGCCCGTCATCAGCATGTGACATGGTCACATCTTCCCTCTGTGCGCATGTACCAGACAGCCTTTAAAAGCTGGACGCACCATCTTTGCTCTCTCTCTGACCACCATTCCCAGGCCTGTGAGCACGTTTTCCTCTAATAAACTCCTAAGTGGGTTTGTTCACATCTTGTGTTTTCTTCTCACTTGTGTTAGATTATTTCATTGGTGCCGTGACTCAGAGATCATTCAGGATACAAAGAAAAATCTTTCCGCATTTTTGGAATGCCTCACAAAAGCTCTGTTACAGTATACTAACTTAGATCCGGAAACTACAAAAGGTAGACAGTTACTCATGACCCATTTTTTAATCAGTGCTACTCTGACATTAGGACTAAGCTTAGACATTTGGAGAAAGGCCCATTGATCCCGCAAGCAGAAGTTCTAGAGTTGGCTTTTAAGGTGTGCCATGTGAGAAATGACAAAGCCCGCAATCACTGCCATGTGTTAACCATGGCCTCCTGACTGTCCTAGGTGACAGACTGCCCGATCTGTGCTGTCTGTGCTGCTCCCTTGCCCCCTGGGTCTTGAAAACTACCAGGTCTGTGTTTCAAATGTGGTAAAACTGGTCACTAGGCCCGAGCATGCCCTAATCCTTACCTTAGTCCCACGAGACCTTGTCCAAGGTGTCATAGGGAAGGTCATTGGGTAGTAAATTGTCCTCGTGTACATAGGGGCATGGAGACATCGGACTCATAAAATTACCAAGTTGACCTTCTAGGTCTGGCCATAGATGAATGAGGCTGCCCGGGCTTCTTTGACCAGACCACAACCATAATCTGTAATGAGGAGCCACAGGAACACATCACGTTATCAGAATGGCCCATCGCCTTTCTCTTGGACACTGGAGCCACATACTTGGTACTGAGGGAATTTGGGGGGCCTATTTCTCCTTCTAGTTTCCCTATTGTCAGGATTGGGGGACATCCTTATCTACCTCAGCAGACCCCACTACTTAACTGTGTATTTAGGGGTATTTATCTCATTCATTTTTAGTCATGCCAACCTGCCTGGTACCTCTCATGGGAAGATTGTTTAGCAAAGGTAGAAGCTTCCATTTCCTTCGCTCCCATTTACCTTACGCAGACTCACCAGTAGCTCCACTCCTCCTTCTCCTAGCCTCCCAACCTTACAACTCTAATGTATCTTTTCCTCTACCAGCCTTCCAGGTAGACCCCCAAGCCTGTGACACCCAAAACTCCTCCATTGATAAACACAATCCCCCCCACTGTTATCCAATTACAAGACCCCACTAAGTATATTATCCAAGCTCAGTACCCTCTCTCTCTCTCTCTCTAGAGCCTTAAGGGACTTAAGCCTATTATTTCTAACCTTTTTTTTTACTTCGCCCCACCTCTTCTCCCTTTAACACCTCTATCCTTGCTGTTAAAAACTCTAATGGAACCTATCATCTAGTTCAAGACCTCCAGCTCATTAACTCCACAGTGGTCTTTCTTCATCCTATATTCCCTAATCCTCTCACCATTCTATCCAATATCCCTCCAGAAACCTCCCACTTCTCAGTTCTAGACATCAAGGATGCTTTTTTTCTCTATTCTTCTCATTCCTCAATCTTAAAACATCTTTGCCTTCACCTGGACCGATCCTGACACTCACTTCTCCACACAGCTCACCTGGATTGTCCTTCCCCAGGGATTCCAGGACAGCCCACACCTGTTTGGCCAGGCTTTAGCTTCTGACCTGCTCTCACTGTCTCTCCCTGAATCTAAGCTCATACAGCATGTGGACGATATTTTACTTTGCAACCCATCATTGGAGATCAGCAAAACCGATACATCTGCTCTTTTAAATTTCCTATCCAAAAGGGGCTATAGAGTCTCACCTTCTAAGGCCCCAACTGTCTACCACTCAGGTCATTTATTTGAGACTAACTATAACCCCAACCCAAAAGGCTACTACTCTAGACAGAAAAAAACTAATTCAGTCTCTTGCAGTTCCTTTCACGAAAGAAGAGATTTTATCATTCCTAGGAGTATCTGGTTTCCTGTGTTCCTGGATCCCCTCTTTTTCTCTCCTTCCCTGCCCCTTATATGAAGCATCTCTAGGCTCTCTGCATGAGCTCGTTCTCCGTCCTGTTACTAAACCTTTCCAGAGACTCCAGCAAGCCCTTATCCAGGCCCCAGCTCTTCATCTTCCAGATTTAACTCGCCCCTTTTCTCTTTAAGTAACATAGAAGGACGGATATGCCCTTGGGGACATAGGACATCAACTGGGGTTTTCTTTTGCACCTGTAGCATACCTGTCAAAGAGGATGGACTTCACCACTCAGGACTGGGCACCTTGCATACATGCTTTAGTGGCTGCTGAGCTTCTTACACAGGAGTCAAAAAAACTAACCTTTGGGTCACCCACCACTGTCTTCTCCCATCACAATCTATCCCATCTCTTAAATTACAAAGACTTACAAACCTTACCCACCTTCCTGAGTCCTTTCCCTCCAGGAGGCCACACTCACTTTCCAATGATGCCCACCTGTTAATATATCAAATCTCCCACCTCAGCCTAATGTTAATGATTCCCTATCTCACTCCTGCATAGAGATCATAGAGGATATACTGCCCCACCCCTCACATATACAGGAGGCCAAACTGTCCCAGAACACTTATACCTGGTACACAGATGGCATCTCCTTTTTATGTGATGGGACCCATAGAGCAGGCTATGCCATAGTATCAGATACTGAGATAGTGGAGGCACAGGCACTCCCTGCCCATACCATTAACCAACAGGCTGAGTTGATAGCTCTTACCTGTGCCTTCCAGTTAGCAAAAGGACACTCTTTAAATGTTTACATGGATTCCAAATATGCCTTTCATATCCTCCTGACCCATGCATCTATCTGGAAGGAGCATGGGCTTCTTACAACAAAAGGAGGATCTATAACTAACTCAAGTTACATTATGGAACTTTTAAAAGCCTCCCATCTCCCCATAGCTATAGAAATTATTCACTTTCATTCTCATCAGACGGACAGTTCCATTATTTCCAAGGGAAATAACCAGACTGATCAAGCAGCTAAAACAGCAGCATTCCAAAGCCCAAACCTACCTCAATCACCTTAGGGGGTACATACAGTACAACCCATATTCTCACAGACACCTCCTGACACCCAGCAAATTACATCAGCCCTTTCATCCTAAATAGCAAAGCTCTGCTTCATTTTGTTAAGGCTCACCTCAACCCACCCAAGGACTTAAAGTTCTTTTTTTTTTAAATTTATTTATTTAATAAGGATTTCTGCCTCCTCCCCGCCCCCGCCTCCCATTTCCCTCCCCCTCCCCCGATCAAGTCCCCCTCCCTCATCTGCTCGAAGAGCAATCAGGGTTCCCTGACCTGTGGGAAGTCCAAGGACCGCCCACCTCTATCCAGGTCTAGTAAGGTGAGCATCCAAACTGCCTAGGCACCATAGAAAATAAACGAACAGGACTTAAAGTTCTTAAAAGCTATCACTGCTTCTTGTTAAATCTGTCAAAAGTCAGATCCCAAGACCAAATATCGTAGCTTCCCTTTTCCTACCCACCAAGCCAAGGGCTCCCATCCAGGAATTGACTGGCAGCTGGATTTTACTCATATGCCCATGGTCAGAGAGTTAAATATCTCCTGGTCTTAGTAGATACAATGTCTGGGTGGATTGAAGCATTTCCCACAACTAATAAGAGGGCACAGACAGTTTCTGACATTCTTTTCCAAGAAATCATCCCCAAGTTTGGAATCCCAACCTCTCTTCAGTCAGATAAAGGCCCAGAGTTCACTTCCCATATTTCCCAAAACTTGTCTTAGGCTTCTAACATCCCTTGGCATTTTCATATCTCATACCACCCTTAGTCTTCAAGGAAAATAGAATGAACTAACCATTCCTTAAAAATGTTCTTGTTCCAGGGCTACAAACAAGCCCTGTCTCAAGAATCAAAGAACAATAAAACTACAAATAAGTAAATAGATTATCAATAAATGGTATATGTAAAAATAAAAAAAATGTTCTTGTTAAAATGTCACAAGAACTTCACCTTGACTGGATATAACTTTTGCCTCTGGCCCTACTAAGGCTTAGCGCTCTCTCCAAAGGCCCACTTTTTATCTCGCCCTTTGAACTCATGTATGGGCAGCCAGTTTGAACTCCCGGCCTCTCACCTAAAACCTCTCCCCTTCCTGACCACCTGTTTACTCCACTGTTATCCCATCTATGCTTCCTATTATGGTATTTTACTGACCACTCATTACCTCAGCCATGGATTAATTTATGCCCACCCCTGATTAAAATAGGGGATCAGGTATTATTTTCCCCCCAAGACCAACGCCTCTCACCCCTTTCCCCTAAATGGCAGGGCCCATTTAGAGTAATTCTTGTAACTCCCACAGCTGCCAAGCTTGAGGTACTTCCTCATTGGATTCATCTGTCCATCTTAAACCTTTTACTTTTCCAGCTCAAGATGCCCCCTCATATGCAGTAACTCAAACAGGGTCTTGTTCTCTTAAGTTCCAGAGGACACCAGGATCAGCCACTCTTTCTCAAGTTCCAAAAAATTAAAAGTCTCATCCTTACTCAACTCTCTTGTGCCAAAAACTCCATATACTCTCCCCTTCTTTCTCCTATATGCTTTCAATGCCATGCTTAAATTTCCAGTTAACCACTCAGCTATTATTACAGGAACCATCATTAAACATAGAGCTGGAGGTACAAGGACTGTCAAAAGCCCAAGAAGTAAGAAACAATAATGAGTTTGTAGTCCCAAACTCCAAAAATTCACAAAACAAACTTTAACATAACAGGTTTTATCACTGACTGCAGCAGTGTTTCTTGGATATTAACATAATAACATGATGCAAAAGAATTTACTTCAGGTAAAACATTAAAGAGTCTAATAATTATCCTTTTCAATAATTTCCTCCTTCTTCCTCCCTCCCACAATCTTCCATTCTATTGTTATAATCATAAACTTTTAATATGTCTAAAATTTATTTCTTTTCAAACATTTTATAAGCTCCGGGGAGCTAATTGGACCCACCTAAACAGACCAGACTCACACAGAATAAGTATCATTTAATTCTTTCCTTGTCATTACTGGTCTTGGGAACCCCTAAACTTCCCCCCTCTATCTTCCATCTTGGGACTCTCCTCTCTTAATCACTAGTATCTAAAATCTTTTTTTTCCAGACATAATTTTTGCCTTTCCAGCATCTTGCAAGGTCCAAGCTGCCAGCCGACCAGTTCCTCAGAGTCCAGAAAATACAACAGTAATCAACCACCCCAGGACATGGTCAAACATCCCAACTCCTCAACGCCCACAGAGTCAGTGCGAAGCAGCCATGAGAGACCTCACAATGCCTCATTCCCACCCATTAAGGATCACCAATCCCACCAAATTTTTATAATAAACAAAAGGGTGGAATGTAATTATTCAGCCACGGATAAGGCTGCACTTCTGGGTTCATGTGGGTGGACCCTTTGTCATGCCCTATGTGACCCACGTGTGTGCATGCATGCTTACCTCCACGTGTGACTCAACTAAAACCCTTGTGCGCATGCTTGGGTCACCCATCATCTGTGGCATTAGTGTCTGACGTACTCACGCAAACCCCCTGTGAGCATGTGCAAGGCGTGGGTCACCTGTCATCAGCATGTGATGTAATCACATCTTCCCTCTGTGTGCATGTGCTAGCCAGCCTTTAAAAGCTAGACGCACCATCTTTGCTCTCTCTCTCTGACCACCATTCCCAGGCCTATGAGCACTCTTTCCTCTAATACACTCCTAAGTGGGTTTGTTTGTGTCTCTTTTTTTTCTTCTCACTCATGTTTCTGGGCAATCCTCCTCATGAGTACAGAGACTCACGTTCATGGAAGATACCACCTTGCATATTGGTTAATGAATTATACTAATCATAATTTCCTGACTTTCATAGCCATTATATGTAAAATGACATTGTAAGAGCTTATATAATATGCTATGATATGGGATGTCCTTCAGCATATGTGTTACTTTTATTGGTTGATGAATAAAGCTGTTTCAGTCAATGACTTAGCAGAGTAAAGCCAGGCAGGAAATGCAAACAAATATATATATATAGAGAGAGAGAGTAGGAAGAGTTAACAAGATGCCATGCAGCTGCCAAAAAAAAAGATGCTGGAATATTACCAATAAGCCACAGCCTCGTGGTGATACACATATGAATAGAAATTGATTAAGATATAAGAGCTGGATAGAAATACACTTGAGCCATCAGCCAACGAATGTTGTAATTAATATAGTTTTGTGTGATTCAGTTCAGGGCAGCAGAAAATGAAAGAGCATTCTCCATTTACAAAATGGCACCCACCCATCTGGGGCATGGATTCACATAAGACCCTGAAAAAAAAAAGCTTTAAAAAAAAGAGGGCTTCTAGAGCAGCAAAAATGGGCACACAGTGCAGCTTCTTAGTGACCACATTTTATTTTCAGTTAGGTACTGTTTGCTGGCTGCAAGCAGAAGCATGGCTTCATTAAGAAATGGCTTCCTGGTTCACTGGCAGCATGAATGTCTCCGGGTCTTTTGGATCGTCCTGCTACTGAGCACTTAGGGTTTGTGTACAGAGTGCTACAAGGTGCTTAATGCCAAAGTAGACCTGATGCTTTCCTGGACCTGGGGCAGTGAACATGGCTCACAGAGGTGGTAAACATACCTCTGCTATGTTGGATGGGGTGAAGCTGTAAAGACATAGAAAACTTTAAGAAGCTTTACTTGATTAGGAGCTGGTTAAGACACATGCCCTTTGCAACATTATAGGAGTCAGCAGGAAAAAAAAAAACAACTGTTCCTAGCAGCTAGCTGCCTAGCTTTGTGATCTAGACAGGAGCAGCAATATTTGATATGTTGGCCAGGAATCCTGGGGACCCTCACTATGACCCCCAAAGGTCTGGAGGCTTATTCTGATATCTGTAAGATATATGTATATATTTAGGAATGAACCTTGTATCCCTAGTCTCTCCAAGACCTTTATCATAAAGGAATGTTGAATTTTGTCAAATGCTTTTTCAGCATCTAATAAAATGATCATATGTTTTTCCTTCACTTTATTTATATGATGGCTTACATTGATAGATTTTCGTATGTTGAACCAGCCCTGCCCCATGCATGCTGGATGCACAGCCTTGGGGTCCCTCTGGGGATGGCAACTCAGGCAGGGCTTTACAGTGTCCAAGGCCATGGAGCAGAGGTACCTGGGTTGGAATGGGTGACAAAGTTGGCATGCACCCAACTGAGGGCAGAGGCAAGGTGTATGGATTGAAACAGTCCTGGCAGGAGGGAGGAACCTGCATGCCTGTGCATAGGGAATTGACTCCTTACAATTCAAAAACTGTACAAATGTAAAAGAATCTGAAATGATGGCCAGAGAAAAGTTAACAAAAACTTATTTTTACGAATATTGGCAGCCAAAGACATTCTCTTGTGCCCACCACTGCTGCCCCCTCTTCTCTTTCCTAAGCCAAAGTTCTTCTTCACTGTGATATCTTCCACTTGCCAGCACTTTCCCATCTTAACCCTTTTCTGTCCTGATACTGCGTATAAGAAATGTTAAATTATACTAACCTGTATACTTTAAAAAGCATTGATTTTAAAGTAGATGTCAAAGATGCATTATGTTTGGAAAAAATATGCTTTTGTTTCCACAAGAAACGAATAATATATGGGTTTTAGTCATTTGTATCCAATGGGTTACAAATACTTTTCATCTTTGATTAAGATGTATAACTTTCTTCTTTTGTTTTAAATATTATATCTGTGCAATGTTCTGCTGGACAAAATTGCAGGAAAAGACTTTGATAAAAAATTGCATATTGTCTGAGAAATGAGAGGAGAGACAAGAAATTTTTGGTGAAGGTTTTTATGTTGTCTGAAAAGCAAAAAGGCAGGAGACTAAAATAATAAAGGAAAGAAAAAGAGAAGTTCATCTAAAAATGTCTGCCTAAAGCAATGGAGCAAAGATAGAGAAAGAGCCAGTCCTGAAAAGTCATAAAAGGTATATAAAAAGTTGTAAAAGGCCAGAGGATATGAACTATGTTTACTGTGGTTTCTCATAATTTATCATACCTCAAAATACTAAATTTGAAAAGAAAAACATAAACATCCAGTTTATGTAAATGTTTGACATACTGGGTTAATTCTGGTTTTAAAAAAGTCTTGCTTGTCTTGTTAAAGGGTCATGTCTATTTCTTGAGAAAATTATGTAGGCTTATTTTGTTATAAGGTTAGCCTATGGTAATTGAAAATTTTTGTATTTGTTCTCTGAGCTCTGGTCACTAGATTTGTGTTAGTAGGAATTTGGATGTCTTTTTGATACAGATAATGTTAAAACTGTTTTATGCTGTTCTTTATTGAAAAGCTGCACCTTTTATACACAAGAATGTACCTTGCTCTGTCAATTAAACCTTGTAATATATATATATATATATATATACATATATATACATATATATACGTATATATATGTATATATATATATATATATATATATAGAGAGAGAGAGAGAGAGAGAGAGAGAGAGAGAGAGAGAGAAGCAGAGTTTAAGGAAAACCTTGTAGCTGACAAAAGAGAAAAATGCTGGAAACTTACTGGTAAGCCACAGCCTCATGATTAATAGAAATGGGTTAATTTAAGATGGAAGACCTGGCTAGAAATATACCTGAGCCATCAGCCAGCCTTGTAATTAATATAGTTTTTGTGTGATTATTCAGTTCTGGGAGCTAGGAAATAAAAGAGCAGTCTCCTCTTATAAAGTTAACATAAAAGAGTAAACTGAATGAAAAATATAAGAGGATGGAAGTACAATAAATTATCTCAGCTGGTCATTTTTTAAATGGTATTGATAAACTGAATTTAACCTCTAGAACCTATATAAAGTGTGAGGAAGAGAACTGACTGACACCCAGAATCTGTCCTCTAACCTTCATGCATATGACATGCCACATGCACCCACACACTGACCAAACATACACATGCATTCACATATTCACATGTACACAACAATAACAATAGTAATAAAATAATTTATAAACAGAAGTATACTACAGAGATGGACAATTTTCTCCCCAGAGGGCACAGGTTATTAAATTAAAATCTCAGTACCAAACCCAGAATACTTCTCTATGAATGCCCGAGAGGCATTCAAAATCATGTAGAATAGTAACATTCCTCTTGGTTTTCCACCATACCACATGGTCAGACCCTATTGCCAATGATGCTACTCACTTTGGATGCAGGACATAGAGAAGCCATCCTCAAAATAAACACAGGAAATGCACTACTGTCAAGTTTACATTGTGCTAGAAGATACAGCACAAGCTGACTGGGGAGGAAAGACAGCAGCGAATTTATCCTTCACTGCTACAATACTGGCCTTCCTGGTCCCACGTGCCTTCTGACTAGTGCAATTGTGGTATGAAAATTATAGGGATAATCAACTGCTTTCTGATTGGATACAGACTGAACAACTACTGGATCTTTGTCCTTTTCCTATTGTAAAATCTATTGCTATTGTTTTTGCTAAATGGCCATGTTGTTCAAACTGCCTTCTAAATATTTATGTTCTTGCCCAGTGATTTATGTTGAGTTTAGCTTGTTACCAAAAGTCCTTTTACAATAGTAGATATCTAATGCAGAAACCCATAACTAGTAAAAAGTACCAAATATAAGTATCGTAGAGTATTCAACTGTGAATGCACTATCTACACCAGCTTCAACAATAAAATGGAAGATTAAGCAGACAAAATAGAAAGCTATGAAATACTGACTTCTGGGTATGCCATTACTAATGAACACATCTCCACCCAGTATCTGTGGTTTGCTACACAAGAACAAAACAGTCAAAGTTTAGCATATACGGTGATGGCTCCCTGATTCCTAGTACCTAGCAAAGGACCACTGACAAATGGTGGCTACTGAGGGACAAAGCATCACTGTTCTTGGGTATTTGACCACCAGTAGATTTCTCATACCACACTGAAAGGACTCAGAGTTTATTAATAACTTTTAAAAATAGGGTGTGAACTTGAGAGCAAGATGTTGTGGAGGTATTAGAGTTGGTTGGAGAGTTGTGGTTGATGAATATAATCAAAATATGTTGTATAAATATATGCAATCCTCAAAGAATAACAATTTTTAAATAAAATGCATGAAAAGTATTATTATGTTTCCCATAAGTCTGTAATCATAAACATTATATAGATTTTCAACTGGATAATCTCATGTGAAGTCATCTAATTAAGTGACAAAAATTATTTTGAATTCACAATAAAATACTGTCTAACACTCATATGGACATTATTTACCTTGGATTCTAGTTTCACTAGAGATCCACTTGCCTCTGCCTCCCTGGATTCAATGATTCAGGATGTAAAACTGCACCCAAGCCACACAGTGAGACCATCTTAGTGAGCAGAAATATTGTAACAGTCAGAGGTCCTTGTTTTCAGATTCAATACAGAAATGCATTCATGCCTTCTCATTTGTATGGTTGCCTGAACAAGACCACATAGGGATGACACCAATACCAGTTGGCATGTTAGTGAGGCCAGGGAAAAATCCCACATGGTCCCAATCTTAAGTGAAAAGATACAAGATGTCAATGGCTGCTGAGAAAGGGAAATGAATGGTTTATAAGTCTTTAAGCATTTCTTGCTAAAAGAGGCAAATCCTGTCTCGAAAAATCCAAAAAAAAAAAGGGGGCAAATCACACAGGGAAAAATACATAAAAAATATGTATATAAATTGGGACATATTTAAAATCTCAAAAAATATGCTAAACTCTTGATTGTGGAAGAGAGGAAAAAAACTGGCAATTATTTAAAAAGGCACAGTTTAAACAGTGTGATAGAAAATCTGTATGCATTGTGACCATCTATGAGGAAAAAATGTTAAACCTAAGACACTAGATATGAAACAAACAATAACTGGAAAGACGTGAACAAAACTAGATAACCTTATTTATATTAAACAACAAAGCACAACAGCTGATTTCACTAATATGGTGCCAACCCATCGAGCACCACATTAAAAAAAAAAAAACCTCTATGTTGTTTAAACATAATCAGAAATGCTGATGCCAGAGTATAAAGGAAGTAGAAAGGAGTGTCAATGGAAAAGTGATTTCATATAATTATATACTCTCAAAAATCCAAATCAAATTTAAATGCCTATAGCTCAGCATTAAATAAAAAAATTAAAATGAGTATGCTCACAATGAAATAAAAGGATTTCTAACTGTTGAAAAAGAAATACTGTACAGTAATTAATAATTCAAATAATAATACTATAAGTACTTGGGCAAAAAAGCAGCAATTACATCTTTCACCTGGGTTTGATTCAAACCCTTTAGAAAAATAAAAGCAGTGGAGGAAGACTTTTCCAACAGAACACACCAATTATCTCAAAATTAAAAGTTATAATCTTCCATTGATACTTACAACTATTCACATTAAAAATAACTTACCTTTTGGGACTAAGATCTCATACCAAACTTAGTAAGTCCTGCTTAGCAATACAAACTATAAACTAATAAATTCTATTTGCTCATATAGGCAATAACACTTCTGTCATTATTAATATCTTGTTGAGGCAAACAGATCACTTAGAAAACAGTTGGTTATCAGGAAGTACATTAAGAACCTCACCACATCCTCATCCATCTTACAGTATTGCATGCTGAACTGTGCCCATTCATAACCATGTCTGTACTCTAAACCACAGAAACCCAGATCCAAAGGTTCACCTTTCAACCATGACTAAACCCTGTTAAGGTGATGTTTTCCCTTGCTGCAGTAAGTTTAATAAACTCAACGTTGCTGGATCATAGCTCTTTCAGGTGGTCTTTTGGAAACATTGACCAGCAGCAATGTGCTATCCAACCTAAGGGGTTCTCTTAGACATCATTTAAATCAAGTGTGGGTAATATTTCCACATTTTTAAGTGCTCTGAAAGTAGCAGTTTGTGGTCTTTTATCAGAATAACCAAAATCAGTATCAGTTGGCAAGAGGAAAACTAGTATTTGCAAAGAATTTTGGGTCCATTCTGAAAATAATGCATACTAACATGGCCACTTAGCCTCCCCAAACCAAAAAAAAAAGAATTGAAAACAAAAAACAAAAATTTTTAGATACATAAAAATGAACGAGTAAATAAAAGAAAAACCCAACAGTAATCAGATTTTAATAAAAGAGACATTTCTTGTCCTTCGTTATGAAGACAATATTATTTAAAAACAGTTTCCCCAAATTAATTTATTAAAGTTGATGAAATTGCAGTCTAAACTGTAATTTCTTCCAACACGAAGACATGTGAGACAGGAGGCAGAAGAGACACACATCCACAGAACGAAAATGGAGCCATTCACAGATGACAATACAGCACAGGTACAAGATGGCTTACAGATAAATGGGCACTTGTTGGCAAATAATCATAAGTAATGGCAAATAACTTGGCAGCTTTAAGATTTCAAAACAAAATTCTTTTCATGACATAAGATTTTGACATAAAAAACACAAAAGAACTACGATTAGCAAAGGAGTGGGGCTTTATGGGCTTACGATAGTTTTGTTTTTCAAAAATGACATGGAACCCAGAAGCCATAAAAGCAAACATGGTTATAGTTGGACATGTAACAATAATACACATTCTTATAACAAAACGAAGTTCAAATGTGAGAAAAACATGTAATGTTTGACAATCCAAATCTTATATTTTTCTCCAAGTGTAAATATGATCTTTAAAAGAGACTAAAATCTCCACATACTCTCAAACTTTGACATAAAGAAGAAATTAAAAATACAGATGGCTAATAAACATGAAAATGATCAAACTCAAAAATAAAATAAATACAATTTAAGACAATTGTTTGGACTAACACATTGGGAAATATCTCAAGTATTTGTAGAACCCATTATATGTGGATAATGAAGATGGTAGTCTAAGTCATTGCCATTGAGGAGAAGGCTACTAAAGCTCATTTAAAAGGAATTATGATTATTTAAATTTTTTGAAGTGTCATTATACTTCATTCTAATAATTTAAGTGCTAGGTAATTTTATTATAATAGAAGGGACAAATACATAATTGTTGAATATATATTTATATATATGTATATGGAAGTTCATTTCACAGAAATTTAGCACCTACATAAATGCCTATAAATGAGCAATCTTTAAAACATTTAATTCTAGTTCATCTACAAATTAGTTATGCAGTTATTCAAAAAATGATGTAGATATTAATATAGTACTGAAATAGGAAAAGCTCATCAAAAGACTCTTAAACAAAAGTAACAATTTGTGTAAGAGTATAGGCTGACTGATAGAAGCCCCCCCCCCCCAGAAAGCACGTGTATGTTTCATATATTTGTCTGCTTAAGAGCATTTATATCCATTCCTTAATAGGGGAAAACTGTAGAAAACTTTTGACTATTTTGAAAGAGAGGAGGTCCATAATTTATGTATTAATCATATAAGTATACTTTGAGATTTTTTTAAAATCATGCAATTCCTTTTTAATATGTCATATTTTAAAAATTAGCAGTGTATATTTATAGGAGCACTGAATGTTTCCACTATTTTGAGCTTGTGCAATATTATTTCCTCTACTGAGGCTCCTGGGATTGAGTCAAGTGGCAGCAAGGGAAACAGTCACCACGCACAAATTAAAGTTTCATCGATGATATCCCAACATGAGCATTTCTCAGTTAAGCATTTCTTATCTGCAGATGGTGTCTGCTGCTACACAGGAAAGAGACATCAGCAAGTACAATGACGACTGTCTTGAGGAATCTGCTGGTGGAAGAGATGGCACCGTCCATAATGTTTCCAATTCATCTGCCAGGACAAAGAGGGAAAATTAAAATTGGCAGGTTAGGAACACATGTGCTAAGGAGGCAGCGAGCTGGAAAATACTTTACTGTACACCTGTATGTACTAGAACTAATTGTCTTATTATACACAGAGAAACACGCTTGTCTACAAGCTTGGAATCGTACTGCAATCAGAAAAGGTGCTTCTTTCTTTCTTTCTTTCTTTCTTTCTTTCTTTCTTTCTTTCTTCTTTTTCTTCTTTCTTCTTCTTCCTTTTTCCTTCTCATTCTTATTGTTCTTCTCCTACTACTTCCTTTTTCTTCTTCTTCTCCTCCTGCTCTTCCTTCTCCCTCCTCTTCCCCAACCTCCCTCCTCTTCCCCCTCCTCCTCTTCTTTTCTTTCTCCTATTCTCCTTTTCTTCTTTCTCCTGTCTCCCCTTTTCCTTTCTCCTCTTCATCTTCTTCTTCTGCCTCCTTCCACTCTTCCCTTCTTCTTCTGGTTAAAAGTAACAGTCCACATCGAGGAACTTTGAATTTTTTTGCGGATTTTCTTCTTTCTTCTTTTCACCTTTATTCTATAGCTTAGGTCAATGATATCACAAAAAAATATTTGTCAAGTTTGCATTTTTTAATTTTAGAGACTATATTGTGCCTCACACATAAAATATTCTTCTAGTCACACAATAGAAACAGTCTTCATAAGCAGTTTAGCTAATTTGATAGAAGCAGAAAAAAAGTCAACTAAATTCTTCATAGTCACAAAACATGGGCAGCAGAAAATCAAAGAAATTCTTCATAGTAACAACATAAACTGAGATGCGGAAATGCTTCAAAGATGTGTTTTAAAGAAAATTAATTATTCGCTGGTTATACAGTTTGATCAATAGAGTCAAGTAAAATATTCCCAAATGTTATCCATTTCAGGAAGTTAAAATTTCACTTTATATGGAGATAAAATTTCTAGAAAGACTTCTAGAAAGCAAAGACTACACTTACCAAAAACCTTACTGTTGTTGTTTAAATGATAATGGCCTCCATTAACTCACATGTTTGAATACTTGAGCCTCAATTGATATAATTATATGGGAAGGAGTAGGAGCAATGGTTTAGTTGGAGGAAGTGTGTCACCTGAGGTGAGCTTTAGTGATTCAAAAGACTCTATCATTACCAGTGTGCTCTCTCCCTTCTGCTTGTAAAACAAGATGTGAGATCTCACATGTTCTTCTTGTCATGTCTTACTCTGCCATCACAGACTCTAAACCTCTGGAACCATAGCACAATTAAACTCTTTATTTCATAAGATGTATTGATTTTTTTGTGTTTTATCATAGCAATAAAGAAATCAAATAAAACAGAAATTGATAAAAGGTATGATGTATTACTATGAATAACCTGATTAATATTTTTGCAGGAGTATGGAATGTTTTAAATCTTTGGACTAGAAAAATGGTAGACCGCAGTAAAAAGAGCTTAATATGCTATCCAGGAAAGAGTAGTGGTGAGAGCAGTCTGAACTATAGAGGCCTGGCTCAAGAAATTTTAGAAACACTATTATCAAATGAAATATAAGCAGATCTTGTGATATTTACGCAAAGAATTTGGATGCCCAATGCACTTGTCCTAAGAATTTACCTAAAGCTAAATTGAAAAGTAATGAACTAATGTCCTGAAAGATGTTTAAATCAAATCAATATTGTTTATGTAAGGTAATTATTTTAATCACATTTAGGCGGGTTATAATGTAAAAGAGTGAATGTAGCAAAAAAGAATATAAAATGTACACTGAAGAGAAAAGGCATATGGGGAAGTTTACTCTTGGAACCAAGGCTTGTACTGAAAAAGATAAGGATATCAAGAAGAGGCCTAATCCAAAGTGTAATAAAAGTAAAGATTTCCCTTTAGGTCATGACATCAGCCAGCTAAGCTTTCAATTTGTTATCCTAAAAGGCAACAATAAATAAAAGTTGGTGCAAACAAAATTTAAGAGGGCCAGGGTCCATCCTAAGTGGGATCTAAACTGGAAGGAACATCTATGTGGTTCTGGTTTTAGAGTCATGAGGGATACACAAAAAAGTTGTAGAATTTTCCTATGGTTGAAAAGAGCCAATGAGACTATGTAAGGAAGTCCCTACATAGGGGCCCTGAGAATGGGAAAGAGACCCTGAGAAACCATTGCATAAAGTGGTGAAAATTAAGATTGCATAGTATTGGAAACCCCAAAGTATTGCACGTGACAGAACTGTGGGATATCTGCACAGTAGAGTAGAAGATAGGAAATGTAATCAGTCCGAGGAATACAAAAATGTTGCGGACTGGATACTGGAGGGTTAGAGATGACTAAGACCTCTGAAATCAGACAAAGAGCTACAGAGTTTGGAGTTTGCCTTTCTTGGTTTTGGTCTTGCTTTGGTCCAGTATTTCCACACTATTCTCTGATTTGTCCCCTTTAGAATGATAATGCATATTCTATGGCATTAAATGTCAGAAGCATGTAACTTGCATTTTAATTTTACAGCGTGTTGTAAGTAAAAGATTACTTCAAGTGTCAGAAGAGACTTTGGGCTTAAAAGCAGTGTTGAGACTGTGAAATATTATGGGGCTTTTTTAGGTTGGACATTTTGCTTCATGATATGACCATGAGCCTATATAAAAACCAGAGAATGTAATGCATGATTTGAATGAGAATGTGGCCTCCACAGTTCATGTCTCAATTGTTTCACAGATGGTGAGCCTGCTGGGGAATGATTAGGATTGGCTTTGTTGTAGGAGCTTTGTCACTGGGAGAAGTCCTTGAAGTTTCTTGATATTTCCAGTGTGCTCTCAGTCTCCTGCTTATAACTTAAGATATGTCCCCTCAGATCTTCCTTCCGCCATGCCTTTACTTCACCAACATAGAACCTCTACAACCATGAGCCCAATTAAATGTTTGATTGGTTTACTAAATGATCTTTTTAATATTTTGCCACAGAAATAGGAAAGTAAGTAATAGATATACCTTCAGAGTATGGCTTTTGTATAATATATGGTGAAAAATGTTGGTCTGAGTAGTCTTCATTCACATATTTCCTGGTCTTAATCATTCCCTGTAGAGACTTCTGGAGTAGGTCTTTTTCTGAGTAGAAAGCAAAAAAACAAACAACATTTCCAATGACACAGGCAAATATAGATGAAATCTCTAGAATTCACTGTTTCTTTTATTTTGATTCCATTTGAAAGCTGTCTTTTATTTATACAACCCTGAAGCCATAAGTATATATTCTAATTATCTATATTTGTTTCTGAGTATACAATCAGGTCATTCACCTCTTATGCACTCCAAAACTTAGTGGATTGAGTCTCAGTAAAATTCATGTTTCTAACTTTCCTTAGAAAACATTTATCTCAAAAAAAAAAGAAAGAAAACATTTATCTCTCACTATTTAAAGAAATATGTTATCCATGGAGTAACTAAATAACCTTCTCATAGATTTAATTATCAATAAAAATTATTTAAAACTTGCTCTATGATGAGAAATGTCCTATGCCACAAAAAGTAAAAGTAAAAATATGTGACCAAAATTAGTCAAAAGTTCATTCAATTGATTGATTATACAAATACTGGGCTTAGATGTAATAGTCTAAAAGATGGAGATTAAATCCAAAAAGAACTTCCCAAAGCAGGAATACTCATTATGACAACAAAGCTATAACTCTTTATAGCTAAACACATTGATCTGAAGCTTGGATAAGATTTTATGATGTCTGACTGCAACCAAATGTCATCAAGATTGAGTACAACTGCTAACAACACCCATGCATCTTCAGTCCCTTTCCTAAAAAAATGTAGGTCCTTGCTCACATAGTCATCACACCTAGCAGATGTCCAAGAGGCTATAAATAGGAATGGACACCTTGACTGAAAGAAGTTTCCCACTTATTCTGCATTAAGGTCAGGGTATTAACTGCTATTACATTTTGGGGTATATCATCACCCAAGAGGGAAAACAAACAGCAACATATAATAACAAGAAAGTACACTCTCTCTTGTACTTTAATAAAACATTCGGGAAGTATGAATATGGAGTGTCATGAGTAGATTTGAAAGTAATATGTTTTCTAAATATTCTGTCAGGCATCTAAAAATTCACAAACATTCCATTTAAATATAAAAATTATGTATTAACAATATTTGGGAATATTGGTATGGTTCTCTTCAAACTGCTTCCTGGTTTTGTTGGGAAAAGTATTTTCTTTTGGGGGATTTTCATAGAGAACTTTCAGGTGGTCTTGTTCTATCAAACCATATTAGTCTGGAATGATTCCACAGGTTCTTATCCTCCGTGGAAACAAAAGAAGAACCTCTTTTCTAAAGCAACATAGCCTTAGACTCAAATTTTGAAGACAAAATACCTTTAAAGTATATATGTTGGATACTTAGATCCTTTACAGTAAAAAAAATACAAAGAAACACAATAATATATATAATACAGATTCTCTGTGTCTTTTTCATCTTTTCAAGGCTTTGTAACAGGAGGAGCGGGCTGCTTGTTGTCCCAGGACTCAGCTATCTTACACCCAAAATAATCACACAGAAACTGTATTTATTTAAACACAGCCTGGCCTATTAGCTCTAACTTCTTATAGGCTAATTCATACATCTTAAGTTAATCCATTTTTATTAATCTGTATATCACCACATGACTGTGGCTTACTGGCAAGATTCTAACCAGTATCCATCTCAGACAGAAGATCCATGGAGTCTGCCATTTTGCTTTTCTTCCCAGCTTTCAGTTTTGTCTACTCTGCCTACCTAAGTTCTGTCATATCAACTAGGTCAAAGCAGTTTCTTTATTCATTATCCAATGAAAGAAACACACAAACAGAAGGAATTTCTACACCAAGGCTCTTTTTTGTTTTTGCTATTATTTTTTAATATTTATTTTATTATCTTTACTCCTTTAATCTATGACTGTCAGTACTCTGTTTCTTTAAAGACTTTGTATTTATCCAACACTGTGATTCATTTAGAGTTCTTTTATGTCTGAATCTGTTCTATTGTATATCTATAATTCTGTGTACTCCATTATTTTAGCATAACCAAATAGATTTGAGATTTCAATTCTCATCTACTTTAAAAATGTTTCAATAACAATCACAATCCTCCATATTGCTTTATGTTTAAATGCATTATCTATCCAAAGTAAGAGTGAATCAACAGTTTATCCACTTAGGAAAACTGGAGGGAGTGGTATTATGGAAGAGGAACAAAGACAGTAGCTCTCGCACAAGTAGAACTTAACCGGAGGCCCTTAGATTAAGTATTTCCATCTGTACTCACAGGAGCACAGAATTCAAATAATGTCAGAGTATACAAGAAGTTGGTCTGTTGAATTTTGTATGTATGTATTTGAGAAATAAAATGCAGACATTGTAAAAGGAAAGAACTATCACTCGAGCAATAATGCAATTTCTGCTTGTTTAGAATATTACCAAAAGAAAGGCAGCTTGCATACTTACCATCAATCATTCTTTGACAGCTGAACTTCATAATGCTTCCTGTTGAAAAGAGTTTTGAAATCATTAAGGGCCAGAGTAATAGCACATTACTGTAAATGTATGGATCTGTATCAAATATAATGTATTTGGTGATGAAAATTCTTACTGACATATATATGGATGGAGACCCTCGCCAGCTAAGTTTATAAAAGTACATATCATTGTAGAAGATACATAACTTTATGTATTTATAAAACTAGGAAGATACGGGGCTGGAGAGATGGCTCAGTGGTTAAGAGCATTGCCTGCTCTTCCAAAGGTCCTGAGTTCAATTCCCGGCAACCATATGGTGGCTCACAACCATCTATAATGAGGTCTGGTGCCCTCTTCTGGCCTGCAGACATGCACATAGATAGAATATTGTATGCATAATAATAAAAATAAACATTTAAAAAAACTAGGAAGACACATTTTTATTGAACATTGAAGTTAAGATAAGGTATGGCATAAGCAATGATATGACTGCCTCTAAATGGATAAAGAAATAAATCTTCTATAACCACTGTTTCCCACAAAGCTTGCTACTTTTGAGCTTTAGGGTAAGACATACAAGAAGTAGCTTGCTCCCTCTTATCAAGATCACTTTAATCTACAAAGCACAGGGAAGATCAGAAAACTGAGAAGATAAACTTCCCTAGCAGGATACTTAAAAAGTTGTTGCAGGAAATTTACTGATTGAGAAAGATCATTGGTTAATAAAGAAACTGCCTTGGCCCATTTGATAGGCCAGCCTTTAGGTGGGTGGAGTAGATAGAACAGAATGCTGGGAGGAAGTGAGGCAATCGCCATGCCTCTCCTCTCTGGGCCAGACGCCATGGATCCTGCCACCAGGTCAGACATGCTGAATCTTTCCCGGTAAGACGCCACCTCATGGTGCTACACAGATTATTAGAAATGGGTTAAGCAAGGTATGAGAGTTAGCCAAGAAGAGGCTAGAGATAATGGACTAGACAGTGTTTAAAAGAATACAGTCTCTGTGTAATTATTTCAGGGCATAAGCTAGCCAGGGGGCCAGGAGCCGGGCAGCAGGAATGCAGCCCGCAGCTCCTTCTACAATTTACCAGTTATTTTCTGGGTTATCTATATAAGTTGAACAGTTAACTTGATGAAATGGAATCATTTACAAATGTTTTCTAAAATACCAGTTTCAGAATTTCCTCATAACACCCAACACAACACTCACAACACTTATAATTTCCACCTATCTGTCAACGCATTGAAGACCCAGTGAGGGCATGTAAAAGTCTCTAAGAAAACCAACATAAACAAAGGAATTAGAAATAAGATTAGCATGTGACTAAAAATGTCTAATGCAGCATATGAATATGGAAGAATTTGCTTCCATTCTCCTCTAAGGGTAAGGAAAGAAATTTTATTTAAAGTCCAGTGTGTAAGTGTATAAAATTACTTTAGCTTGTGAGAAAACCATAAAGAAATAAATTTGAAATCTTACGGAGTAGTTGGCAAGTTGATTAAAGTCTACTATGAAGATTCCAAATATAACATGTTTCCTAGGTTGATTTTTTTCCCCAGACTTCTTTTATTTACTGCAAAAATAAAAAGCTGTGTGGTAGTGGTGCATGCCTTTAATCTCAGCACTTGGGAGGTAGAGGCAGGTGGATCTCTGTGAGTTTAAGGCCAGCCTGACCTACAAGAGCTAGTTTCAAGATGAGCCCCCACAGCTACAGAGAAACCCTGTCTTGAAAAAACAAAATGCAAAGAACAAAAGGAAAGAAGAAAGAAAGGGAGGGAGAGAGGGAGAGAGGGAGGGAGGGAGGGAGGGAAGGAAGGAAGGAAGGAGGGTGAAAACAATATTCAGTTAAAAATGAGGCAGTTTTTCTTGCTGTAAGAAAAGCAAGCATCACGGAAAAAAATCCCAATATCTCAAGAAAAAGAATGAATATCTAAAATATAGGTTGGAACAATTACTTTTTCCTTTTTCTCTCTTCAAGACCTAATATTCCAGTGTCTCCTTACCATATATATATTTGTTCTATAGGCCGAGTACTACGTACCATTACTGTACTCTAATCAAGTATATAGAGATCACTACCCAGTTTAGTTTTTCTTATTTATGTAAGCATGTGGGTTTCCAATACTCCTGTTCTTACTGAGTGGACAAAGGGAGATGGAGACTAAGTTCTCCATCTGTGTTTTACTTTGTCTGTTGGTCCTCCTCTTCACAGACTTGATTTCACAGTGCATTTTTCTAGAATTTTCAAAAATAGCAATTATGATAGCCATCCCTGAAATACAAGTTTTGTTCATGTGGTTTTGTTTTTTAAGAACCTTCAGAAAAAAGACCAGGATCTAAGCACTCTAGAACACATTGTGTTGGGACCTACTGACCGGCCACATACAGTCATGAAGACCACTCCCACGCAACAGCGATAGAGCACCTTTGTTGCACAAACAGCATCTTACAGACTATTATTGTGTAATAATTAAAATGATAGTATGTCAGTAACTTAAACAGGAAGTGCTTTGTCCTTGCTGATCTTTAGCAACAGCCTAATCCTATTTAAAGATGAGGCATTAGTTCTCCTACCTACAAAATAAAAGGGTTCACATGTGGCTCCATGTTAACTCATGTCCTACAATGTTCTTCAAAAGTTAGTGTGTTTGTCTATAGCTCCCTGAACAGATCAAATATTTTCCAACAAGTTCTACCAGGCAAATTAAATGGAACCATCCTCAGAATGGTTAAGATTCCATTAATAATAATACACAGCAAAATCTGTATTTTCGAACCCAAATCAGGCTACCTTAAAATTTAAGGCTTACACGATTCATTAATTGTCAAAGAAGTGTCCAAAAGCCATTATGAAGGAATAAATGAACAATTTTCTAAAATTGATTCCAACATTCATATTCCATGAGCTTGCAAAGCTACCAGTTTATAGAGGACAAAAGGGGGTATGCTACATAACATTTAACAAAAAATGCTCACAGCATTTCAGGCAGAGGTCACAAAAATTAAAGTAAATTTGGACTCTATTACAGTAATTGGACGTGGGCACAGTAGACAAAGAAACACACTGTCTCTCTTCTCATGACTCTCTAACCTAGAATTAAGAGTGGGGTTCTCTAGCCATCTTTCTGATGTCTCAGAAATGTCCAGGCAAGCCAAACTCCCCTTCATCACAGCAATGAGGAGGAACATTTCCATCAGTCTGCACACATAGTTTCCACGTAAGGGTCTTAAGAAAGAAGTGTCCCGGAATTGCAAAAGAGAATAAAGTGGCAATCTTATTGTATTCACTGTATCACTAGCAATTTTCCTAAATACTTGGCAATGATAATATTAACAATAGGAAACAGAAACATTAAAAGAAACTAGAGCATATCATTGTGTTCTTTCTCAGAAAAAGAAGCTGCTTCAGCGTTTCTGAGCATGACAATAGGAAACACATGTTAAGTGTGGTATCAGTTCGGACACGAGTGAGCTTTAAAAAGTTAAGAAAGAAGATGGTTTAAATTGAATGCTGACAAATAAGGCATTTTAAGGAATTAATCATTTTGTTCAGGTGCCAAGGAGATTTATCTTTGTCAGTCCACATTGTCAGTAATCACATTCATAAAAGTGACCTTGATCCTAATATATCTGGCAGACCATGAGTCATGTTACGTAGTTGACGACCAATCCCATGGTTGCTTTCCACAGGCAATGCTGTGGTTTTCTTTTCTTTTCTTTTTTTTTTTTTTTTTTTTGGTTTTTCGAGACAGGGTTTCTCTGTGGCTTTGGAGCCTGTCCTGGAACTAGCTCTGTAGACCAGGCTGGTCTCGAATGCTGTGGTTTTCTGAGAAGAATTACTAACGTCATACGGGTGTTATACCTTGTTGCCATTGAACCTTGAAGTAGTTACTGGTCTCATTATATTCACTATCATTTCTCTGTGCTTCTCAGTGATGGATTCATGTTGAGCTGCAAGAATGGAGAAAAAGAGAGGAAAAAGGTGCAAATCAGATATTAACTGTTCAAACTGCCTGTGAGGCTCCACATTGTTGGCACTTTCTGAAGCCTATCTTCATATATTTTTCAATGCCATTTGCTAAGTGACAGAGTTCACATTCTCTTAATTTCTATGTTCTTGATTTTCTGTTTTACTTACAGGGAAAGGGTGTTGTAAGAAGGCCGCCTGTTTGTTCTCCGACCACCCAGCATCTCAGCTACAAAATAACCATATAGAAACTGTATTAATTAAGTCACTCCTTGGCCCATTAATTCTAGCTTCTTATTGGTTAACCCTTACGTCTTAATTTAACCCATTTCTATTGATCTGTATATTGCCACATGGCTGTGGCTTACAAAGTAAAGTTCTATCCAGTCTGTCTCTGGTGGGGCTACATGGCATCCCTAAACTACCTTCCTTCTCCCAGAATTCAGTTTAGTTTTTCCCTGCCTACCTCTAGTCTTTCATCCTATCATAGGCCAAAACAGTTTTTTATTCACAGCATACAGAGGAGAATCCCACATCCAAAGGGTATCTCAGTCTATTTGGTATCACACTACAGGAACTTCAGATAAGTGAACTGATCAAACAACATTGAAACAGCTTTGATCATTAGATTACAACTCAACCATGTTCTATGAAAGCCTGACATAAAATTTAAAAACCATAAAACCTGAAAAGCTCACATGACAATATTAGTTAATTTTCTGTTGCTGTGGTAAAATACCATAACCCAAAGCAAACTATCGGATAAAAAGTTTGTTTTGGATTGTGGTTCAGAAGGAAAGACCATACTGGTAAAGGAAGAATATCAGCAGTCATTTGTAGTGAGCGGCTAAGAGATCATATCCTCAATGGCAAACACAAGTCAGAGAAAACAAAGTGGAGGTATGGAGATGCTATAAACTCTCAAATCCCACTTCCAGCAGGCATCCACATCCGAAAGTTCTAGAACTCCCCCAACATTACCACCAAGTACTCAATTATATTTAGCCCATAGGGCACATTTCTTATCCAAACATATGCTGACATTTATATGTGTGTATATGTAAATTTATATATAGGATCTGAACTTTCTAATACTAAAAATTAACCAAATAAGACCTAAAAAATTATAAGAACAAGTAAAATCAGGAATAGTATAAACACAAGAAAATATTCAAGAAAAAATCATGAACAGAATAAGAAGACAATCAACTGGTAACAACCACCCTCAGATTATACATTGTGGTTGTGAGACAAAAATTTTAAAATTTATGTTAAAACTGTTTTAGTAAGTATTGCATCCTCTTGAAACAAATGAAACAAAAAACTACAGATATGCATCAGATGTAAGAAAATGGATCAATGCAAATAATCAACCCAATCAATCATAACAAAAATGAAAGCCTTGCTGGATAGGATTAATGTACATCCTAATTAGATATTCATTTTTAGTGGATGGTTAGGTTGAATCTGTATGAGAACTATGATTGAGTCTGAAGCTAACATGATACATCAGTATCTTTCCAATATACCAGTTTCAATGACTGTAAATATTATCCTGAAGGTTATATTGCTGAACATGTGGTAGATATATTATGACATTTTTTGACATTTTTAATGAAACACCAAGGTGCTTTTCATAGTGACTGCATTAATTTAAATTCCTACCATATAAATGTATATAAATGTTCCTTATCTTCTGATCATTTCAGGCTAAAAAGCTTTTGGCCATCCACACATGTGGGTGACCAGATGTTCCTTTGTCTTGGATAAACATGGTCCTGCCTAAGGTCAGAGCAAGCCTCACTTTCTGCTCTCTGTCTTTCAATAACTGCCTCAAATACGCTAACAAGTTTTGCATCCTCAGCAACATTTTTTTTTTGTTTTCTGTATTTGATAATAGCCACTCAAATATACTTGAAGTGGCATTTTGATGAAATTCTGATTTACATTGTTTTGATAATTAGTGGGTATTGACATTTATTCATGTACTTGCTGATTACATGTTTATCTAGATCTTTTTTACATTTTTAAATTAGGTTACCAATTTTTAAGTTGTTTGAATACATTATTTAGATAACTAGCCTTGTCAGATATATGGTTTATAATTTTTTTATTCTATAGACAATTTATTCATTCTGAACATTACATACGTCACTAAGGAGAAGCTTTTTAGATTTGTGTTATACTATTTGTACATCATTTTGTTGTTGTTTGTTTTGCTTGCTTTTGTCTATGCTAGGGAGGTCACACTTTACTCTTGTTTCCTTGCAGTAATTTTACAGGTTTACATTTATTTTTAAAATTTTAGCCCATTAAGTTTATTTTACATACAACATGAGAAAAGAGTATCACACAAACATATTGCATATGGATATCTAGCTTTTTAACAGTGTTGATATTCTACGGTGCATACTTTGAAACCAGACAATCAGACAATTGTGTAGCTAGTCCTTTGGCAATAGGACTATTAACAACAAAGTTACTTAAGGAATTTGAATCATTAGGTGGAGCTTGGAGAACCCTATAGTAGAGGGGTAAAGGACCAACTAAGCGGGGCTCATAGGAGCTCATAGGGACTCACAGAGACTGAAGTGACAATAACAAAGCCTCTGTTGGTGTGAACTAGATCCTTTTCATATATGTTCTGGTTATGTAGCTTGATGTTCTTGAGGGACTCCTAAGAAGGGAAGTGGATCTCTGAATCTTGCCTGAACTCAGGACACTTTCCCTCACACCAGCTTGCTTTGTCTTGCCTTATTATGAGGATTTGTGCCTGATATTATTGCAACTTATTATGCTGTGTTTGGTTGATATCTCTGGGACGCCAGCTCTTTTATGAAGGGAAATGGGAGAAGAATAGATCTGAGGGAGAAGGTCTAGGAGTCTAGGAAGAGTAGATAGAAGGGAAACTGGTCAAGATGTAATGTGTGTGAGAAGAATAAAAAAAGAAGTTTTAATTTTCTATGTCTCTGCTGAAATAAGTAGGAAAATGCTAAAAATTCCATCTAGAAGCCATAGGGCCAATTTGAATTTCAGGAGAATGGGCAGGAGCATACCTCCAAAGGGACTGCCTAGTTATTTGCAACTTTACCTAGCTTAAGTATGAAACTACAAACGAAGATGAAGGGGGCACCAATGAGGAAAGTTTCATTTAAATTAATATACCAAATAGTCAGTTTGTAGAAAGACTGACACCCACCTGAATGGAGTCAACAAACAATGCATAAGGAAAAAAAAGTAAATGAACTTTAAGTAAGTTTCTACTCTTTCCCAGCTCCCTGACCTGCTTATGCTCTTGTGAGTGCATTTTCTCCTAAATGAACTGTCTGTTTATATCACTATACACATGTTCTTGATCCACTTCCTGGTTTTGGGACCCAAGTATCTGGAAATCCCAAATCAGAACTACAGCTATAACAGTAAATTATTTTTATCTCCCTGCAATCCAGTCAGGAGATAAGATTTATCTCTTGAATCCCTAAGAACTATGAATGAGAGGGACATGAATGCTCTTATATTTCTCTTTTGTCTATAACAAGGACACCCCAGGTTCCAGTATATATCTTCCTTCCCTCTCATTTCAACTTCGCAGAAGCACTCACAAATAGCAAGGAAGCTACTTAGGAGAGGCCTGCAGAAAGCTTGGGGCACTAAATCTAAGGAAACTGTGGTTGTCTCCTTCCTGGGGCTTATGATACCCTTCTCTTGACAAGGTGCTGCAGTTTCTGCTAGGACAGTTCCATGGTCACATGTTTAGAAAGAAGAAAAGAATTGATTTGTTGAACAAAACTACCCTCAAGTGTGCAAGTGGGTTGTGGAATTGGAGCAAAAGAGCCAAAAAGTGTTGGGCTATCAGCTGGAACTCTAAAACTGATTCTCTTTCTCTCGATGAATCACTTGGATGGAAGTCAGGTACCTGAATGTTTCCACTGAATTTAGGCTTTCTGGTGTTATTTGCTTAAGTGGTTTGTTGGTGAATTCTTTCTGAAGTTCTTGGACCATACTTGGTTTGGTTGAAGGCACTTTTGTTAGGATCCTAATTGGCTAGATGTCCTTTTGTATCTGGTTTCAAAATAGGTGTTGTGGTAATATACTATGAAAACATAAATCTCTTAAATTCTAAGAGACTGGAACATTTGCTGGACCTCCCATCCAGGGTTAAAGATACAACTCGAGGTCACACTTGCACAGCCTAAGACAGCTATTCTTCTATATATTCAGCTTGTTTGCTTAATCTGACTATAAGTGAACAATGCAACAAATACCTTAATTGCCTTGAATTTCTCATGTAATCAAATTTGACAAACTAAGCGAATGCATAGCTGTAATCTTAAAGTATGTCCCCATCTGCACCCCTGGCAGAAGATAAAGCATCTGTATATTTGGCTGAAAGGAAAGAGTCAGAATCAAACAGATTTCCAAGGAGAGGGGCAACAGAGAAATAATAGTGGTGAAGTTCCAGGCTTCCTCCTCACCCTCCTGACCTGAGACAAAACCCTGGCAGCTTAAAACGGAAGCCTTGTAGGCTTTCTCTCCTGACAGTAAGCCCCTGATGATAGACTGGCTTAAAACCTGTGGGGTCAAATCAGGCCATGCTTACGTAATAGTAGTGAGCCAGTCGACCATTCCATCTTTCTTCAAACTGATCAAGCCTCAATTGGAGGAGGGAGATCCTTCAGAAACTAATATCAGTCTTTAAAATGAGAATGAATTTTTCTGCTTTATTGGGGATTTATTTTTCTCTCTGTGGATCTCATACGTGTGTGTGTGTGTGTGTGTGTGTGTGTGTGTGTGTGTGTGTGTGTGTGTGTCTTCCCCTTTATTTTGTTTGCTCTTGTTCCCTTCTGCTACCTGTTGAGGTATTTTTCTTCCTTTTAGTTCTTTAACCTACAGAGAAAAAATGAACATGATTAAAAACCTCTAGATAGTAACAAATATGGCAAATATAGAAGTTGAAAGCAAGCCTCTAACATGAATAATCATCTGTGTATATTGTTTGATAAACAATGATGTTGGCACTTCTATTTGTTGTTCTATTTGTTGTCTTATCCGTTCCATATTCCATGCTCCCTATGTATTCCGGTAAAGACAGAGCAAAGTAATTTTAGGGAAAGACACACAAGAAAAAACAAAGCAAATACATTTATACAGACTGACAAAGAGATACACACACACATACACACACTCACACATTGACATAAGACAGACAGTTACATATTCACAAGAGAGCATTCATACGGACATAGATTCTGATTCATACAATAGACACAGAAGGTAATACATAGAAAGTGTGAAGAAGAGAATAAAACTCTGGACTCACTCTGGGTTAAGTCACTTCAAGGGGAATTTTTTTTTTCCTTTAAGTGACACAAATACATTATTGGTGACTGGAAATTTATCATCAATGCCATTTGTTCATGCATTTGATTTAAGGTATCAGGTTGTTTGCTTAGAATGCATTTTTTTCCTAAACATTTGGTTTCATTTCTTCCCCTTGCTTGTTATTACAGGCATTTGGATTTTGTTCACTTTTGAAGCTCTGAAGACATGTTGTCTGACAGAAGTTTAGTGTATGAAATGTTTTGATTATATTTTTATTTGTACTCTGCCTCCTTAAATGCGGAATTCTGCAATTTTTTTCTGTTATTTCTCTTGTGACCTTGGCAAGCCTTTAATTTAAGAATTATATTTGCCCTGATAATAAAAAAAAACATAAGATGAGAGGCACTTCTTCCTTCCCAAATAAAAGAGTAGAGGTGATAGGTGAACAACACAGGATGTTAAGAGGCCTCATGGTGAAACACAATAAACATACTGTGTTCTTAGGTCAGAAGGAACTCTGTGATTCCCCACCCAGGTTTGCTGAACTACAAGATCACGCCTCAAGAGGAAATTTTTCCATGGGTACCATAGCTGGACACGAAATACCCCTCCTAGAAGGATCTCAAAAAGGCAACAGCAAAGAAATAGAGCCTAAACTATTTTGCCTAAACTTTTCCCGCGACCTCTATCTGAGTACTGAGGAAACAATGCCAAAAGGAGGGAGCCATGTCCCAGGTCACATAACACTGGATGGGTTTGGGGAGTGCGAGAACTGCCCATTCGTGCCCCATCTGGGAAAGGGAGGTTGCAATGGGTCCAAGCATGGAAGGCAAGAGCACCTTGAGGACCTAAGTCTGCTACAGGCGGGTGCAGACAGGTCTGGAGGCACGAATGGGCACACCTCGCAGCACCACCAAGACCCGACAATCGTCAGCTCGTGCTGCCAATTCATGTCATGCTTACCTTGGTCCTCTGGCCTTCTGCTGCAAGTCACCAACACCACTGGACCACAGTGCCACAGGCTCAGGCTGCTGCCATCAGCCGTAGGCATGGCCTGGGGTGTTGGGCCATTCTCTCTGCCCTGTGGCCATGCGTGCCACAGATGCAACACTGTGAAGACATAAAACACAGGCCCTTGTTACAGTGGGAGCCATGAAACTGGCTCTGGGAGGGCTTGAGCTGGTGGGTCTCATTGGGATGATCGGACAACAGGTGTTCTGCCAGCTCCCCTGTTCTGCCCAAATCTCCAGCATGGTTTCCCGATGGCTGACAGCAAACTCTTCAAGTCTCAGGGCTTGGCCTGAGCCTGGCACCCTCCGTGGCCTTGAAGGTGATATTTGCCCTCTCTGCAGCCATTCAACTAATATCTGTCCGCCCAACACATCCTGCTACTACAACACCAACAAGCACTCTCTTACTCAAAATAAATGAATAAATAGATTAATACATAAATAAATATCATCATAGTGTTACCTGAATAAAGTCAGCCCGGAAACCAGCTCACTGGATTGTTTAACAAGGGCACACCCCCCTGGCAGTCTCAAGCTCAAGGCTCAAGACTCAGCTCTCTTTGGATATGTTCCCTGACCAAACCATGCCTTCTATTCCCTGAGCAGGTCTGACAAACTGTCAGCCAGGGCTACTGGCACCTGCAAACCTCTCACTTGCTAATGCAAAGGCTCAAAGTGAACTGAGCCTTCCCCACAGAACTTCACTCTAAGAGATGCTATGCCACTGCTGGAGGAGGGCAGGAGCAGGGGAGTGGTTGGCATTCCTGTATCCTATTCCCACGGGACCTAGGTGACCCAAGGTGCAGGACCTCAGTCTCGATGAGAGCGGTGGTACTGAGTTTTCACTCATTTTGTTCAGATTTCCAAGGAATGTTTTTTTGGGAATCATCATCGATCCAAGCACGCTGGAGTGGCCTGGCCCAGAGACTTTCAGAGGTAGGTCTCCTCTCAAGCCAGGGTGGGTGTTGGGGAGTGCGAAAACTGCCCAGACGTGCCCCATCTGGTAAAGGGAGGTTGCAATGTGTCCATGTATTGAAGGCAAAAGCACCTTGAGGACATAAGTCTGCTCCAGGCCGGTGCAGACAGGTCTGGAGGCACGAATGGGCACACCTCGCAGCACCACCAAGACCCGAAATTCGTCAGCTCTTGCTGTCAATTCATGTCATGCTTACCTTGGTCCTCTGGCCTTCTGTTGCAAGTCACCAACACCACTGGACCACAGTGCGACAGGCTCAGGCTCCTGCCATCAGCCGTAGGCATGGCCCGGGGTGTTGGGCCATTCTCTCTGCCCTGTGGCCATGCGTGCCACAGATGCAACACTGTGAAGACATAAAACACAGGCCCTTGTTACAGTGAGAGCCATGAAACTGGCTCTGGGAGGGCTTGAGCTGGTGGGTCTTTGTGGGATGATCGGACAACAGGTATTCTGACAGCTCCCCTGTTCTGCCCAAATCTCAAGCATGGTTTGCCCGATGGGTGACAGCAAACTGTTCAAGTCTCAGGGCTTGGCTTGAGCCTGGCACCCTCCGTGGCCTTGAAGGTAATATTTGGTTCTCTCTGCAGCCATCCAACTAATATCTCTCCGCCCAACACATTTGGCTACGGCAACACCAACAAGCACTATCTTATTCAAAATATATGAAGAAATAAATAAATAAGTAAATAAATGAATAAATATCATCCGAGGAAGGTCTGAATAAAGTCAGCCCGGAAACAAGCTCATTGGATTGATTAACAAGGGCACGCCCCCATGGCAGTCTCAAGCTCAAGGCTCAGGACTCAGCTCTTTGGTCATGTTCCCTGAGCAAACCATGCCTCCTATTCCCTGTGCAGGTCTGACAAACTGACAGCCAGGGCTACTGGCACCTGCAAACCTCTCTCTTGCTAATGCAAAGGCTCAAAGTGCAATAAGCATTCCCCACAGGACTTCACTCTAAGAGACGATATGCCACTACTGGAGGAGGGCAGGAGCAGGGGAGTGGTTGGCATTCCCGTATCCTACTCCCAGAGGACCTGGGTGACCCAAGGTGCAGGACCTCAGTCTCGATGAGAGCGGTGGTACTGAGTTTTCACTCATTTTGTTCAGCTTTTCCAAGGAATGATTGACTGGGAATCATCATCGATCCAAGCACGCTGGAGTGGCCTGGCCCAGAGACTTTCAGAGGTAGGTCTCCTCTCAAGCCAGGGTGGGTGTTGGGGACTGCGAGAACTGCCCAGACGTGCCCCATCTGGGAAAGGGAGGTTCCAATGTGGCCATGCATTGAAGGCGAAAGCACCTTGAGGACCTAAGTCTGCTACAGGCGGGTGCAGACAGTCTGGAGGCACGAATGGGCACTCCTCGCAGCAACACCAAGACCCGACAATCGTCAGCTCGTGCTGCCAATTCATGTCATGCTTACCTTGGTCCTCTGGCCTTTTGCTGCAAGTCACCAACACCACTGGACCACAGTGCGACAGGCTCAGGCTGCTGCCATCAGCCGTAGGCATGGCCTGGGGTGTTGGGCCATTCTCTCTGCCCTGTGGCCATGCGTGCCACAGATGCAACACTGTGAAGACATAAAACACAGGGCCTTGTTACAGTGGGAGCCATGAAACTGGCTCTGGGAGGGCTTGGGCTGGTGGGTCTCATTGGGATGATCGGACAACAGGTGTTCTGCCAGCTCCCCTGTTCTGCCCAAATCTCCAGCATGGTTTGCCCGATGGGTGACAGCAAACTTTACAGGTCTCAGGGCTTGGCCTGAGCCTGGCACCCTCCGTGGCCTTCAAGGTGATATTTGGCCCTCTCTGCAGCCATTCAACTAATATCTCTCCGCCCAACACATTTAGCTACTGCAACAGCAGCAAGCACCCTCTTACTCAAAATAAATGAATAAATAAATAAATAAGTAAATAAATGAATAAATATCATCGGTGGATAGTCTGAATAAAGTCAACCCGGAAACCAGCTCACTGAATTGATTAACAACGGCACGCCCCCATGGCAGTCTCAAGCTCAAGGCTCAGGACTCAGTTCTTTGGACATGTTCCCTGAGCAAACCATGCCTTCTATTCCCTGTGCAGGTCTGACAAACTGACAGCCAGGGCTACTGGCACCTGCAAACCTCTCTCTTTCTAATGCAAAGGCTCAAAGTGCACTAAGCATTCCCCACAGGACTTCACTCTAAGAGATGCTATGCCACTGCTGGAAGAGGGTAGGAGCAGGGGAGAGGTTGGCATTCCCGTATCCTACTCCCAGAGGACCTGGGTGACCCAAGGTGCAGGACCTCAGTCTCGATGAGAGCGGTGGTACTGAGTTTTCACTCATTTTGTTCAGCTTTTCCAAGGAATGATTGACTGGGAATCATCATCGATCCAAGCACGCTGGAGTGGCCTGGCCCAGAGACTTTCAGAGGTAGGTCTCCTCTCAAGCCAGGGTGGGTGTTGGGGAGTGCGAGAACTGCCCAGACGTGCCCCATCTGGGAAAGGGAGGTTCCAATGTGTCCATGTATGGAAGGCAGGAATACCTTGAGGACATAAGTCTGCTGCAGGCGGGTGCAGACAGGTCTGGAGGCACGAATGGGCACACCTCGCAGAACCACCAAGACACGACAATCGTCAGCTCTTGCTGCCAATTCATCTCATGCTTACCTTGGTCCTCTGGCCTTCTGCTGCAAGTCACCAACACCACTGGACCACAGTGCGACAGGCTCAGGCTGCTGCCATCAGCCGTAGGCATGGCCTGGGGTGTTGGGCCATTCTCTCTGCCCTGTGGCCATGCGTGCCACAGATGCAACACTGTGAAGACATCAAACACAGGCCCTTGTTACAGTGGGAGCCATGAAACTGGCTCTGGGAGGGCTTGAGCTGGTGGGTCTCAGTGGGATGATTGGACAACAGGTGTTCTACCATCTCCCCTGTTCTGCCCAAATCTCCAGCATGGTTTGCCCGATGGGTGACAGCTAACGGTTCAAGTCTCAGGTCTTGGCTTGAGCCTGGCACCCTCCGTGGCCTTCAAGGTGATATTTGGCCCTCTCTGCAGCAATTCAACTAATATCAGTCCTCCCAACACATCCAGCTACTGCAACACCAACAAGCACTCTCTTACTCAAAATAAATGAAGACATACATAAATAAATAAATATCATCATAGTGTTACCTGAATAAAGTCAGCCCGGAAACCAGCTCACTGATTTGATTAACAAGGGCACGCCCCCATGGCAGTCTCAAGCTCAAGGCTCAGGACTCAGCTCCATTTGGATATGTTCCCTGACCAAACAATGCCTCCTATTCCCTGTGCAGGTCTGACAAACTGTCAGCCAGGGCTACTGGCAACTGCAAACCTCTCACTTGCTAATACAAAGGCTCAAAGTGAACTGAGACTTCCCCACAGAACTTCACTCTAAGAGATGCTATGCCACTGCTGGAGGAGGGCAGGAGCAGGGGAGTGGTTGGCATTCCTGTATCCTATATCCAGGGGACCTGGGTGACCCTAGGTGCAGGACCTCAGTCTCGATGAGAGCGGTGGTACTGAGTTTTCACTCATTTTGTTCAGATTTCCAAGGAATGTTTTTTTGGGAATCATCATCGATCCAAGCACGCTGGAGTGGCCTGGCCCAGAGACTTTCAGAGGTAGGTCTCCTCTCAAGCCAGGGTGGGTGTTGGGGACTGCGAGAACTGCCCAGACGTGCCCCATCTGGGAAAGGGAGGTTGCAATGTGTCCATGTATTGAAGGCAAAAGCACCTTGAGGACATATGTCTGCTCCAGGCCGGTGCAGACAGGTCTGGAGGCACGAATGGGCACACCTCGCAGCACCACCAAGTCCCGAAATTCGTCAGCTCTTGCTGCCAATTCATGTCATGCTTACCTTGGTCCTCTGGCCTTCTGTTGCAAGTCACCAACACCACTGGACCACAGTGCGACAGGCTCAGGCTGCTGCCATCAGCCGTAGGCATGGCCTGGGGTGTTGGGCCATTCTCTCTGCCCTGTGGCCATGCATGCCACAGATGCAATACTGTGAAGACATAAAACACAGGCCCTTGTTACAGTGGGAGCCATGAAACTGGCTCTGGGAGGGCTTGAGCTGGTGGGTCTCAGTGGGATGATCGGACAACAGGTATTCTGACAGCTCCCCTGTTCTGCCCAAATCTCAAGCATGGTTTGCCCGATGGGTGACAGCAAACTGTTCAAGTCTCAGGGCTTGGCTTGAGCCTGGCACCCTCCGTGGCCTTGAAGGTAATATTTGGTTCTCTCTGCAGCCATCCAACTAATATCTCTCCGCCCAACACATTTGGCTACTGCAACACCAACAAGCACTATCTTAATCAAAATATATGAAGAAATAAATAAATAAGTAAATAAATGAATAAATATCATCGGAGGAAGGTCTGAATAAAGTCAGCCCGGAAACCAGCTCACTGGATTGATTAACAAGTGCACGCCCCCATGGCACTCTCAAGCTCAAGGCTCAGGACTCAGCTCTTTGGTCATGTTCCCTGAGCAAACCATGCCTCCTATTCCCTGAGCAGGTCTGACAAACTGACAGCCAGGGCTACTGGCACCTGCAAACCTCTCTCTTGCTAATGCAAAGGCTCAAAGTGCAATAAGCATTCCCCACAGGACTTCACTCTAAGAGACGATATGCCACTACTGGAGGAGGGCAGGAGCAGGGGAGTGGTTGGCATTCCCGTATCCTACTCCCAGAGGACCTGGGTGACCCAAGGTGCAGGACCTCAGTCTCGATGAGAGCGGTGGTACTGAGTTTTCACTCATTTTGTTCAGCTTTTCCAAGGAATGATTGACTGGGAATCATCATCGATCCAAGCACGCTGGAGTGGCCTGGCCCAGAGACTTTCAGAGGTAGGTCTCCTCTCAAGCCAGGGTGGGTGTTGGGGACTGCGAGAACTGCCCAGACGTGACCCATCTGGGAAAGGGAGGTTCCAATGTGACCATGCATTGAAGGCGAAAGCACCTTGAGGACCTATGTCTGCTACAGGCGGGTGCAGACAGGTCTGGAGGCACGAATGGGCATACCTCGCAGCACCACCAAGACCCGACAATCTTCAGCTCGTGCTGCCAATTCATGTCATGCTTACCTTGGTCCTCTGGCCTTCTGCTGCAAGTCACCAACACCACTGGACCACAGTGCGACAGGCTCAGGCTGCTGCCATCAGCCGTAGGCATGGCCTGGGGTGTTGGGCCATTCTCTCTGCCCTGTGGCCATGCGTGCCACAGATGCAACACTGTGAAGACATAAAACACAGGCCCTTGTTACAGTGGGAGCCATGAAACTGGCTCTGGGAGGGCTTGGGCTGGTGGGTCTCATTGGGATGATCGGACTACAGGTGTTCTGCCAGCTCCCCTGTTCTGCCCAAATCTCCAGCATGGTTTGCCCGATGGGTGACGGCAAACTTTACAGGTCTCACGGCTTGGATTGAGCCTGGCACCCTCCGTGGCCTTCAAGGTGATATTTGGCCCTCTCTGCAGCCATTCAACTAATATCTCTCCGCCCAACACATTTAGCTACTGCAACAGCAGCAAGCACCCTCTTACTCAAAATAAATGAATAAATAAATAAATAAGTAAATAAATGAATAAATATCATCGGAGGATAGTCTGAATAAAGTCAACCCGGAAACCAGCTCACTGAATTGATTAACAACGGCACGCCCCCATGGCAGTCTCAATCTCAAGGCTCAGGACTCAGTTCTTTGGACATGTTCCCTGACCAAACCATGCCTCCTATTCCCTGTGCAGGTCTGACAAACTGACAGCCAGGGCTACTGGCACCTGCAAACCTCTCTCTTGCTAATGCAAAGGCTCAAAGTGCACTAAGCCTTCCCCACAGGACTTCACTCTAAGAGATGCTATGCCACTGCTGGAGGAGGGCAGTTAGCAGGGGAGTGGTTGGCATTCCCGTATCCTACTCCCAGAGGACCTGGGTGACCCAAGGTGCAAGACCTCAGTCTCGATGAGAGCGGTGGTACTGAGTTTTCACTCATTTTGTTCAGCTTTTCCAAGGAATGATTGACTGGGAATCATCATCGATCAAAACACGCTGGAGTGGCCTGGCCCAGAGACTTTCAGAAGTAGGTCTCCTCTCAAGCCAGGGTGGGTGTTGGGGACTGCGAGAACTGCCCAGACGTGCCCCATCTGGGAAAGGGAGGTTCCAATGTGTCCATGCATGGAAGGCAGGAGCACCTTGAGGACATAAGTCTGCTCAGGCGGGTGCAGACAGGTCTGGAGGCACGAATGGGCACACCTCGCAGCACCACCAAGACACGACAATCGTCAGCTCTTGCTGCCAATTCATGTCATGCTTACCTTGGTCCTCTGGCCTTCTGCTGCAAGTCACCAACACCACTGGACCACAGTGCGAAAGGCTCAGGCTGCTGCCATCAGCCGTAGGCATGGCCTGGGGTGTTGGGCCATTCTCTCTGCCCTGTGGCCATGTGTTCCACAGATGCAACTCTGTGAAGACATAAAACACAGGCCCTTGTTACAGTGGGAGCCATGAAACTGGCTCTGAGAGGGCTTGAGCTGGTGGGTCTCAGTGGGATGATCGGACAACAGGTGTACTGCCAGCTCCCCTGTTCTGCCCAAATCTCCAGCATGGTTTGCCCGATGGGTGACAGCAAACTTTTCAGGTCTCACGGCTTGGCTTGAGCCTGGCACCCTCCGTGGCCTTCAAGGTGATATTTGGCCCTCTCTGCAGCCATTCAACTAATATCTCTCCGCCCAACACATTTAGCTACTGCAACACCAGCAATCACCCTCTTACTCAAAATAAATGAATAAATAAATAAATAAGTAAATAAATGAATAAATATCATCGGAGGCTAGTCTGAATAAAGTCAGCCCGGAAACCAGCTCACTAAATTGATCAACAAGGGCACGCCCCCATGGCAGTCTCAAGCTCAAGGCTCAGGATTCAGCTCTTTGGACATGTTCCCTGAGCAAACCATGCCTCCTATTCCCTGAGCAGGTCTGACAAACTACAGCCACGGCTACTGGCACCTGCAAACCTCTCTCTTGCTAATGCAAAGGCTCAAAGTGCACTAAGCCTTCCCCACAGGACTTCACTCTAAGAGATGCTATGCCACTGCTGGAGGAGGGCAGGAGCAGGGGAGTGGTTGGCATTCCCGTATCCTACTCCCAGAGGACCTGGGTGACCCAAGGTGCAGGACCTCAGTCTCGATGAGAGCGGTGGTACTGAGTTTTCACTCATTTTGTTCAGCTTTTCCAAGGAATGATTGACTGGGAATCATCATCGATCCAAGCACGCTGGAGTGGCCTGGCCCAGAGACTTTCAGAGGTAGGTCTCCTCTCAAGCCAGGGTGGGTGTTGGGGAGTGCGAGAACTGCCCAGACGTGCCCCATCTGGAAAGGGAGGTTGCAATGTGTCCATGCATTGAATGCGGGAGCACCTTGAGGACCTAAGTCTGCTACAGGCGGGTGCAGACAGGTCTGGAGGCACGAATGGGCACTCCTCGCAGCACCACCAAGACCCGACAATCGTCAGCTCGTGCTGCCAATTCATGTCATGCTTACCTTGGTCCTCTGGCCTTCTGCTGCAAGTCACCAACACCACTGGACCACAGTGCGACAGGCTCAGGCTGCTGCCATCAGCCGTAGGCATGGCCTGGGGTGTTGGGCCATTCTCTCTGCCCTGTGGCCATGCGTGCCACAGATGCAACACTGTGAAGACATAAAACACAGGCCCTTGTTACAGTGGGAGCCATGAAACTGGCTCTGGGAGGGCTTGAGCTGGTGGGTCTCAGTGGGATGATCGGACAACAGGTGTACTGCCAGCTCCCCTGTTCTGCCCAAATCTCCAACATGGTTTGTCCGATGGGTGACTGCAAACATTTCAGGTCTCACGGCTTGGCTTGAGCCTGGCACCCTCCGTGGCCTTCAAGGTGATATTTGGCCCTCTCTGCAGCCATTCAACTAATATCTCTCCGCCCAACACATTTAGCTACTGCAACACCAGCAAGCACCCTCTTACTCAAAATAAATGAATAAATAAATAAATAAGTAAATAAATGAATAAATATCATCGGAGGCTAGTCTGAATAAAGTCAGCCCGGAAACCAGCTCACTAAATTGATCAACAAGGGCACGCCCCCATGGCAGTCTCAAGCTCAAGGCTCAGGACTCAGCTCTTTGGACATGTTCCCTGAGCAAACCATGCCTCCTATTCCCTGAGCAGGTCTGACAAACTACAGCCACGGCTACTGGCACCTGCAAACCTCTCTCTTGCTAATGCAAAGGCTCAAAGTGCACTAAGCCTTCCCCACAGGACTTCACTCTAAGAGATGCTATGCCACTGCTGGAGGAGGGCAGGAGCAGGGGAGTGGTTGGCATTCCCGTATCCTACTCCCAGAGGACCTGGGTGACCCAAGGTGCAGGACCTCAGTCTCGATGAGAGCGGTGGTACTGAGTTTTCACTCATTTTGTTCAGCTTTTCCAAGGAATGATTGACTGGGAATCATCATCGATCCAAGCACGCTGGAGTGGCCTGGCCCAGAGACTTTCAGAGGTAGGTCTCCTCTCAAGCCAGGGTGGGTGTTGGGGAGTGCGAGAACTGCCCAGACGTGCCCCATCTGGGAAAGGGAGGTTGCAATGTGTCCATGCATTGAATGCGGGAGCACCTTGAGGACCTAAGTCTGCTACAGGCGGGTGCAGACAGGTCTGGAGGCACGAATGGGCACACCTCGCAGCACCACCAAGACCCGACAATCGTCAGCTCGTGCTGCCAATTCATGTCATGCTTACCTTGGTCCTCTGGCCTTCTGCTGCAAGTCACCAACACCACTGGACCACAGTGCGACAGGCTCAGGCTGCTGCCATCAGCCGTAGGCATGGCCTGGGGTGTTGGGCCATTCTCTCTGCCCTGTGGCCATGCCTGCCGCAGATGCAACACTGTGAAGACATAAAACACAGGCCCTTGTGACAGTGGGAGCCATGAAACTGGCTCTGGGAGGGCTTGAGCTGGTGGGTCTCAGTGGGATGATCGGACAACAGGTGTACTGCCAGCTCCCCTGTTCTGCCCAAATCTCCAGCATGGTTTGCCCGATGGGTGACAGCAAACTTTTCAGGTCTCACGGCTTGGCTTGAGCCTGGCACCCTCCGTGGCCTTCAAGGTGATATTTGGCCCTCTCTGCAGCCATTCAACTAATATCTCTCCGCCCAACACATTTAGCTACTGCAACACCAGCAATCACCCTCTTACTCAAAATAAATGAATAAATAAATAAATAAGTAAATAAATGAATAAATATCATCGGAGGCTAGTCTGAATAAAGTCAGCCCGGAAACCAGCTCACTAAATTGATCAACAAGGGCACGCCCCCATGGCAGTCTCAAGCTCAAGGCTCAGGATTCAGCTCTTTGGACATGTTCCCTGAGCAAACCATGCCTCCTATTCCCTGAGCAGGTCTGACAAACTACAGCCACGGCTACTGGCACCTGCAAACCTCTCTCTTGCTAATGCAAAGGCTCAAAGTGCACTAAGCCTTCCCCACAGGACTTCACTCTAAGAGATGCTATGCCACTGCTGGAGGAGGGCAGGAGCAGGGGAGTGGTTGGCATTCCCGTATCCTACTCCCAGAGGACCTGGGTGACCCAAGGTGCAGGACCTCAGTCTCGATGAGAGCGGTGGTACTGAGTTTTCACTCATTTTGTTCAGCTTTTCCAAGGAATGATTGACTGGGAATCATCATCGATCCAAGCACGCTGGAGTGGCCTGGCCCAGAGACTTTCAGAGGTAGGTCTCCTCTCAAGCCAGGGTGGGTGTTGGGGAGTGCGAGAACTGCCCAGACGTGCCCCATCTGGAAAGGGAGGTTGCAATGTGTCCATGCATTGAATGCGGGAGCACCTTGAGGACCTAAGTCTGCTACAGGCGGGTGCAGACAGGTCTGGAGGCACGAATGGGCACTCCTCGCAGCACCACCAAGACCCGACAATCGTCAGCTCGTGCTGCCAATTCATGTCATGCTTACCTTGGTCCTCTGGCCTTCTGCTGCAAGTCACCAACACCACTGGACCACAGTGCGACAGGCTCAGGCTGCTGCCATCAGCCGTAGGCATGGCCTGGGGTGTTGGGCCATTCTCTCTGCCCTGTGGCCATGCGTGCCACAGATGCAACACTGTGAAGACATAAAACACAGGCCCTTGTTACAGTGGGAGCCATGAAACTGGCTCTGGGAGGGCTTGAGCTGGTGGGTCTCAGTGGGATGATCGGACAACAGGTGTACTGCCAGCTCCCCTGTTCTGCCCAAATCTCCAACATGGTTTGTCCGATGGGTGACTGCAAACATTTCAGGTCTCACGGCTTGGCTTGAGCCTGGCACCCTCCGTGGCCTTCAAGGTGATATTTGGCCCTCTCTGCAGCCATTCAACTAATATCTCTCCGCCCAACACATTTAGCTACTGCAACACCAGCAAGCACCCTCTTACTCAAAATAAATGAATAAATAAATAAATAAGTAAATAAATGAATAAATATCATCGGAGGCTAGTCTGAATAAAGTCAGCCCGGAAACCAGCTCACTAAATTGATCAACAAGGGCACGCCCCCATGGCAGTCTCAAGCTCAAGGCTCAGGACTCAGCTCTTTGGACATGTTCCCTGAGCAAACCATGCCTCCTATTCCCTGAGCAGGTCTGACAAACTACAGCCACGGCTACTGGCACCTGCAAACCTCTCTCTTGCTAATGCAAAGGCTCAAAGTGCACTAAGCCTTCCCCACAGGACTTCACTCTAAGAGATGCTATGCCACTGCTGGAGGAGGGCAGGAGCAGGGGAGTGGTTGGCATTCCCGTATCCTACTCCCAGAGGACCTGGGTGACCCAAGGTGCAGGACCTCAGTCTCGATGAGAGCGGTGGTACTGAGTTTTCACTCATTTTGTTCAGCTTTTCCAAGGAATGATTGACTGGGAATCATCATCGATCCAAGCACGCTGGAGTGGCCTGGCCCAGAGACTTTCAGAGGTAGGTCTCCTCTCAAGCCAGGGTGGGTGTTGGGGAGTGCGAGAACTGCCCAGACGTGCCCCATCTGGGAAAGGGAGGTTGCAATGTGTCCATGCATTGAATGCGGGAGCACCTTGAGGACCTAAGTCTGCTACAGGCGGGTGCAGACAGGTCTGGAGGCACGAATGGGCACACCTCGCAGCACCACCAAGACCCGACAATCGTCAGCTCGTGCTGCCAATTCATGTCATGCTTACCTTGGTCCTCTGGCCTTCTGCTGCAAGTCACCAACACCACTGGACCACAGTGCGACAGGCTCAGGCTGCTGCCATCAGCCGTAGGCATGGCCTGGGGTGTTGGGCCATTCTCTCTGCCCTGTGGCCATGCCTGCCGCAGATGCAACACTGTGAAGACATAAAACACAGGCCCTTGTGACAGTGGGAGCCATGAAACTGGCTCTGGGAGGGCTTGAGCTGGTGGGTCTCAGTGGGATGATCGGACAACAGGTGTACTGCCAGCTCCCCTGTTCTGCCCAAATCTCCAGAATGGTTTGCCCGATGGGTGACAGCAAACTTTTCAGGTCTCACGGCTTGGCTTGAGCCTGGCACCTCCGTGGCCTTCAAGGTGATATATGGCCCTCTCTGCAGCCATTCAACTAATATCTCTCCGTCCAACACATTTAGCTACTGCAACACCAGCAAGCACCCTCTTACTCAAAATAAATGAATAAATAAATAAATAAGTAAATAAATGAATAAATATCATCGGAGGCTAGTCTGAATAAAGTCAGCCCGGAAACCAGCTCACTAAATTGATTAACAAGGGCACGCCCCATGGCAGTCTCAAGCTCAAGGCTCAGGACTCAGCTCTTTGGACATGTTGCCTGAGCAAACCATGCCTCCTATTCCCTGAGCAGGTCTGACAAACTACAGCCACGGCTACTGGCACCTGCAAACCTCTCTCTTGCTAATGCAAAGGCTCAAAGTGCACTAAGCCTTCCCCACAGGACTTCACTGTAAGAGATGCTATGCCACTGCTGGAGAAGGGCAGGAGCAGGGGAGTGGTTGGCATTCCCGTATCCTACTCCCAGAGGACCTGGGTGACCCAAGGTGCAGGACCTCAGTCTCGATGAGAGCGGTGGTACTGAGTTTTCACTCATTTTGTTCAGCTTTTCCAAGGAATGATTGACTGGGAATCATCATCGATCCAAGCACGCTGGAGTGGCCTGGCCCAGAGACTTTCAGAGGTAGGTCTCCTCTCAAGCCAGGGTGGGTGTTGGGGAGTGCGAGAACTGCCAGGACGTGCCCCATCTGGGAAAGGGAGGTTGCAATGTGTCCATGCATTGAATGCGGGAGCACCTTGAGGGCCTAAGTCTGCTACAGGCGGGTGCAGACAGGTCTGGAGGCACGAATGGGCACACCTCGCAGCACCACCAAGACCCGACAATCGTCAGCTCGTACTGCCAATTCATGTCATGCTTACCTTGGTCCTCTGGCCTTCTGCTGAAAGTTACCAACACCACTGGACCACAGTGCGACAGGCTCAGGCTGCTGCCATCAGCTGTAGGCATGGCCTGGGGTGTTGGGCCATTCTTTCTGCCCTGTGGCCATGCGTGCCACAGATGCAACACTGTGAAACATAAAACACAGGCCCTTGTTACACTGGGAGCCATGAAACTGGCTCTGGGAGGGCTTGGGCTGCTGGGTCTCAGTTGGATGATCAGACAACAGGTGTTCTGCCAGCTCCCCTGTTCTGCCCAAATCTCCAGCATGGTTTGCCCGATGGGTGACAGCAAACTTTTCAGGTCTCACGGCTTGGCTTGAGCCTGGCACCCTCCGTGGCCTTCAAGGTGATATTTGGCCCTCTCTGCAGCCATTCAACTAATATCTCTCCGCCCAACACATTTAGCTACTGCAACAGCAGCATGCACCCTCTTACTGAAAATAAATGAATAAATAAATAAATAAGTAAATAAATGAATAAATATCATCGGAGGATAGTCTGAATAAAGTCAGCCCGGAAACCATCTCACTGGATTGATTAACAGGGGCACGCCCCAATGGCAGTCTCAAGCTCAAGGCTCAGGACTCAGCTCTTTGGACATGTTCCCTGAGCAAACCATGCCTCCTATTCCCTGTGCAGGTATGACAAACTACAGCCACGGCTACTGGCACCTGCAAACCTCTCTCTTGCTAATGCAAAGGCTCAAAGTGCACTAAGCCTTCCCCACAGGACTTCACTCTAAAAGATGCTATGCCACTGCTGGAGGAGGGCAGGAGCAGGGGAGTGGTTGGCATTCCTGTATCCTACTCCCAGGGGACCTGGGTGACCCAAGGTGCAGGACCTCAGTCTCGATGAGAGCGGTGGTACTGAGTTTTCACTCATTTTGTTCAGCTTTTCCAAGGAATGTTTTATTGGGAATCATCATCGATCCAAGCACGCTGGAGTGGCCTGGCCCAGAGACTTTCAGAGGTAGGTCTCCTCTCAAGCCAGGATGGGTGTTGGGGAGTGCTAGAACTGCCCAGGCGTGCCCCATCTGGGAAAGGAAGGTTGCAATGTGTCCATGCATTGAATGCGGGAGCACCTTGAGGAACTAAGTCTGCTACAGGCGGGTGCAGACAGGTCTGGAGGCACGAATGGGCACACCTCGCAGCACCACCAAGACCCGACAATCGTCAGCTCGTGCTGCCAATTCATGTCATGCTTACCTTGGTCCTCTGGCCTTCTGCTGCAAGTCACCAACACCACTGGACCACAGTGCGACAGGCTCAGGCTGCTGCCATCAGCCGTAGGCATGGCCTGGGGTGTTGGGCCATTCTCTCTGCCCTGTGGCCATGCCTGCCGCAGATGCAACACTGTGAAGACATAAAACACAGGCCCTTGTTACAGTGGGCGCCATGAAACTGGCTCTGGGATGGCTTGGGCTGGTGGGTCTCAGTGGGATGATCAGAACAGGTGTTCTGCCAGCTCCCCTGTTCTGCCCAAATCTCCAGCATGGTTTGCCCGATGGGTGACAGCAAACTTTTCAGGTCTCACGGCTTGGCTTGAGCCTGGCACCCTCCGTGGCCTTCAAGGTGATATTTGGCCCTCTCTGCAGCCATTCAACTAATATCTCTCCGCCCAACACATTTAGCTACTGCAACAGCAGCATGCACCCTCTTACTCAAAATAAATGAATAAATAAATAAATAAGTAAATAAATGAATAAATATCATCGGAGGATAGTCTGAATAAAGTCAGCCCGGAAACCAGCTCACTGGATTGATTAACAGGGGCACGCCCCCATGGCAGTCTCAAGCCCAAGGCTCAGGACTCAGCTCTTTGGACATGTTCCCTGAGAAAACCATGCCTCCTATTCCCTGAGCAGGTCTGACAAACTACAGCCACGGCTACTGGCACCTGCAAACCTCTCTCTTGCTAATGCAAAGGCTCAAAGTGCACTAAGCCTTCCCCACAGGACTTCACTCTAAGAGATGCTATGCCACTGCTGGAGGAGGGCAGGAGCAGGGGAGTGGTTGGCATTCCTGTATCCTACTCCCAGAGGACCTGGGTGACCCAAGTTGCAGGACCTCAGTCTCGATGAGAGCGGTGGTACTGAGTTTTCACTCATTTTGTTCAGATTTCCAAGGAATGTCTTATTGGGAATCATCATCGATCCAAGCACGCTGGAGTGGCCTGGCCCAGAGACTTTCAGAGGTAGGTCTCCTCTCAAGCCAGGGTGGGTGTTGTGGAATGCGAGAACTGCCCAGGCATGCCCCATCTGGGAAAGGGAGGTTGCAATGTGTCCATGCATGGAAGTCAGGAGCACCTTGACGACCCAAGTCTGCTACAGGCGGGTGCAGACAGGTCTGGAGGCACGAATGGGCACACCTCGCAGCACCACCAAGACCCGACAATCTTCAGCTCGTGCTGCCAATTCATGTCATGCTTACCTTGGTCCTCTTGCCTTCTGCTGCAAGTCACCAACACCACTGGACCACAGTGCGACAAGCTCAGGCTGCTTCCATCAGCCGTAGGCATGGCCTGGGGTGTTGGGCCATTCTCTCTGCCCTGTGGCCATGCGTGCCACAGATGCAACACTGTGAAGACATAAAACACAGGCCCTTGTTACAGTGGGAGCCATGAAACTGGCTCTGGGAGGGCTTGGGCTGCTGGGTCTCAGTGGGATGATCGGACAACAGGTGTTCTGCCAGCTCCCCTGTTCTGCCCAAATCTCCAGCATGGTTTGCCCGATGGGTGACAGCCAACTTTTCAGGTCTCACGGCTTGGCTTGAGCCTGGCACCCTCTGTGGCTTTCAGGTGATATTTGGCCCACTCTGCAGCCATTCAACTAATATCTCTCCGCCCAAAACATTTAGCTACTGCAACAGCAGCAAGCACCCTCTTACTCAAAATAAATGAATAAATAAATAAATAAGTAAATAAATGAATAAATATCATCGGAGGCTAGTCTGAATACAGTCAGCCCGGAAACCAGCTCACTAAATTGATTAACAAGGGCACGCCCCCATGGCAGTCTCAAGCTCAAGGCTCAGGACTCAGCTCTTTGGACATGTTCCCTGAGCAAACCATGCCTCCTATTTCCTGAGCAGGTCTGACAAACTGACAGCCATGGCTACTGGTACCTGCAAACCTCTCTCTTGCTAATGCAAAGGCTCAAAGTGCACTAAGCCTTCCCCACAGGACTTCACTCTAAGAGATGCTATGCCACTGCTGGAGGATGGCAGGAGCAGGGGAGTGGTTGGCATTCCCGTATCCTACTCCCAGAGGACCTGGGTGACCCAAGGTGCAGGACCTCAGTCTCGATGAGAGCGGTGGTACTGAGTTTTCACTCATTTTGTTCAGCTTTTCCAAGGAATGATTGACTGGGAATCATCATCGATCCAAGCACACTGGAGTGGCCTGGCCCAGAGACTTTCAGAGGTAGGTCTCCTCTCAAGCCAGGGTGGGTGTTGTGGAATGCGAGAACTGCCCAGTCGTGCCCCATCTGGGAAAGGAGGTTGCAATGTGTCCATGCATTGAAGGCGAGAGCACCTTGAGGACCTATGTCTGCTACAGGCGGGTGCAGACAGGTCTGGAGGCACGATTGGGCACACCTCGCAACACCACCAAGACCCGACAATCGTCAGCAATTGCTGCCAATTCATGTCATGCTTACCTTGGTCCTCTGGCCTTCTGCTGCAAGTCACCAACACCACTGGACCACAGTGCGACAGGCTCAGGCTGCTGCCATCAGCCGTAGGCATGGCCTGGGGTGTTGGGCCATTCTCTCTGCCCTGTGGCCATGCGTGCCACAGATGCAACACTGTGAAGACATAAAACACAGGCCCTTGTTACAGTGGGAGCCATGAAACTGGCTCTGGGAGGGCTTGTGCTGGAGGGTCTCAGTGGGATGATCGGACAACAGGTGTTCTGCCAGCTCCCCTGTTCTGCCCAAATCTCCAGCATGGTTTGCCCGATGGGTGACAGCAAACTTTTCAGGTCTCACGTCTTGGCTTGAACCTGGCACCCTCCATGGCCTTGAAGGTGATATTTGGCCCTCTCTGCAGCCATTCAACTAATATCTTTCCGCCCAACACATTTAGCTACTGCAACAGCAGCAAGCACCCTCTTACTCAAAATAAATGAATAAATAAATAAATAAATAAATAAATAAATAAGTAAATAAATGAATAAATATAATCGGAGTATAGTCTGAATAAAGTCAGCCCGGAAACCAGCTCACTGGATTGATTAACATGGGCACGCCCCATGGCAGTCTCAAGCTCAAGGCTCAGGACTCAGCTCTTTGGACATGTTCCCTGAGAAAACCATGCCTCCTATTCCCTGAGCAGGTATGACAAACTACAGCCACGGCTACTGGCACCTGCAAACCTCTCTCTTGCTAATGCAAAGGCTCAAAGTGCACTAAGCCTTCCCCACAGGACTTCACTCTAAGAGAAGCTATGCCACTGCTGGAGGAGGGCAGGAGCAGGGGAGTGGTTGGCATTCCTGTATCCTACTCCCAGGGGACCTGGGTGACCCAAGATGCAGGACCTCAGTCTCGATGAGAGCGGTGGTACTGAGTTTTCACTCATTTTGTTCAGATTTCCAAGGAATGTTTTATTGGGAATCATCATCGATCCAAGCACGCTGGAGTGGCCTGGCCCAGAGACTTTCAGAGGTAGGTCTCTTCTCAAGCCAGGGTGGGTGTTGGGGAGTGCAAGAACTGCCCAGGCGTGCCCCATCTGGGAAAGGGAGGTTGCAATGTGTCCATGCATGGAAGTCAGGAGCACCTTGAGGACCCAAGTCTGCTACAGGCGGGTGCAGACAGGTCTGAGGCACGAATGGGCACACCTCGCAGCACCACCAAGACCCGACAATCTTCAGCTCGTACTGCCAATTCATGTCATGCTTACCTTGGTCCTCTTGCCTTCTGCTGCAAGTCACCAACACCAATGGACCACAGTACGACAGGCTCAGGCTGCTACCATCAGCCGTAGGCATGGCCTGGGGTGTTGGGCCATTCTTTCTGCCCTGTGGCCATGCGTGCCACAGATGCAACACTGTGAAGACATAAAACACAGGCCCTTGTTACAGTGGGAGCCATGAAACTGGCTCTGGGAGGGCTTGGGCTGCTGGGTCTCAGTGGGATGATCGGACAACAGGTGTTCTGCCAGCTCCCCTGTTCTGCCCAAATCTCCAGCATGGTTTGCCCGATGGGTGACAGCAAACTTTTCAGGTCTCACGGCTTGGCTTGAGCCTGGCACCCTCCTTGGCCTTCAAGGTGATATTTGGCCCTCTCTGCAGCCATTCAACTAATATCTCTCCGCCCAACACATAGCTACTGCAACAGTAGCATGCACCCTCTTACTCACAATAAATGAATAAATAAATAAATAAGGAAATAAATGAATAAATATCATTGGAGGATAGTCTGAATAAAGTCAGCCCGAAAACCAGCTCACTGGATTGATTAACAAGGGCACGCCCCCATGGCAGTCTCAAGCTCAAGGCTCAGGACTCAGCTCTTTGGACATGTTCCCTGAGCAAACCATGCCTCCTATTTCCTGAGCAGGTCTGACAAACTGACAGCCATGGCTACTGGTACCTGCAAACCTCTCTCTTGCTAATGCAAAGGCTCAAAGTGCACTAAGCCTTCCCCACAGGACTTCACTCTAAGAGATGCTATGCCACTGCTGGAGGAGGGCAGGAGCAGGGGAGTGGTTGGCATTCCCGTATCCTACTCCCAAAGGACCTGGGTGACCCAAGGTGCAGGACCTCAGTCTCGATGAGAGCGGTGGTACTGAGTTTTCACTCATTTTGTTCAGCTTTTCCAAGGAATGATTGACTGGGAATCATCATCGATCCAAGCACACTGGAGTGGCCTGGCCCAGAGACTTTCAGAGGTAGGTCTCCTCTCAAGCCAGGGTGGGTGTTGTGGAATGCGAGAACTGCCCAGACGTGCCCCATCTGGGAAAGGAGGTTGCAATGTGTCCATGCATTGAAGGCGAAAGCACCTTGAGGACCTATGTGTGCTACAGGCGGGTGCAGACAGGTCTGGAGGCACGATTGGGCACACCTCGCAGCACCACCAAGACCCGACAATCGTCAGCAATTGCTGCCGATTCATGTCATGCTTACCTTGGTCCTCTGGCCTTCTGCTGCAAGTCACCAACACGACTGGACCACAGTGCGACAGGCTCAGGCTGCTGCCATCAGCCGTAGGCATGGCCTGGGGTGTTGGGCCATTCTCTCTGCCCTGTGGCCATGCGTGCCACAGATGCAACACTGTGAAGACATAAAACACAGGCCCTTGTTACAGTGGGAGCCATGAAACTGGCTCTGGGAGGGCTTGTGCTGGAGGGTCTCAGTGGGATGATCGGACAACAGGTGTTCTGCCAGCTCCCCTGTTCTGCCCAAATCTCCAGCATGGTTTGCCCGATGGGTGACAGCAAACTTTTCAGGTCTCACGTCTTGGCTTGAACCTGGCACCCTCCATGGCCTTGAAGGTGATATTTGGCCCTCTCTGCAGCCATTCAACTAATATCTCTCCGCCCAACACATTTAGCTACTGCAACAGCAGCAAGCACCCTCTTACTCAAAATAAATGAATAAATAAATAAATAAATAAATAAATAAGTAAATAAATGAATAAATATAATCGGAGTATAGTCTGAATAAAGTCAGCCCGGAAACCAGCTCACTGGATTGATTAACAGGGGCACGCCCCCATGGCAGTCTCAAGCTCAAGGCTCAGGACTCAGCTCTTTGGACATGTTCCCTGAGCAAACCATGCCTCCTATTCCCTGAGCAGGTCTGACAAACTACAGCCACGGCTACTGGCACCTGCAAACCTCTCTCTTGCTAATGCAAAGGCTCAAAGTGCACTAAGCCTTCCCCACAGGACTTCACTCTAAGAGAAGCTATGCCACTGCTGGAGGAGGGCAGGAGCAGGGGAGTGGTTGGCATTCCTGTATCCTACTCCCAGGGGACCTGGGTGACCCAAGATGCAGGACCTCAGTCTCGATGAGAGCAGTGGTACTGAGTTTTCACTCATTTTGTTCAGATTTCCAAGGAATGTTTTATTGGGAATCATCATCGATCCAAGCACGCTGGAGTGGCCTGGCCCAGAGACTTTCAGAGGTAGGTCTCTTCTCAAGCCAGGGTGGGTGTTGGGGAGTGCAAGAACTGCCCAGGCGTGCCCCATCTGGGAAAGGGAGGTTGCAATGTGTCCATGCATGGAAGTCAGGAGCACCTTGAGGACCCAAGTCTGCTACAGGCAGGTGCAGACAGGTCTGGAGGCACGAATGGGCACACCTCGCAGCACCACCAAGACCCGACAATCGTCAGCTCGTGCTGCCAATTCATGTCATGCTTACCTTGGTCCTCTGGCCTTCTGCTGCAAGTCACCAACACCAATGGACCACAGTACGACAGGCTCAGGCTGCTACCATCAGCCGTAGGCATGGCCTGGGGTGTTGGGCCATTCTTTCTGCCCTGTGGCCATGCGTGCCACAGATGCAACACTGTGAAGACATAAAACACAGGCCCTTGTTACAGTGGGAGCCATGAAACTGGCTCTGGGAGGGCTTGGGCTGCTGGGTCTCAGTGGGATGATCGGACAACAGGTGTTCTGCCAGCTCCCCTGTTCTGCCCAAATCTCCAGCATGGTTTGCCCGATGGGTGACAGCAAACTTTTCAGGTCTCACGGCTTGGCTTGAGCCTGGCTCCCTCCTTGGCCTTCAAGGTGATATTTGGCCCTCTCTGCAGCCATTCAACTAATATCTCTCCGCCCAACACATAGCTACTGCAACAGTAGCATGCACCCTCTTACTCACAATAAATGAATAAATAAATAAATAAGTAAATAAATGAATAAATATCATTGGAGGATAGTCTGAATAAAGTCACCCCGGAAACCAGCTCACTGGATTGATTAACAAGGGCACGCCCCCATGGCAGTCTCAAGCTCAAGGCTCAGGACTCAGCTCTTTGGACATGTTCCCTGAGCAAACCATGCCTCCTATTTCCTGAGCAGGTCTGACAAACTGACAGCCATGGCTACTGGTACCTGCAAACCTCTCTCTTGCTAATGCAAAGGCTCAAAGTGCACTAAGCCTTCCCCACAGGACTTCACTCTAAGAGATGCTATGCCACTGCTGGAGGATGGCAGGAGCAGGGGAGTGGTTGGCATTCCCGTATCCTACTCCCAGAGGACCTGGGTGACCCAAGGTGCAGGACCTCAGTCTCGATGAGAGCGGTGGTACTGAGTTTTCACTCATTTTGTTCAGCTTTTCCAAGGAATGATTGACTGGGAATCATCATCGATCCAAGCACACTGGAGTGGCCTGGCCCAGAGACTTTCAGAGGTAGGTCTCCTCTCAAGCCAGGGTGGGTGTTGTGGAATGCGAGAACTGCCCAGACGTGCCCCATCTGGGAAAGGAGGTTGCAATGTGTCCATGCATTGAAGGCGAAAGCACCTTGAGGACCTATGTGTGCTACAGGCGGGTGCAGACAGGTCTGGAGGCACGATTGGGCACACCTCGCAGCACCACCAAGACCCGACAATCGTCAGCAATTGCTGCCAATTCATGTCATGCTTACCTTGCTCCTCTGGCCTTCTGCTGCAAGTCACCAACACGACTGGACCACAGTGCGACAGGCTCAGGCTGCTGCCATCAGCCGTAGGCATGGCCTGGGGTGTTGGGCCATTCTCTCTGCCCTGTGGCCATGCGTGCCACAGATGCAACACTGTGAAGACATAAAACACAGGCCCTTGTTACAGTGGGAGCCATGAAACTGGCTCTGGGAGGGTTTGTGCTGGAGGGTCTCAGTGGGATGATCGGACAACAGGTGTTCTGCCAGCTCCCCTGTTCTGCCCAAATCTACAGCATGGTTTGCCCGATGGGTGACAGCAAACTTTTCAGGTCTCACGTCTTGGCTTGAACCTGGCACCCTCCATGGCCTTGAAGGTGATATTTGGCCCTCTCTGCAGCCATTCAACTAATATCTCTCCGCCCAACACATTTAGCTACTGCAACAGCAGCAAGCACACTCTTACTCAAAATAAATGAATAAATAAATAAATAAATAAATAAGTAAATAAATGAATAAATATAATCGGAGTATAGTCTGAATAAAGTCAGCCCGGAAACCAGCTCACTGGATTGATTAACAGGGGCACGCCCCCATGGCAGTCTCAAGCTCAAGGCTCAGGACTCAGCTCTTTGGACATGTTCCCTGAGCAAACCATGCCTCCTATTCCCTGAGCAGGTCTGACAAACTACAGCCACGGCTACTGGCACCTGCAAACCTCTCTCTTGCTAATGCAAAGGCTCAAAGTGCACTAAGCCTTCCCCACAGGACTTCACTCTAAGAGAAGCTATGCCACTGCTGGAGGAGGGCAGGAGCAGGGGAGTGGTTGGCATTCCTGTATCCTACTCCCAGGGGACCTGGGTGACCCAAGATGCAGGACCTCAGTCTCGATGACAGCGGTGGTACTGAGTTTTCACTCATTTTGTTCAGATTTCCAAGGAATGTTTTATTGGGAATCATCATCGATCCAAGCACGCTGGAGTGGCCTGGCCCAGAGACTTTCAGAGGTAGGTCTCTTCTCAAGCCAGGGTGGGTGTTGGGGAGTGCAAGAACTGCCCAGGCGTGCCCCATCTGGGAAAGGGAGGTTGCAATGTGTCCATGCATGGAAGTAAGGAGCACCTTGAGGACCCAAGTCTGCTACAGGCAGGTGCAGACAGGTCTGGAGGCACGAATGGGCACACCTCGCAGCACCACCAAGACCCGACAATCGTCAGCTCGTGCTGCCAATTCATGTCATGCTTACCTTGGTCCTCTTGCCTTCTGCTGCAAGTCACCAACACCATTGGACCATAGTGCAACAGGCTCAGGCTGCTGCCATCGGCCGTAGGCATGGCCTGGGGTGTTGGGCCATTCTTTCTGCCCTGTGGCCATGCGTGCCACAGATGCAACACTGTGAAGACATAAAACACAGGCCCTTGTTACAGTGGGAGCCATGAAACTGGCTCTGGGAGGGCTTGGGCTGCTGGGTCTCAGTGGGATGATCGGACAACAGGTGTTCTGCCAGCTCCCCTGTTCTGCCCAAATCTCCAGCATGGTTTGCCCGATGGGTGACAGCAAACTTTTCAGGTCTCACGGCTTGGCTTGAGCCTGGCACCCTCTGAGGCTTTCAGGTGATATTTGGCCCACTCTGCAGCCATTCAACTAATATCTCTCCGTCCAACACATTTAGCTACTGCAACAGTAGCAAGAACCCTCTTACTCAAAATAAATGAATAAATAAATAAATAAGTAAATAAATGAATAAATATCATCGGAGGCTAGTCTGAATAAAGTCAGCCCGGAAACCAGCTCACTAAATTGATTAACAAGGGCACGCCCCTTGGTAGTCTCAAGCTCAAGGCTCAGGACTCAGCTCTTTGGACATGTTCCCTGAGCAAACCATGCCTCCTATCCCCTGAGCAGGTCTGACAAACTACAGCCACGGCTACTGGCACCTGCAAACCTCTCTCTTGCTAATGCAAAGGCTCAAAGTGCACTAAGCCTTCCCCACAGGACTTCACTCTAAGAGATGCTATGCCACTGCTGGAGGAGGGCAGGAGCAGGGGAGTGGTTGTCATTCCTGTATCCTACTCCCAGAGGACCTGGGTGACCCAAGTTGCAGGACCTCAGTCTCGATGAGAGCGGTGGTACTGAGTTTTCACTCATTTTGTTCAGCTTTTCCAAGGAATGATTGACTGGGAATCATCATCGATCCAAGCACGCTGGAGTGGCCTGGCCCAGAGACTTTCAGAGGTAGGTCTCCTCTCAAGCCAGGGTGGGTGTTGGGGAGTGCGAGAACTGCCCAGACGTGCCCCATCTGGGAAAGGGAGGTTGCAATGTGTCCATGCATTGAATGCGGGAGCACCTTGAGGACCTAAGTCTGCTACAGGCGGGTGCAGACAGGTCTGGAGGCACGAATGGGCACACCTCGCAGCACCACCAAGACCCGACAATCGTCAGCTCGTGCTGCCAATTCATGTCATGCTTACCTTGGTCCTCTGGCCTTCTGCTGCAAGTCACCAACACCACTGGACCACAGTGCGACAGGCTCAGGCTGCTGCCATCGGCCGTAGGCATGGCCTGGGGTGTTGGGCCATTCTCTCTGCCCTGTGGTCATGCGTGCCACAGATGCAACACTGTGAAGACATAAAACACAGGCCCATGTTACAGTGGGAGCCATGTAACTGGCTCTGGGAGGGCTTGAGCTGGTGGGTCTCAGTGGGATGATCGGACAACAGGTGTACTGCCAGCTCCCCTGCTCTGCCCAAATCTCCAGCATGGTTTGCCCGATGGGTGACAGCAAACTTTTCAGGTCTCACGTCTTGGCTTGAGCCTGGCACCCTCCGTGGCCTTCAAGGTGATATTTGGCCCTCTCTGCAGCCATTCAACTAATATCTCTCCGCCCAACACATTTAGCTACTGCAACACCAGCAAGCACCCTCTTACTCAAAATAAATGAATAAATAAATAAATAAGTAAATAAATGAATAAATATCATCGGAGGCTAGTCTGAATAAAGTCAGCCCGGAAACCAGCTCACTAAATTGATTAACAAGGGCACGCCCCCATGGCAGTCTCAAGCTCAAGGCTCAGGACTCAGCTCTTTGGACATGTTCCCTGAGCAAACCATGCCTCCTATTCCCTGAGCAACTCTGACAAACTACAGCCACGGCTACTGGCACCTGCAAACCTCTCTCTTGGTAATGCAAAGGCTCAAAGTGCACTAAGCCTTCCCCACAGGACTTCACTCTAAGAGATGCTATGCCACTGCTGGAGGAGGGCAGGAGCAGGGGAGTGGTTGGCATTTCCGTATCCTACTCCCAGAGGACCTGGGTGACCCAAGGTGCAGGACCTCAGTCTCGATGAGAGCGGTGGTACTGAGTTTTCACTCATTTTGTTCAGCTTTTCCAAGGAATGATTGACTGGGAATCATCATCGATCCAAGCACGCTGGAGTGGCCTGGCCCAGAGACTTTCAGAGGTAGGTCTCCTCTCAAGCCAGGGTGGGTGTTGGGGAGTGCGAGAACTGCCCAGACGTGCCCCATCTGGGAAAGGGAGGTTGCAATGTGTCCATGCATTGAATGCGGGAGCACCTTGAGGACCCAAGTCTGCTACAGGCGGGTGCAGACAGGTCTGGAGGATCGAATGGGCACACCTCGCAGCACCACCAAGACCCGACAATCGTCAGCTCGTGCTGCCAATTCATGTCATGCTTACCTTGGTCCTCTGGCCTTCTGCTGCAAGTCACCAACACCACTGGACCACAGTGCGACAGGCTCAGGCTGCTGCCATCAGCCGTAGGCATGGCCTGGGGTGTTGGGCCATTCTCTCTGCCCTGTGGTCATGCGTGCCACAGATGCAACACTGTGAATACATAAAACACAGGCCCATGTTACAGTGGGAGCCATGTAACTGGCTCTGGGAGGGCTTGAGCTGGTGGGTCTCAGTGGGATGATCGGACAACAGGTGTACTGCCAGCTCCCCTGTTCTGCCCAAATCTCCAGCATGGTTTGCCCGATGGGTGACAGCAAACTTTTCAGGTCTCACGGCTTGGCTTGAGCCTGGCACCCTCCGTGGCCTTCAAGGTGATATTTGGCCCTCTCTGCAGCCATTCAACTAATATCACTCCGCCCAACACATTTAGCTACTGCAACACCAGCAAGCCTCCTCTTACTCAAAATAAATGAATAAATAAATAAATAAGTAAATAAATGAATAAATATCATCGGAGGCTAGTCTGAATAAAGTCAGCCCGGAAACCAGCTCACTAAATTGATTAACAAGGGCACGCCCCCATGGCAGTCTCAAGCTCAAGGCTCAGGACTCAGCTCTTTGGACATGTTCCCTGAGCAAACCAAGCCTCCTATTCCCTGAGCAGGTCTGACAAACTACAGCCACGGCTACTGGCACCTGCAAACCTCTCTCTTGCTAATGCAAAGGTTCAAAGTGCACTAAGCCTTCCCCACAGGACTTCACTCTAAGAGATGCTATGCCACTGCTGGAGGAGGGCAGGAGCAGGGGAGTGATTGGCATTCCCGTATCCTACTCCCAGAGGACCTGGGTGACCCAAGGTGCAGGACCTCAGTCTCGATGAGAGCGGTGGTACTGAGTTTTCACTCATTTTGTTCAGCTTTTCCAAGGAATGATTGACTGGGAATCATCATCGATCCAAGCACGCTGGAGTGGCCTGGCCCAGAGACTTTCAGAGGTAGGTCTCCTCTCAAGCCAGGGTGGGTGTTGGGGAGTGCGAGAACTGCCCAGACGTGCCCCATCTGGGAAAGGGAGGTTGCAATGTGTCCATGCATTGAATGCGGGAGCACCTTGAGGACCTAAGTCTGCTACAGGCGGGTGCAGACTGGTCTGGAGGCACGAATGGGCACACCTCGCAGCACCACCAAGACCCGACAATCGTCAGCTCGTGCTGCCAATTCATGTCATGCTTACCTTGGTCCTCTGGCCTTCTGCTGCAAGTCACCAACACCACTGGACCACAGTGCGACAGGCTCAGGCTGCTGCCATCAGCCGTAGGCATGGCCTGGGGTGTTTGGCCATTCTCTCTGCCCTGTGGCCATGCGTGCCACAGATGCAACACTGTGAAGACATAAAATACAGGCCCTTGTTACAGTGGGAGCCATGAAACTGGCTCTGGGAGGGCTTGAGCTGGTGGGTCTCAGTGGGATGATCGGACAACAGGTGTTCTGCCAGCTCCCCTGTTCTGCCCAAATCTCCAGCATGGTTTTCCCGATGGGTGACAGCAAACTTTACAGGTCTCACGGCTTGGCTTGAGCCTGGCACCCTCCGTGGCCTTCAAGGTGATATTTGGCCCACTCTGCAACCATTCAACTAATATCTCTCTGCACAAAACATTTAGCTACTGCAACACCAACAAGCACTCTCTTAATAAAAATAAATGAATAAATAAATAAATAAGTAAATAAATGAATAAATATCATCGGAGGATAGTCTTAATGAAGTCAGCCTGGAAACCAGCTCACTGGATTGATTAACAAGGGCACGCCCCCATGGCAGTCTCCTCACTGGATTGATTAACAAGGGTACGCCCCCATGGCAGTCTCAAGCTCAAGGCTCAGGACTCAGCTCTTTGGACATGTACCCTGACCAAAACCTGCCTCCTATTCCCTGTGCAGGTTTGACAAACTGACAGCCAGGCTACTGGCACCTGCAAACCTCTCTCTTGCTAATGCAAAGGCTCAAAGTGCACTAAGCCTTCCCCACAGGACTTCACTCTAAGAGATGCTATGCCACTGCTGGAGGAGGGCAGGAGCAGGGGAGTGGTTGGCATTTCTGTATCCTACTCCCAGAGGACCTGGGTGACCCAAGGTGCAGGACCTCAGTCTCGATGAGAGCGGTGGTACTGAGTTTTCACTCATTTTGTTCAGCTTTTCCAAGGAATGATTGACTGGGAATCATCATCGATCCAAGCACGCTGGAGTGGCCTGGCCCAGAGACTTTCAGAGGTAGGTCTCCTCTCAAGCCAGGGTGGGTGTTGGGGAGTGCGAGAACTGCCCAGACGTGCCCCATCTGGGAAAGGGAGGTTGCAATGTGTCCATGCATTGAATGCGGGAGCACCTTGAGGACCTAAGTCTGCTACAGGCGGGTGCAGACAGGTGTGGAGGCACGAATGGGCACACCTCGCAGCACCACCAAGACCCGACAATCGTCAGCTCGTGCTGCCAATTCATGTCATGCTTACCTTGATCCTCTGGCCTTCTGCTGCAAGGCACCAACACCACTGGACCCCAGTGCGACAGGCTCAGGTTGCTGCCATCAGGCGTAGGCATGGCCTGGGGTGTTGGTCCATTCTCTCTGCCCTGTGGCCATGCGTGCCACAGATGCAGCACTGTGAAGACATAAAACACAGGCCCTTGTTACAGTGGGAGCCATGAAACTGGCTCTGGCAGGGCTTCAGTTGGTGGGTCTCAGTGGGATGATCGGACAACAGGTGTTCTGCCAGCTCCCCTGTTCTGCCCAAATCTCCAGCATGGTTTGCCCGAAGGGTGATAGCAAACTCCTCAGGTCTCACGGCGTGGCTTGAGCCTGGCACCCTCCGTGGCCTTCAAGGTGATATTTGGCCCTCTCTGCAGCCATTCAACTGATATCTCTCTGCCCAACACATTTAGCTACTGCAACAGCAGCAAGCACCCTCTTACTCAAAATAAATGAATAAATAAATAAATAAGTAAATAAATGAATAAATATCATCGCAGGATAGTCTGAATAAATTCAGCCCGGAAACCAACTCACTGGATTGATTAACAAGGGCACGCCCCCATGGCAGTCTCAAGCTCAAGGCTCAGGACTCAGCTCTTTGGACATGTTCCCTGAGCAAACCATGCCTCCTATTCCCTGAGCAGGTCTGACAAACTGACAGCCACGGCTACTGGCACCTGCAAACCTCTCTCTTGCTAATGCAAAGGCTGAAAGTGCACTAAGCCTTCCCAACAGGACTTCACTCTAAGAGATGATATGCACTCCTGGAGGAGGTCAGGAGCAGGGGAGTGGTTGGCATTTCTGTATCCTACTCCCAGTGGACCTAGGTGACGCAAGGTGCAGGACCTCAGTCTCGATGAGAGCGGTGGTACTGAGTTTTCACTCATTTTGTTCAGATTTCCAAGGAATGTTTTATTGGGAATCATCATCGATCCAAGCACGCTGGAGTGGCCTGGCCCAGAGACTTTCAGAGGTAGGTCTCCTCTCAAGCCAGGATGGGTGTTGGGGAGTGCGAGAACTGCCCAGGCGTGCCCCATCTGGGAAAGGGAGGTTGCAATGTGTCCATGCATTGAAGGCGAAAGCACCTTGAGGACCTAAGTCTGCTACAGGCGGGTGCAGACAGGTCTGGAGGCACGAATGGGCACACCTCGCAGCACCACCAAGACCCGACAATCGTCAGCTCGTGCTGCCAATTCATGTCATGCTTACCTTGGTCCTCTGGCCTTCTGCTACAAGTCACCAACACCACTGGACCACAATGCGACAGGCTCAGGCTGCTGCCATCAGCCGTAGGCATGGCCTGGGGTGTTGGGCCATTCTCTCTGCCCTGTGGCCATGCGTGCCACAGATGCAACACTGTGAAGACATAAAACACAGGCCCTTGTTACAGTGGGAGCCATGAAACTGGCTCTGGGAGGGCTTGAGCTGGTGGGTCTCAGTGGGATGATCGGACAACAGGTGTACTGCCAGCTCCCCTGTTCTGCCCAAATCTCCAGCATGGTTTGCCCGATGGGTGACAGCAAACTTTTCAGGTCTCACGGCTTGGCTTGAGCCTGGCATCCTCCGTGGCCTTCAAGGTGATATTTGGCCCTCTCTGCAGCCATTCAACTAATATCTCTCCGTCCAACACATTTAGCTACTGCAACAGCAGCAAGCACCCTCTTACTCAAAATAAATGAATAAATAAATAAATAAGTAAATAAATGAATAAATATCATCGCAGGCTAGTCTGAATACAGTCAGCCCGGAAACCAGCTCACTAAATTGATTAACAAGGGCACGCCCCCATGGCAGTCTCAAGCTCAAGGCTCAGGACTCAGCTCTTTGGACATGTTCCCTGAGCAAACCATGCCTCCTATTTCCTGAGCAGGTCTGACAAACTGACAGCCATGGCTACTGGTACCTGCAAACCTCTCTCTTGCTAATGCAAAGGCTCAAAGTGCACTAAGCCTTCCCCACAGGACTTCACTCTAAGAGATGCTATGCCACTGCTGGAGGATGGCAGGAGCAGGGGAGTGGTTGGCATTCCCGTATCCTACTCCCAGAGGACCTGGGTGACCCAAGGTGCAGGACGTCAGTCTCGATGAGAGCGGTGGTACTGAGTTTTCACTCATTTTGTTCAGCTTTTCCAAGGAATGATTGACTGGGAATCATCATCGATCCAAGCACACTGGAGTGGCCTGGCCCAGAGACTTTCAGAGGTAGGTCTCCTCTCAAGCCAGGGTGGGTGTTGTGGAATGCGAGAACTGCCCAGTCGTGCCCCATCTGGGAAAGGAGGTTGCAATGTGTCCATGCATTGAAGGCGAAAGCACCTTGAGGACCTATGTCTGCTACAGGCGGGTGCAGACAGGTCTGGAGGCACGATTGGGCACACCTCGCAGCACCACCAAGACCCGACAATCGTCAGCAATTGCTGCCAATTCATGTCATGCTTACCTTGGTCCTCTGGCCTTCTGCTGCAAGTCACCAACACCACTGGACCACAGTGCGACAGGCTCAGGCTGCTGCCATCAGCCGTAGGCATGGCCTGGGGTGTTGGGCCATTCTCTCTGCCCTGTGGCCATGCGTGCCACAGATGCAACACTGTGAAGACATAAAACACAGGCCCTTGTTACAGTGGGAGCCATGAAACTGGCTCTGGGAGGGCTTGTGCTGGAGGGTCTCAGTGGGATGATCGGACAACAGGTGTTCTGCCAGGTCCCCTGTTCTGCCCAAATCTCCAGCATGGTTTGCCCGATGGGTGACAGCAAACTTTTCAGGTCTCACGTCTTGGCTTGAACCTGGCACCCTCCATGGCCTTGAAGGTGATATTTGGCCCTCTCTGCAGCCATTCAACTAATATCTTTCCGCCCAACACATTTAGCTACTGCAATAGCAGCAAGCACCCTCTTACTCAAAATAAATGAATAAATAAATAAATAAATAAATAAATAAGTAAATAAATGAATAAATATAATCGGAGTATAGTCTGAATAAAGTCAGCCCGGAAACCAGCTCACTGGATTGATTAACATGGGCACGCCCCATGGCAGTCTCAAGCTCAAGGCTCAGGACTCAGCTCTTTGGACATGTTCCCTGAGAAAACCATGCCTCCTATTCCCTGAGCAGGTATGACAAACTACAGCCACGGCTACTGGCACCTGCAAACCTCTCTCTTGCTAATGCAAAGGCTCAAAGTGCACTAAGCCTTCCCCACAGGACTTCACTCTAAGAGAAGCTATGCCACTGCTGGAGGAGGGCAGGAGCAGGGGAGTGGTTGGCATTCCTGTATCCTACTCCCAGGGGACCTGGGTGACCCAAGATGCAGGACCTCAGTCTCGATGAGAGCGGTGGTACTGAGTTTTCACTCATTTTGTTCAGATTTCCAAGGAATGTTTTATTGGGAATCATCATCGTTCCAAGCACGCTGGAGTGGCCTGGCCCAGAGACTTTCAGAGGTAGGTCTCTTCTCAAGCCAGGGTGGGTGTTGGGGAGTGCAAGAACTGCCCAGGCGTGCCCCATCTGGGAAAGGGAGGTTGCAATGTGTCCATGCATGGAAGTCAGGAGCACCTTGAGGACCCAAGTCTGCTACAGGCGGGTGCAGACAGGTCTGAGGCACGAATGGGCACACCTCGCAGCACCACCAAGACCCGACAATCTTCAGCTCGTACTGCCAATTCATGTCATGCTTACCTTGGTCCTCTTGCCTTCTGCTGCAAGTCACCAACACCAATGGACCACAGTACGACAGGCTCAGGCTGCTACCATCAGCCGTAGGCATGGCCTGGGGTGTTGGGCCATTCTTTCTGCCCTGTGGCCATGCGTGCCACAGATGCAACACTGTGAAGACATAAAACACAGGCCCTTGTTACAGTGGGAGCCATGAAACTGGCTCTGGGAGGGCTTGGGCTGCTGGGTCTCAGTGGGATGATCGGACAACAGGTGTTCTGCCAGCTCCCCTGTTCTGCCCAAATCTCCAGCATGGTTTGCCCGATGGGTGACAGCAAACTTTTCAGGTCTCACGGCTTGGCTTGAGCCTGGCACCCTCCTTGGCCTTCAAGGTGATATTTGGCCCTCTCTGCAGCCATTCAACTAATATCTCTCCGCCCAACACATAGCTACTGCAACAGTAGCATGCACCCTCTTACTCACAATAAATGAATAAATAAATAAATAAGTAAATAAATGAATAAATATCATTGGAGGATAGTCTGAATAAAGTCAGCCCGGAAACCAGCTCACTGGATTGATTAACAAGGGCACGCCCCCATGGCAGTCTCAAGCTCAAGGCTCAGGACTCAGCTCTTTGGACATGTTCCCTGAGCAAACCATGCCTCCTATTTCCTGAGCAGGTCTGACAAACTGACAGCCATGGCTACTGGTACCTGCAAACCTCTCTCTTGCTAATGCAAAGGCTCAAAGTGCACTAAGCCTTCCCCACAGGACTTCACTCTAAGAGATGCTATGCCACTGCTGGAGGAGGGCAGGAGCAGGGGAGTGGTTGGCATTCCCGTATCCTACTCCCAAAGGACCTGGGTGACCCAAGGTGCAGGACCTCAGTCTCGATGAGAGCGGTGGTACTGAGTTTTCACTCATTTTGTTCAGCTTTTCCAAGGAATGATTGACTGGGAATCATCATCGATCCAAGCACACTGGAGTGGCCTGGCCCAGAGACTTTCAGAGGTAGGTCTCCTCTCAAGCCAGGGTGGGTGTTGTGGAATGCGAGAACTGCCCAGACGTGCCCCATCTGGGAAAGGAGGTTGCAATGTGTCCATGCATTGAAGGCGAAAGCACCTTGAGGACCTATGTGTGCTACAGGCGGGTGCAGACAGGTCTGGAGGCACGATTGGGCACACCTCGCAGCACCACCAAGACCCGACAATCGTCAGCAATTGCTGCCGATTCATGTCATGCTTACCTTGCTCCTCTGGCCTTCTGCTGCAAGTCACCAACACGACTGGACCACAGTGCGACAGGCTCAGGCTGCTGCCATCAGCCGTAGGCATGGCCTGGGGTGTTGGGCCATTCTCTCTGCCCTGTGGCCATGCGTGCCACAGATGCAACACTGTGAAGACATAAAACACAGGCCCTTGTTACAGTGGGAGCCATGAAACTGGCTCTGGGAGGGCTTGTGCTGGAGGGTCTCAGTGGGATGATCGGACAACAGGTGTTCTGCCAGCTCCCCTGTTCTGCCCAAATCTCCAGCATGGTTTGCCCGATGGGTGACAGCAAACTTTTCAGGTCTCACGTCTTGGCTTGAACCTGGCACCCTCCATGGCCTTGAAGGTGATATTTGGCCCTCTCTGCAGCCATTCAACTAATATCTCTCCGCCCAACACATTTAGCTACTGCAACAGCAGCAAGCACCCTCTTACTCAAAATAAATGAATAAATAAATAAATAAATAAATAAGTAAATAAATGAATAAATATAATCGGAGTATAGTCTGAATAAAGTCAGCCCGGAAACCAGCTCACTGGATTGATTAACAGGGGCACGCCCCCATGGCAGTCTCAAGCTCAAGGCTCAGGACTCAGCTCTTTGGACATGTTCCCTGAGCAAACCATGCCTCCTATTCCCTGAGCAGGTCTGACAAACTACAGCCACGGCTACTGGCACCTGCAAACCTCTCTCTTGCTAATGCAAAGGCTCAAAGTGCACTAAGCCTTCCCCACAGGACTTCACTCTAAGAGAAGCTATGCCACTGCTGGAGGAGGGCAGGAGCAGGGGAGTGGTTGGCATTCCTGTATCCTACTCCCAGGGGACCTGGGTGACCCAAGATGCAGGACCTCAGTCTCGATGAGAGCAGTGGTACTGAGTTTTCACTCATTTTGTTCAGATTTCCAAGGAATGTTTTATTGGGAATCATCATCGATCCAAGCACGCTGGAGTGGCCTGGCCCAGAGACTTTCAGAGGTAGGTCTCTTCTCAAGCCAGGGTGGGTGTTGGGGAGTGCAAGAACTGCCCAGGCGTGCCCCATCTGGGAAAGGGAGGTTGCAATGTGTCCATGCATGGAAGTCAGGAGCACCTTGAGGACCCAAGTCTGCTACAGGCAGGTGCAGACAGGTCTGGAGGCACGAATGGGCACACCTCGCAGCACCACCAAGACCCGACAATCGTCAGCTCGTGCTGCCAATTCATGTCATGCTTACCTTGGTCCTCTGGCCTTCTGCTGCAAGTCACCAACACCAATGGACCACAGTACGACAGGCTCAGGCTGCTACCATCAGCCGTAGGCATGGCCTGGGGTGTTGGGCCATTCTTTCTGCCCTGTGGCCATGCGTGCCACAGATGCAACACTGTGAAGACATAAAACACAGGCCCTTGTTACAGTGGGAGCCATGAAACTGGCTCTGGGAGGGCTTGGGCTGCTGGGTCTCAGTGGGATGATCGGACAACAGGTGTTCTGCCAGCTCCCCTGTTCTGCCCAAATCTCCAGCATGGTTTGCCCGATGGGTGACAGCAAACTTTTCAGGTCTCACGGCTTGGCTTGAGCCTGGCTCCCTCCTTGGCCTTCAAGGTGATATTTGGCCCTCTCTGCAGCCATTCAACTAATATCTCTCCGCCCAACACATAGCTACTGCAACAGTAGCATGCACCCTCTTACTCACAATAAATGAATAAATAAATAAATAAGTAAATAAATGAATAAATATCATTGGAGGATAGTCTGAATAAAGTCACCCCGGAAACCAGCTCACTGGATTGATTAACAAGGGCACGCCCCCATGGCAGTCTCAAGCTCAAGGCTCAGGACTCAGCTCTTTGGACATGTTCCCTGAGCAAACCATGCCTCCTATTTCCTGAGCAGGTCTGACAAACTGACAGCCATGGCTACTGGTACCTGCAAACCTCTCTCTTGCTAATGCAAAGGCTCAAAGTGCACTAAGCCTTCCCCACAGGACTTCACTCTAAGAGATGCTATGCCACTGCTGGAGGATGGCAGGAGCAGGGGAGTGGTTGGCATTCCCGTATCCTACTCCCAGAGGACCTGGGTGACCCAAGGTGCAGGACCTCAGTCTCGATGAGAGCGGTGGTACTGAGTTTTCACTCATTTTGTTCAGCTTTTCCAAGGAATGATTGACTGGGAATCATCATCGATCCAAGCACGCTGGAGTGGCCTGGCCCAGAGACTTTCAGAGGTAGGTCTCCTCTCAAGCCAGGGTGGGTGTTGTGGAATGCGAGAACTGCCCAGACGTGCCCCATCTGGGAAAGGAGGTTGCAATGTGTCCATGCATTGAAGGCGAAAGCACCTTGAGGACCTATGTGTGCTACAGGCGGGTGCAGACAGGTCTGGAGGCACGATTGGGCACACCTCGCAGCACCACCAAGACCCGACAATCGTCAGCAATTGCTGCCAATTCATGTCATGCTTACCTTGCTCCTCTGGCCTTCTGCTGCAAGTCACCAACACGACTGGACCACAGTGCGACAGGCTCAGGCTGCTGCCATCAGCCGTAGGCATGGCCTGGGGTGTTGGGCCATTCTCTCTGCCCTGTGGCCATGCGTGCCACAGATGCAACACTGTGAAGACATAAAACACAGGCCCTTGTTACAGTGGGAGCCATGAAACTGGCTCTGGGAGGGTTTGTGCTGGAGGGTCTCAGTGGGATGATCGGACAACAGGTGTTCTGCCAGCTCCCCTGTTCTGCCCAAATCTCCAGCATGGTTTGCCCGATGGGTGACAGCAAACTTTTCAGGTCTCACGTCTTGGCTTGAACCTGGCACCCTCCATGGCCTTGAAGGTGATATTTGGCCCTCTCTGCAGCCATTCAACTAATATCTCTCCGCCCAACACATTTAGCTACTGCAACAGCAGCAAGCACACTCTTACTCAAAATAAATGAATAAATAAATAAATAAATAAATAAGTAAATAAATGAATAAATATAATCGGAGTATAGTCTGAATAAAGTCAGCCCGGAAACCAGCTCACTGGATTGATTAACAGGGGCACGCCCCCATGGCAGTCTCAAGCTCAAGGCTCAGGACTCAGCTCTTTGGACATGTTCCCTGAGCAAACCATGCCTCCTATTCCCTGAGCAGGTCTGACAAACTACAGCCACGGCTACTGGCACCTGCAAACCTCTCTCTTGCTAATGCAAAGGCTCAAAGTGCACTAAGCCTTCCCCACAGGACTTCACTCTAAGAGAAGCTATGCCACTGCTGGAGGAGGGCAGGAGCAGGGGAGTGGTTGGCATTCCTGTATCCTACTCCCAGGGGACCTGGGTGACCCAAGATGCAGGACCTCAGTCTCGATGACAGCGGTGGTACTGAGTTTTCACTCATTTTGTTCAGATTTCCAAGGAATGTTTTATTGGGAATCATCATCGATCCAAGCACGCTGGAGTGGCCTGGCCCAGAGACTTTCAGAGGTAGGTCTCTTCTCAAGCCAGGGTGGGTGTTGGGGAGTGCAAGAACTGCCCAGGCGTGCCCCATCTGGGAAAGGGAGGTTGCAATGTGTCCATGCATGGAAGTCAGGAGCACCTTGAGGACCCAAGTCTGCTACAGGCAGGTGCAGACAGGTCTGGAGGCACGAATGGGCACACCTCGCAGCACCACCAAGACCCGACAATCGTCAGCTCGTGCTGCCAATTCATGTCATGCTTACCTTGGTCCTCTGGCCTTCTGCTGCAAGTCACCAACACCAATGGACCACAGTACGACAGGCTCAGGCTGCTACCATCAGCCGTAGGCATGGCCTGGGGTGTTGGGCCATTCTTTCTGCCCTGTGGCCATGCGTGCCACAGATGCAACACTGTGAAGACATAAAACACAGGCCCTTGTTACAGTGGGAGCCATGAAACTGGCTCTGGGAGGGCTTGGGCTGCTGGGTCTCAGTGGGATGATCGGACAACAGGTGTTCTGCCAGCTCCCCTGTTCTGCCCAAATCTCCAGCATGGTTTGCCCGATGGGTGACAGCAAACTTTTCAGGTCTCACGGCTTGGCTTGAGCCTGGCTCCCTCCTTGGCCTTCAAGGTGATATTTGGCCCTCTCTGCAGCCATTCAACTAATATCTCTCCGCCCAACACATAGCTACTGCAACAGTAGCATGCACCCTCTTACTCAAAATAAATGAATAAATAAATAAATAAGTAAATAAATGAATAAATATCATTGGAGGATAGTCTGAATAAAGTCACCCCGGAAACCAGCTCACTGGATTGATTAACAAGGGCACGCCCCCATGGCAGTCTCAAGCTCAAGGCTCAGGACTCAGCTCTTTGGACATGTTCCCTGAGCAAACCATGCCTCCTATTTCCTGAGCAGGTCTGACAAACTGACAGCCATGGCTACTGGTACCTGCAAACCTCTCTCTTGCTAATGCAAAGGCTCAAAGTGCACTAAGCCTTCCCCACAGGACTTCACTCTAAGAGATGCTATGCCACTGCTGGAGGATGGCAGGAGCAGGGGAGTGGTTGGCATTCCTGTATCCTACTCCCAGAGGACCTGGGTGACCCAAGGTGCAGGACCTCAGTCTCGATGAGAGCGGTGGTACTGAGTTTTCACTCATTTTGTTCAGCTTTTCCAAGGAATGATTGACTGGGAATCATCATCGATCCAAGCACACTGGAGTGGCCTGGCCCAGAGACTTTCAGAGGTAGGTCTCCTCTCAAGCCAGGGTGGGTGTTGTGGAATGCGAGAACTGCCCAGACGTGCCCCATCTGGGAAAGGAGGTTGCAATGTGTCCATGCATTGAAGGCGAAAGCACCTTGAGGACCTATGTGTGCTACAGGCGGGTGCAGACAGGTCTGGAGGCACGATTGGGCACACCTCGCAGCACCACCAAGACCCGACAATCGTCAGCAATTGCTGCCAATTCATGTCATGCTTACCTTGCTCCTCTGGCCTTCTGCTGCAAGTCACCAACACGACTGGACCACAGTGCGACAGGCTCAGGCTGCTGCCATCAGCCGTAGGCATGGCCTGGGGTGTTGGGCCATTCTCTCTGCCCTGTGGCCATGCGTGCCACAGATGCAACACTGTGAAGACATAAAACACAGGCCCTTGTTACAGTGGGAGCCATGAAACTGGCTCTGGGAGGGTTTGTGCTGGAGGGTCTCAGTGGGATGATCGGACAACAGGTGTTCTGCCAGCTCCCCTGTTCTGCCCAAATCTCCAGCATGGTTTGCCCGATGGGTGACAGCAAACTTTTCAGGTCTCACGTCTTGGCTTGAACCTGGCACCCTCCATGGCCTTGAAGGTGATATTTGGCCCTCTCTGCAGCCATTCAACTAATATCTCTCCGCCCAACACATTTAGCTACTGCAACAGCAGCAAGCACACTCTTACTCAAAATAAATGAATAAATAAATAAATAAATAAATAAGTAAATAAATGAATAAATATAATCGGAGTATAGTCTGAATAAAGTCAGCCCAGAAACCAGCTCACTGGATTGATTAACAGGGGCACGCCCCCATGGCAGTCTCAAGCTCAAGGCTCAGGACTCAGCTCTTTGGACATGTTCCCTGAGCAAACCATGCCTCCTATTCCCTGAGCAGGTCTGACAAACTACAGCCACGGCTACTGGCACCTGCAAACCTCTCTCTTGCTAATGCAAAGGCTCAAAGTGCACTAAGCCTTCCCCACAGGACTTCACTCTAAAAGATACTATGCCACTGCTGGAGGAGGGCAGGAGCAGGGGAGTGGTTGGCATTCCTGTATCCTACTCCCAGGGGACCTGGGTGACCCAAGATGCAGGACCTCAGTCTCGATGACAGCGGTGGTACTGAGTTTTCACTCATTTTGTTCAGATTTCCAAGGAATGTTTTATTGGGAATCATCATCGATCCAAGCACGCTGGAGTGGCCTGGCCCAGAGACTTTCAGAGGTAGGTCTCTTCTCAAGCCAGGGTGGGTGTTGGGGAGTGCAAGAACTGCCCAGGCGTGCCCCATCTGGGAAAGGGAGGTTGCAATGTGTCCATGCATGGAAGTAAGGAGCACCTTGAGGACCCAAGTCTGCTACAGGCAGGTGCAGACAGGTCTGGAGGCACGAATGGGCACACCTCGCAGCACCACCAAGACCCGACAATCGTCAGCTCGTGCTGCCAATTCATGTCATGCTTACCTTGGTCCTCTTGCCTTCTGCTGCAAGTCACCAACACCATTGGACCATAGTGCAACAGGCTCAGGCTGCTGCCATCGGCCGTAGGCATGGCCTGGGGTGTTGGGCCATTCTTTCTGCCCTGTGGCCATGCGTGCCACAGATGCAACACTGTGAAGACATAAAACACAGGCCCTTGTTACAGTGGGAGCCATGAAACTGGCTCTGGGAGGGCTTGGGCTGCTGGGTCTCAGTGGGATGATCGGACAACAGGTGTTCTGCCAGCTCCCCTGTTCTGCCCAAATCTCCAGCATGGTTTGCCCGATGGGTGACAGCCAACTTTTCAGGTCTCACGGCTTGGCTTGAGCCTGGCACCCTCTGAGGCTTTCAGGTGATATTTGGCCCACTCTGCAGCCATTCAACTAATATCTCTCCGCCCAACACATTTAGCTACTGCAACAGTAGCAAGAACCCTCTTACTCAAAATAAATGAATAAATAAATAAATAAGTAAATAAATGAATAAATATCATCGGAGGCTAGTCTGAATAAAGTCAGCCCGGAAACCAGCTCACTAAATTGATTAACAAGGGCACGCCCCTTGGTAGTCTCAAGCTCAAGGCTCAGGACTCAGCTCTTTGGACATGTTCCCTGAGCAAACCATGCCTCCTATCCCCTGAGCAGGTCTGACAAACTACAGCCACGGCTACTGGCACCTGCAAACCTCTCTCTTGCTAATGCAAAGGCTCAAAGTGCACTAAGCCTTCCCCACAGGACTTCACTCTAAGAGATGCTATGCCACTGCTGGAGGAGGGCAGGAGCAGGGGAGTGGTTGGCATTCCCGTATCCTACTCCCAGAGGACCTGGGTGACCCAAGGTGCAGGACCTCAGTCTCGATGAGAGCGGTGGTACTGAGTTTTCACTCATTTTGTTCAGCTTTTCCAAGGAATGATTGACTGGGAATCATCATCGATCCAAGCACGCTGGAGTGGCCTGGCCCAGAGACTTTCAGAGGTAGGTCTCCTCTCAAGCCAGGGTGGGTGTTGGGGAGTGCGAGAACTGCCCAGACGTGCCCCATCTGGAAAGGGAGGTTGCAATGTGTCCATGCATTGAATGCGGGAGCACCTTGAGGACCTAAGTCTGCTACAGGCGGGTGCAGACAGGTCTGGAGGCACGAATGGGCACACCTCGCAGCACCACCAAGACCCGACAATCGTCAGCTCGTGCTGCCAATTCATGTCATGCTTACCTTGGTCCTCTGGCCTTCTGCTGCAAGTCACCAACACCACTGGACCACAGTGCGACAGGCTCAGGCTGCTGCCATCAGCCGTAGGCATGGCCTGGGGTGTTGGGCCATTCTCTCTGCCCTGTGGCCATGCGTGCCACAGATGCAACACTGTGAAGACATAAAACACAGGCCCTTGTTACAGTGGGAGCCATGAAACTGGCTCTGGGAGGGCTTGAGCTGGTGGGTCTCAGTGGGATGATCGGACAACAGGTGTACTGCCAGCTCCCCTGTTCTGCCCAAATCTCCAGCATGGTTTGCCCGATGGGTGACAGCAAACTTTTCAGGTCTCACGGCTTGGCTTGAGCCTGGCACCCTCCGTGGCCTTCAAGGTGATATTTGGCCCTCTCTGCAGCCATTCAACTAATATCTCTCCGCCCAACACATTTAGCTACTGCAACACCAGCAAGCACCCTCTTACTCAAAATAAATGAATAAATAAATAAATAAGTAAATAAATGAATAAATATCATCGGAGGCTAGTCTGAATAAAGTCCGCCCGGAAACTAGCTCACTAAATTGATCAACAAGGGCACGCCCCCATGGCAGTCTCAAGCTCAAGGCTCAGGACTCAGCTCTTTGGACATGTTCCCTGAGCAAACCATGCCTCCTATTCCCTGAGCAGGTCTGACAAACTACAGCCACGGCTACTGGCACCTGCAAACCTCTCTCTTGCTAATGCAAAGGCTCAAAGTGCACTAAGCCTTCCCCACAGGACTTCACTCTAAGAGATGCTATGCCACTGCTGGAGGAGGGCAGAAGCAGGGGAGTGGTTGGCATTCCCGTATCCTACTCCCAGAGGACCTAGGTGACCCAAGGTGCAGGACCTCAGTCTCGATGAGAGCGGTGGTACTGAGTTTTCACTCATTTTGTTCAGCTTTTCCAAGGAATGATTGACTGGGAATCATCATCGATCCAAGCACGCTGCAGTGGCCTGGCCCAGAGACTTTCAGAGGTAGGTCTCCTCTCAAGCCAGGGTGGGTGTTGGGGAGTGCGAGAACTGCCCAGACGTGCCCCATCTGGGAAAGGGAGGTTGCAATGTGTCCATGCATTGAATGCGGGAGCACCTTGAGGACCTAAGTCTGCTACAGGCGGGTGCAGACAGGTCTGGAGGCACGAATGGGCACACCTCGCAGCACCACCAAGACCCGACAATCGTCAGCTCGTGCTGCCAATTCATGTCATGCTTACCTTGGTCCTCTGGCCTTCTGCTGCAAGTCACCAACACCACTGGACCACAGTGCGACACGCTCAGGCTGCTGCCATCAGCCGTAGGCATGGCCTGGGGTGTTGGGCCATTCTCTCTGCCCTGTGGCCATGCGTGCCACAGATGCAACACTGTGAAGACATAAAACACAGGCCCTTGTTACAGTGGGAGCCATGAAACTGGCTCTGAGAGGGCTTGAGCTGGTGGGTCTCAGTGGGATGATCGGACAACAGGTGTACTGCCAGCTCCCCTGTTCTGCCCAAATCTCCAGCATGGTTTGCCCGATGGGTGACAGCAAACTTTTCAGGTCTCACGGCTTGGCTTGAGCCTGGCACCCTCCGTGGCCTTCAAGGTGATATTTGGCCCTCTCTGCAGCCATTCAACTAATATCTCTCCGCCCAACACATTTAGCTACTGCAACACCAGCAAGCACCCTCTTACTCAAAATAAATGAATAAATAAATAAATAAGTAAATAAATGAATAAATATCATCGGAGGCTAGTCTGAATAAAGTCAGCCCGGAAACCAGCTCACTAAATTGATCAACAAGGGCACGCCCCCATGGCAGTCTCAAGCTCAAGACTCAGGACTCAGCTCTTTGGACATGTTCCCTGAGCAAACCATGCCTCCTATTCCCTGAGCAGGTCTGACAAACTACAGCCACGGCTACTGGCACCTGCAAACCTCTCTCTTGCTAATGCAAAGGCTCAAAGTGCACTAAGCCTTCCCCACAGGACTTCACTCTAAGAGATGCTATGCCACTGCTGGAGGAGGGCAGGAGCAGGGGAGTGGTTGGCATTCCCGTATCCTACTCCCAGAGGACCTGGGTGACCCAAGGTGCAGGACCTCAGTCTCGATGAGAGCGGTGGTACTGAGTTTTCACTCATTTTGTTCAGCTTTTCCAAGGAATGATTGACTGGGAATCATCATCGATCCAAGCACGCTGGAGTGGCCTGGCCCAGAGACTTTCAGAGGTAGGTCTCCTCTCAAGCCAGGGTGGGTGTTGGGGAGTGCGAGAACTGCCCAGACGTGCCCCATCTGGGAAAGGGAGGTTGCAATGTGTCCATGCATTGAATGCGGGAGCACCTTGAGGACCTAAGTCTGCTACAGGCGGGTGCAGACAGGTCTGGAGGCACGAATGGGCACACCTCGCAGCACCACCAAGACCCGACAATCGTCAGCTCGTGCTGCCAATTCATGTCATGCTTACCTTGGTCCTCTGGCCTTCTGCTGCAAGTCACCAACACCACTGGACCACAGTGCGACAGGCTCAGGCTGCTGCCATCAGCCGTAGGCATGGCCTGGGGTGTTGGGCCATTCTCTCTGCCCTGTGGCCATGCGTGCCACAGATGCAACACTGTGAAGACATAAAACACAGGCCCTTGTTACAGTGGGAGCCATGAAACTGGCTCTGGGATGGCTTGAGCTGGTGGGTCTCAGTGGGATGATCGGACAACAGGTGTACTGCCAGCTCCCCTGTTCTGCCCAAATCTGCAGCATGGTTTGCCCGATGGGTGACAGCAAACTTTTCATGTCTCACGGCTTGGCTTGAGCCTGGCACCCTCCGTGGCCTTCAAGGTGATATTTGGCCCTCTCTGCAGCCATTCAACTAATATCTCTCCGCCCAACACATTTAGCTACTGCAACACCAGCAAGCACCCTCTTACTCAAAATAAATGAATAAATAAATAAATAAGTAAATAAATGAATAAATATCATCGGAGGCTAGTCTGAATAAAGTCAGCCCGGAAACCAGCTCACTAAATTGATCAACAAGGGCACGCCCCCATGGCAGTCTCAAGCTCAAGGCTCAGGACTCAGCTCTTTGGACATGTTCCCTGAGCAAACCATGCCTCCTATTCCCTGAGCAGGTCTGACAAACTACAGCCACGGCTACTGGCACCTGCAAACCTCTCTCTTGCTAATGCAAAGGCTCAAAGTGCACTAAGCCTTCCCCACAGGACTTCACTCTAAGAGATGCTATGCCACTGCTGGAGGAGGGCAGGAGCAGGGGAGTGGTTGGCATTCCCGTATCCTACTCCCAGAGGACCTGGGTGACCCAAGGTGCAGGACCTCAGTCTCGATGAGAGCGGTGGTACTGAGTTTTCACTCATTTTGTTCAGCTTTTCCAAGGAATGATTGACTGGGAATCATCATCGATCCAAGCACGCTGGAGTGGCCTGGCCCAGAGACTTTCAGAGGTAGGTCTCCTCTCAAGCCAGGGTGGGTGTTGGGGAGTGCGAGAACTGCCCAGACGTGCCCCATCTGGGAAAGGGAGGTTGCAATGTGTCCATGCATTGAATGCGGGAGCACCTTGAGGACCTAAGTCTGCTACAGGCGGGTGCAGACAGGTCTGGAGGCACGAATGGGCACACCTCGCAGCACCACCAAGACCCGACAATCGTCAGCTCGTGCTGCCAATTCATGTCATGCTTACCTTGGTCCTCTGGCCTTCTGCTGCAAGTCACCAACACCACTGGACCACAGTGCGACAGGCTCAGGCTGCTGCCATCAGCCGTAGGCATGGCCTGGGGTGTTGGGCCATTCTCTCTGCCCTGTGGCCATGCGTGCCACAGATGCAACACTGTGAAGACATAAAACACAGGCCCTTGTTACAGTGGGAGCCATGAAACTGGCTCTGGGAGGGCTTGAGCTGGTGGGTCTCAGTGGGATGATCGGACAACAGGTGTACTGCCAGCTCCCCTGTTCTGCCTAAATCTCCAGCATGGTTTGCCCGATGGGTGACAGCAAACTTTTCAGGTCTCACGGCTTGGCTTGAGCCTGGCACCCTCCGTGGCCTTCAAGGTGATATTTGGCCCTCTCTGCAGCCATTCAACTAATATCTCTCCGCCCAACACATTTAGCTACTGCAACACCAGCAAGCACCCTCTTACTCAAAATAAATGAATAAATAAATAAATAAGTAAATAAATGAATAAATATCATCGGAGGCTAGTCTGAATAAAGTCAGCCCGGAAACCATCTCACTGGATTGATTAACAGGGGCACGCCCCCATGGCAGTCTCATGCCCAAGGCTCAGGACTCAGCTCTTTGGACATGTTCCCTGAGCAAACCATGCCTCCTATTCCCTGAGCAGGTATGACAAACTACAGCCACGGCTACTGGCACCTGCAAACCTCTCTCTTGCTAATGCAAAGGCTCAAAGTGCACTAAGCCTTCCCCACAGGACTTCACTCTAAAAGATACTATGCCACTGCTGGAGGAGGGCAGGAGCAGGGGAGTGGTTGGCATTCCTGTATCCTACTCCCAGGGGACCTGGGTGACCCAAGGTGCAGGACCTCAGTCTCGATGAGAGCGGTGGTACTGAGTTTTCACTCATTTTGTTCAGCTTTTCCAAGGAATGATTGACTGGGAATCATCATCGATCCAAGCACGCTGGAGTGGCCTGGCCCAGAGACTTTCAGAGGTAGGTCTCCTCTCAAGCCAGGGTGGGTGTTGGGGAGTGCGGGAACTGCCCAGACGTGCCCCATCTGGGAAAGGGAGGTTGCAATGTGTCCATGCATTGAAGGCGAAAGCACCTTGAGGACCTTTGTCTGCTACAGGCGGGTGCAGACAGGTCTGGAGGCACGAATGGGCACACCTCGCAGCACCACCAAGACCCGACAATCGTCAGCTCGTACTGCCAATTCATGTCATGCTTACCTTGGTCCTCTGGCCTTCTGCTGAAAGTCACCAACACCAATGGACCACAGTGCGACAGGCTCAGGCTGCTACCATCAGCCGTAGGCATGGCCTGGGGTGTTGGGCCGTTCTTTCTGCCCTGTGGCCTTGCGTGCCACAGATGCAACACTGTGAAACATAAAACACAGGCCCTTGTTACAGTGGGAGCCATGAAACTGGCTCTGGGATGGCTTGGGCTGCTGGGTCTCAGTTGGATGATCAGACAACAGGTGTTCTGCCAGCTCCCCTGTTCTGCCCAAATCTCCAGCATGGTTTGCCCGATGGGTGACAGCAAACTTTTCAGGTCTCACTGCTTGGCTTGAGCCTGGCACCCTCCGTGGCCTTCAAGGTGATATTTGGCCCTCTCTGCAGCCATTCAACTAATATCTCTCCGTCCAACACATTTAGCTACTGCAACACCAGCAAGCACCCTCTTACTCAAAATAAATGAATAAATAAATAAATAAGTAAATAAATGAATAAATATCATCGGAGTATAGTCTGCATAAAGTCAGCCCGGAAACCATCTCACTGGATTGATTAACAGGGGCACGCCCCCATGGCAGTCTCATGCCCAAGGCTCAGGACTCAGCTCTTTGGACATGTTCCCTGAGCAAACCATGCCTCCTATTCCCTGAGCAGGTATGACAAACTACAGCCACGGCTACTGGCACCTGCAAACCTCCCTGTTGCTAATGCAAAGGCTCAAAGTGCACTAAGCCATCCCCACAGGACTTCACTCTAAGAGATGCTATGCCACTGCTGGAGGAGGGCAGGAGCAGGGGAGTGGTTGGCATTCCTGTATCCTACTCCCAGGGGACCTGGGTGACCCAAGGTGCAGGACCTCAGTCTCGATGAGAGCGGTGGTACTGAGTTTTCACTCATTTTGTTCAGATTTCGAAGGAATGTTTTATTGGGAATCATCATCGATCCAAGCACGCTGGAGTGGCCTGGCCCAGAGACTTTCAGAGGTAGGTCTCCTCTCAAGCCAGGGTGGGTGTTGTGGAGTGCGAGAACTGCCCAGACGTGCCCCATCTGGGAAAGGGAGGTTGCAATGTGTCCATGCATTGAATGCGGGAGCACCTTGAGGACCCAAGTCTGCTACAGGCGGGTGCAGACAGGTCTGGAGGCACGAATGGGCACACCTCGCAGCACCACCAAGACCCGACAATCTTCAGCTCGTGCTGCCAATTCATGTCATGCTTACCTTGGTCCTCTTGCCTTCTGCTGCAAGTCACCAACACCACTGGACCACAGTGCGACAGGCTCAGGCTGCTGCCATCAGCCGTAGACATGGCCTGGGTTGTTGGGCCATTCTCTCTGCCCTGTGGCCATGCGTGCCACAGATGCAACACTGTGAAGACATAAAACACAGGCCCTTGTTACAGTGGGAGCCATGAAACTGGCTCTGGGAGGGCTTGAGCTGGTGGGTCTCAGTGGGATGATCGGACAACAGGTGTACTGCCAGCTCCCCTGTTCTGCCCAAATCTCCAGCATGGTTTGCCCGATGGGTGACAGCAAACTTTTCAGGTCTCAAGGCTTGGCTTGAGCCTGGCATCCTCCGTGGCCTTCAAGGTGATATTTGGCCCTCTCTGCAGCCATTCAACTAATATCTCTCCGTCCAACACATTTAGCTACTACAACACCAGCAAGCACCCTCTTACTCAAAATAAATGAATAAATAAATAAATAAGTAAATAAATGAATAAATATCATCGGAGGCTAGTCTGAATACAGTCAGCCCGGAAACCAGCTCACTAAATTGATTAACAAGGGCACGCCCCCATGGCAGTCTCAAGCTCAATGCTCAGGACTCAGCTCTTTGGACATGTTCCCTGAGCAAACCATGCCTCCTATTCCCTGAGCAGGTCTGACAAACTACAGCCACGGCTACTGGCACCTGCAAACCTCTCTCTTGCTAATGCAAAGGCTCAAAGTGCACTAAGCCTTCCCCACAGGACTTCACTCTAAAAGATACTATGCCACTGCTGGAGGAGGGCAGGAGCAGGGGAGTGGTTGGCATTCCTGTATCCTACTCCCAGGGGACCTGGGTGACCCAAGGTGCAGGACCTCAGTCTCGATGAGAGCGGTGGTACTGAGTTTTCACTCATTTTGTTCAGCTTTTCCAAGGAATGATTGACTGGGAATCATCATCGATCCAAGCACGCTGGAGTGGCCTGGCCCAGAGACTTTCAGAGGTAGGTCTCCTCTCAAGCCAGGGTGGGTGTTGGGGAGTGCGAGAACTGCCCAGACGTGCCCCATCTGGGAAAGGGAGGTTGCAATGTGTCCATGCATTGAATGCGGGAGCACCTTGAGGACCTAAGTCTGCTACAGGCGGGTGCAGACAGGTCTGGAGGCACGAATGGGCACACCTCGCAGCACCACCAAGACCCGACAATCGTCAGCTCGTGCTGCCAATTCATGTCATGCTTACCTTGGTCCTCTGGCCTTCTGCTGCAAGTCACCAACACCACTGGACCACAGTGCGACAGGCTCAGGCTGCTGCCATCAGCCGTAGGCATGGCCTGGGGTGTTGGGCCATTCTCTCTGCCCTGTGGCCATGCGTGCCACAGATGCAACACTGTGAAGACATAAAACACAGGCCCTTGTTACAGTGGGAGCCATGAAACTGGCTCTGGGAGGGCTTGAGCTGGTGGGTCTCAGTGGGATGATCGGACAACAGGTGTACTGCCAGCTCCCCTGTTCTGCCCAAATCTCCAGCATGGTTTGCCCGATGGGTGACAGCAAACTTTTCAGGTCTCACGTCTTGGCTTGAGCCTGGCACCCTCCGTGGCCTTCAAGGTGATATTTGGCCCTCTCTGCAGCCATTCAACTAATATCTCTCCGCCCAACACATTTAGCTACTGCAACACCAGCAAGCACCCTCTTACACAAAATAAATGAATAAATAAATAAATAAATAAATAAGTAAATAAATGAATAAATATCATCGGAGGCTAGTCTGAATAAAGTCAGCCCGGAAACCAGCTCACTAAATTGATCAACAAGGGCACGCCCCCATGGCAGTCTCAAGCTCAAGGCTCAGGACTCAGCTCTTTGGACATGTTCCCTGAGCAAACCATGCCTCCTATTCCCTGAGCAGGTCTGACAAACTACAGCCACGGCTACTGGCACCTGCAAACCTCTCTCTTGGTAATGCAAAGGCTCAAAGTGCACTAAGCCTTCCCCACAGGACTTCACTCTAAGAGATGCTATGCCACTGCTGGAGGAGGGCAGGAGCAGGGCAGTGGTTGGCATTCCCGTATCCTACTCCCAGAGGACCTGGGTGACCCAAGGTGCAGGACCTCAGTCTCGATGAGAGCGGTGGTACTGAGTTTTCACTCATTTTGTTCAGCTTTTCCAAGGAATGATTGACTGGGAATCATCATCGATCCAAGCACGCTGGAGTGGCCTGGCCCAGAGACTTTCAGAGGTAGGTCTCCTCTCAAGCCAGGGTGGGTGTTGGGGAGTGCGAGGACTGCCCAGACGTGCGCCATCTGGAAAGGGAGGTTGCAATGTGTCCATGCATTGAATGCGGGAGCACCTTGAGGACCTAAGTCTGCTACAGGCGGGTGCAGACAGGTCTGGAGGCACGAATGGGCACACCTCGCAGCACCACCAAGACCCGACAATGTCAGCTCGTGCTGCCAATTCATGTCATGCTTACCTTGGTCCTCTGGCCTTCTGCTGCAAGTCACCAACACCACTGGACCACAGTGCGACAGGCTCAGGCTGCTGCCATCAGCCGTAGGCATGGCCTGGGGTGTTGGGCCTTTCTCTCTGCCCTGTGGCCATGCGTGCCACAGATGCAACACTGTGAAGACATAAAACACAGGCCCTTGTTACAGTGGGAGCCATGAAACTGGCTCTGGGAGGGCTTGAGCTGGTGGGTCTCAGTGGGATGATCAGACAACAGGTGTACTGCCAGCTCCCCTGTTCTGCCCAAATCTCCAGCATGGTTTGCCCGATGGGTGACAGCAAACTTTTCAGGTCTCACGGCTTGGCTTGAGCCTGGCACCCTCCGTGGCCTTCAAGGTGATATTTGGCCCTCTCTGCAGCCATTCAACTAATATCTCTCCGCCCAACACATTTAGCTACTGCAACACCAGCAAGCACCCTCTTACTCAAAATAAATGAATAAATAAATAAATAAGTAAATAAATGAATAAATATCATCAGAGGCTAGTCTGAATAAAGTCAGCCCGGAAACCAGCTCACTAAATTGATTAACAAGGGCACGCCCCCATGGCAGTCTCAAGCTCAAGGCTCAGGACTCAGCTCTTTGGACATGTTCCCTGAGCAAACCATGCCTCCTATTCCCTGAGCAGGTCTGACAAACTACAGCCACGGCTACTGGCACCTGCAAACCTCTCTCTTGCTAATGCAAAGGCTCAAAGTGCACTAAGCCTTCCCCACAGGACTTCACTCTAAGAGATGCTATGCCACTGCTGGAGGAGGGCAGGAGCAGGGGAGTGGTTGGCATTCCCGTATCCTACTCCCAGAGGACATGGGTGACCCAAGGTGCAGGACCTCAGCCTCGATGAGAGCGGTGGTACTGAGTTTTCACTCATTTTGTTCAGCTTTTCCAAGGAATGATTGACTGGGAATCATCATCGATCCAAGCACGCTGGAGTGGCCTGGCCCAGAGACTTTCAGAGGTAGGTCTCCTCTCAAGCCAGGGTGGGTGTTGGGGAGTGCGAGAACTGCCCAGACGTGCCCCATCTGGAAAGGGAGGTTGCAATGTGTCCATGCATTGAATGCGGGAGCACCTTGAGGACCTAAGTCTGCTACAGGCGAGTGCAGACAGGTCTGGAGGCACGAATGGGCACACCTCGCACCACCAAGACACGACAATCGTCAGCTCGTGCTGCCAATTCATGTCATGCTTACCTTGGTCCTCTGGCCTTCTGCTGCAAGTCACCAACACCACTGGACCACAGTGCGACAGGCTCAGGCTGCTGCCATCAGCCGTAGGCATGGCCTGGGGTGTTGGGCCATTCTCTCTGCCCTGTGGCCATGCGTGCCACAGATGCAACACTGTGAAGACATAAAACACAGGCCCTTGTTACAGTTGGAGCCATGAAACTAGCTCTGGGAGGGCTTGAGCTGGTGGGTCTCAGTGGGATGATCGGACAACAGGTGTACTGCCAGCTCCCCTGTTCTGCCCAAATCTCCAGCATGGTTTGCCCGATGGGTGACAGCAAACTTTTCAGGTCTCACGGCTTGGCTTGAGCCTGGCACCCTCCGTGGCCTTCAAGGTGATATTTGGCCCTCTCTGCAGCCATTCAACTTATATCTCTCCGCCCAACACATTTAGCTACTGCAACAGCAGCAAGCACCCTCTTACTCAAAATAAATGAATAAATAAATAAATAAGTAAATAAATGAATAAATATCATCGGAGGCTAGTCTGAATAAATTCAGCTCGGAAACCAGCTCACTAAATTGATTAACAAGGGCACGCCCCCATGGCAGTCTCAAGCTCAAGGCTCAGGACTCAGCTCTTTGGACATGTTCGCTGAGCAAACCATGCCTCCTATTCCCTGAGCAGGTCTGACAAACTACAGCCACGGCTACTGGCACCTGCAAACCTCTCTCTTGCTAATGCAAGGGCTCAAAGTGCACTAAGCCGTCTCCACAGGACTTCACTCTAAGAGATGCTATGCCACTGCTGGAGGAGGGCAGGAGCAGGGGAGTGGTTGGCATTCCCGTATCCTACTCCCAGAGGACCTGGGTGACCCAAGGTGCAGGACCTCAGTCTCGATGAGAGCGGTGGTACTGAGTTTTCACTCATTTTGTTCAGCTTTTCCAAGGAATGATTGACTGGGAATCATCATCGATCCAAGCACGCTGGAGTGTCCTGGCCCAGAGACTTTCAGAGGTAGGTCTCCTCTCAAGCCAGGGTGGGTGTTGGGGAGTGCGAGAACTGCCCAGACGTGACCCATCTGGGAAAGGGAGGTTGCAATGTGTCCATGCATTGAATGCGGGAGCACCTTGAGGACCTAAGTCTGCTACAGGCGGGTGCAGACAGGTCTGGAGGCACGAATGGGCACACCTCGCAGCACCACCAAGACCCGACAATCGTCAGCTCGTGCTGCCAATTCATGTCATGCTTACCTTGGTCCTCTGGCCTTCTGCTGCAAGTCACCAACACCACTGGACCACAGTGCGACAGGCTCAGGCTGCTGCCATCAGCCGTAGGCATGGCCTGGGGTGTTGGGCCATTCTCTCTGCCCTGTGGCCATGCGTGCCACAGATGCAACACTGTGAAGACATAAAACACAGGCCCTTGTTACAGCGGGAGCCATGAAACTGGCTCTGGGAGAGCTTGAGCTGGTGGGTCTCAGTGGGATGATCGGACAACAGGTGTACTGCCAGCTCCCCTGTTCTGCCCAAATCTCCAGCATGGTTTGCCCGATGGGTGACAGCAAACTTTTCAGGTCTCACGGCTTGGCTTGAGCCTGGCACCCTCCGTGGCCTTCAAGGTGATATTTGGCCCTCTCTGCAGCCATTCAACTAATATCTCTCCGCCCAACACATTTAGCTACTGCAACAGCAGCAAGCACCCTCTTACTCAAAATAAATGAATAAATAAATAAATAAGTAAATAAATGAATAAATATCATCGGAGGCTAGTCTGAATAAAGTCAGCCCGGAAACCAGCTCACTAAATTGATCAACAAGGGCACGCCCCCATGGCAGTCTCAAGCTCAAGGCTCAGGACTCAGCTCTTTGGACATGTTCCCTGAGCAAACCATGCCTCCTATTCCCTGAGCAGGTCTGACAAACTACAGCCACGGCTACTGGCACCTGCAAACCTCTCTCTTGCTAATGCAAAGGCTCAAAGTGCACTAAGCCTTCCCCACAGGACTTCACTCTAAGAGATGCTATGCCACTGCTGGAGGAGGGCAGGAGCAGGGGAGTGGTTGGCATTCCCGTATCCTACTCCCAGAGGACCTGGGTGACCCAAGGTGCAGGACCTCAGTCTCGATGAGAGCGGTGGTACTGAGTTTTCACTCATTTTGTTCAGCTTTTCCAAGGAATGATTGACTGGGAATCATCATCGATCCAAGCACGCTGGAGTGGCCTGGCCCAGAGACTTTCAGAGGTAGGTCTCCTCTCAAGCCAGGGTGGGTGTTGGGGAGTGCGAGAACTGCCCAGACGTGCCCCATCTGGGAAAGGGAGGTTGCAATGTGTCCATGCATTGAATGCGGGAGCACCTTGAGGACCCAAGTCTGCTACAGGCGGGTGCAGACAGGTCTGGAGGCACGAATGGGCACACCTCGCAGCACCACCAAGACCCGACAATCGTCAGCTCGTGCTGCCAATTCATGTCATGCTTACCTTGGTCCTGTGGCCTTCTGCTGCAAGTCACCAACACCACTGGACCACAGTGCGACAGGCTCAGGCTGCTGCCATCAGCCGTAGGCATGGCCTGGGGTGTTGGGCCATTCTCTCTGCCCTTTGGCCATGCGTGCCACAGATGCAACACTGTGAAGACATAAAACACAGGCCCTTGTTACAGTGGGAGCCATGAAACTGGCTCTGGGAGAGCTTGGGCTGGTGGGTCTCAGTGGGATGATCGGACAACAGGTGTACTGCCAGCTCCCCTGTTCTGCCCAAATCTGCAGCATGGTTTGCCCGATGGGTGACAGCAAACTTTTCAGGTCTCACGGCTTGGCTTGAGCCTGGCACCCTCCGTGGCCTTCAAGGTGATATTTGGCCCTCTCTGCAGCCATTCAACTAATATCTCTCCGCCCAACACATTTAGCTACTGCAACACCAGCAAGCACCCTCTTACTCAAAATAAATGAATAAATAAATAAATAAGTAAATAAATGAATAAATATCATCGGAGGCTAGTCTGAATAAAGTCAGCCCGGAAACCAGCTCACTAAATTGATCAACAAGGGCACGCCCCCATGGCAGTCTCAAGCTCAAGGCTCAGGACTCAGCTCTTTGGACATGTTCCCTGAGCAAACCATGCCTCCTATTCCCTGAGCAGGTCTGACAAACTACAGCCACGGCTACTGGCACCTGCAAACCTCTCTCTTGCTAATGCAGAGGCTCAAAGTGCACTAAGCCTTCCCCACAGGACTTCACTCTAAGAGATGCTATGCCACTGCTGGAGGAGGGCAGGAGCAGGGGAGTGGTTGGCATTCCCGTATCCTACTCCCAGAGGACCTGGGTGACCCAAGGTGCAGGACCTCAGTCTCGATGAGAGCGGTGGTACTGAGTTTTCACTCATTTTGTTCAGCTTTTCCAAGGAATGATTGACTGGGAATCATCATCGATCCAAGCACGCTGGAGTGGCCTGGCCCAGAGACTTTCAGAGGTAGGTCTCCTCTCAAGCCAGGGTGGGTGTTGGGGAGTGCGAGAACTGCCCAGACGTGCCCCATCTGGGAAAGGGAGGTTGCAATGTGTCCATGCATTGAATGCGGGAGCACCTTGAGGACCTAAGTCTGCTACAGGCGGGTGCAGACAGGTCTGGAGGCACGAATGGGCACACCTCGCAGCACCACCAAGACCCGACAATCGTCAGCTCGTGCTGCCAATTCATGTCATGCTTACCTTGGTCCTGTGGCCTTCTGCTGCAAGTCACCAACACCACTGGACCACAGTGCGACAGGCTCAGGCTGCTGCCATCAGCCGTAGGCATGGCCTGGGGTGTTGGGCCATTCTCTCTGCCCTGTGGCCATGTGTGCCACAGATGCAACACTGTGAAGACATAAAACACAGGCCCTTGTTACAGTGGGAGCCATGAAACTGGCTCTGGGAGAGCTTGAGCTGGTGGGTCTCAGTGGGATGATCGGACAACAGGTGTACTGCCAGCTCCCCTGTTCTGCCTAAATCTCCAGCATGGTTTGCCCGATGGGTGACAGCAAACTTTTCAGGTCTCACGGCTTGGCTTGAGCCTGGCACCCTCCGTGGCCTTCAAGGTGATATTTGGCCCTCTCTGCAGCCATTCAACTAATATCTCTCCGCCCAACACATTTAGCTACTGCAACACCAGCAAGCACCCTCTTACTCAAAATAAATGAATAAATAAATAAATAAGTAAATAAATGAATAAATATCATCGGAGGCTAGTCTGAATAAAGTCAGCCCGGAAACCAGCTCACTAAATTGATCAACAAGGGCACGCCCCCATGGCAGTCTCAAGCTCAAGGCTCAGGACTCAGCTCTTTGGACATGTTCCCTGAGCAAACCATGCCTCCTATTCCCTGAGCAGGTCTGACCAACTACAGCCACGGCTACTGGCACCTGCAAACCTCTCTCTTGCTAATGCAAAGGCTCAAAGTGCACTAAGCCTTCCCCACAGGACTTCACTCTAAGAGATGCTATGCCACTGCTGGAGGAGGGCAGGAGCAGGGGAGTGGTTGGCATTCCCGTATCCTACTCCCAGAGGACCTGGGTGACCCAAGGTGCAGGACCTCAGTCTCGATGAGAGCGGTGGTACTGAGTTTTCACTCATTTTGTTCAGCTTTTCCAAGGAATGATTGACTGGGAATCATCATCGATCCAAGCACGCTGGAGTGGCCTGGCCCAGAGACTTTCAGAGGTAGGTCTCCTCTCAAGCCAGGGTGGGTGTTGGGGAGTGCGAGAACTGCCCAGACGTGCCCCATCTGGGAAAGGGAGGTTGCAATGTGTCCATGCATTGAATGCGGGAGCACCTTGAGGACCTAAGTCTGCTACAGGCGGGTGCAGACAAGTCTGGAGGCACGAATGGGCACACCTCGCAGCACCACCAAGACCCGACAATCGTCAGCTCGTGCTGCCAATTCATGTCATGCTTACCTTGGTCCTGTGGCCTTCTGCTGCAAGTCACCAACACCACTGGACCACAGTGCGACAGGCTCAGGCTGCTGCCATCAGCCGTAGGCATGGCCTGGGGTGTTGGGCCATTCTCTCTGCCCTGTGGCCATGCGTCCCACAGATGCAACACTGTGAAGACATAAAACACAGGCCCTTGTTACAGTGGGAGCCATGAAACTGGCTCTGGGAGGGCTTGAGCTGGTGGGTCTCAGTGGGATGATTGGACAACAGGTGTACTGCCAGCTCCCCTGTTCTGCCCAAATCTCCAGCAAGGTTTGCCCGATGGGTGACAGCAAACTTTTCAGGTCTCACGGCTTGGCTTGAGCCTGGCACCCTCCGTGGCCTTCAAGGTGATATTTGGCCCTCTCTGCAGCCATTCAACTAATATCTCTCCGCCCAACACATTTTGCTACTGCAACACCAGCAAGCACCCTCTTACTCAAAATAAATGAATAAATAAATAAATAAGTAAATAAATGAATAAATATCATCGGAGGCTAGTCTGAATAAAGTCAGCCCGGAAACCAGCTCACTAAATTGATCAACAAGGGCACGCCCCCTGGGCAGTCTCAAGCTCAAGGCTCAGGACTCAGCTCTTTGGACATGTTCCCTGAGCAAACCATGCCTCCTATTCCCTGAGCAGGTCTGACAAACTACAGCCACGGCTACTGGCACCTGCAAACCTCTCTCTTGCTAATGCAAAGGCTCAAAGTGCACTAAGCCTTCCCCACAGGACTTCATTCTAAGAGATGCTATGCCACTGCTGGAGGAGGGCAGGAGCAGGGGAGTGGTTGGCATTCCCGTATCCTACTCCCAGAGGACCTGGGTGACCCAAGGTGCAGGACCTCAGTCTCGATGAGAGCGGTGGTACTGAGTTTTCACTCATTTTGTTCAGCTTTTCCAAGGAATGATTGACTGGGAATCATCATCGATCCAAGCACGCTGGAGTGGCCTGGCCCAGAGACTTTCAGAGGTAGGTCTCCTCTCAAGCCAGGGTGGGTGTTGGGGAGTGCGAGAACTGCCCAGACGTGCCCCATCTGGGAAAGGGAGGTTGCAATGTGTCCATGCATTGAATGCGGGAGCACCTTGAGGACCTAAGTCTGCTACAGGCGGGTGCAGACAGGTCTGGAGGCACGAATGGGCACACCTCGCACCACCAAGACCCGACAATCGTCAGCTCGTGCTGCCAATTCATGTCATGCTTACCTTGGTCCTCTGGCCTTCTGCTGCAAGTCACCAACACCACTGGACCACAGTGCGACAGGCTCAGGCTGCTGCCATCAGCCGTAGGCATGGCCTGGGGTGTTGGGCCATTCTCTCTGCCCTGTGGCCATGCGTCCCACAGATGCAACACTGTGAAGACATAAAACACAGGCCCTTGTTACAGTGGGAGCCATGAAACTGGCTCTGGGAGAGCTTGAGCTGGTGGGTCTCAGTGGGATGATCGGACAACAGGTGTACTGCCAGCTCCCCTGTTCTGCCCAAATCTCCAGCATGGTTTGCCCGATGGGTGACAGCAAACTTTTCAGGTCTCACGGCTTGGCTTGAGCCTGGCACCCTCCGTGGCCTTCAAGGTGATATTTGGCCCTCTCTGCAGCCATTCAACTAATATCTCTCCGCCCAACACATTTAGCTACTGCAACACCAGCAAGCACCCTCTTACTCAAAATAAATGAATAAATAAATAAATAAGTAAATAAATGAATAAATATCATCGGAGGCTAGTCTGAATAAAGTCAGCCCGGAAACCAGCTCACTAAATTGATCAACAAGGGCACGCCCCCATGGCAGTCTCAAGCTCAAGGCTCAGGACTCAGCTCTTTGGACATGTTCCCTGAGCAAACCATGCCTCCTATTCCCTGAGCAGGTCTGACAAACTACAGCCACGGCTACTGGCACCTGCAAACCTCTCTCTTGCAAAGGCTCAAAGTGCACTAAGCCTTCCCCACAGGACTTCACTCTAAGAGATGCTATGCCACTGCTGGAGGAGGGCAGGAGCAGGGGAGTGGTTGGCATTCCCGTATCCTACTCCCAGAGGACCTGGGTGACCCAAGGTGCAGGACCTCAGTCTCGATGAGAACGGTGGTACTGAGTTTTCACTCATTTTGTTCAGCTTTTCCAAGGAATGATTGACTGGGAATCATCATCGATCCAAGCACGCTGGAGTGGCCTGGCCCAGAGACTTTCAGAGGTAGGTCTCCTCTCAAGCCAGGGTGGGTGTTGGGGAGTGCGAGAACTGCCCAGACGTGCCCCATCTGGAAAGGGAGGTTGCAATGTGTCCATGCATTTAATGCGGGAGCACCTTGAGGACCTAAGTCTGCTACAGGCGGGTGCAGACAGGTCTGGAGGCACGAATGTGCACACCTCGCACCACCACCAAGACCCGACAATCGTCAGCTCGTGCTGCCAATTCATGTCATGCTTACCTTGGTCCTCTGGCCTTCTGCTGCAAGTCACCAACACCACTGGACCACAGTGCGACAGGCTCAGGCTGCTGCCATCAGCCGTAGGCATGGCCTGGGGTGTTGGGCCATTCTCTCTGCCCTGTGGCCATGCGTGCCACAGATGCAACACTGTGAAGACATAAAACACAGGCCCTTGTTACAGTGGGAGCCATGAAACTGGCTCTGGGAGGGCTTGAGCTGGTGGGTCTCAGTGGGATGATCGGACAACAGGTGTACTGCCAGCTCCCCTGTTCTGCCCAAATCTCCAGCAAGGTTTGCCCGATGGGTGACAGCAAACATTTCAGGTCTCACGGCTTGGCTTGAGCCTGGCACCCTCCGTGGCCTTCAAGGTGATATTTGGCCCTCTCTGCAGCCATTCAACTAATATCTCTCCGCCCAACACATTTTGCTACTGCAACACCAGCAAGCACCCTCTTACTCAAAATAAATGAATAAATAAATAAATAAGTAAATAAATGAATAAATATCATCGGAGGCTAGTCTGAATAAAGTCAGCCCGGAAACCAGCTTACTAAATTGATCAACAAGGGCACGCCCCCAGGCAGTCTCAAGCTCAAGGCTCAGGACTCAGCTCTTTGGACATGTTCCCTGAGCAAACCATGCCTCCTATTCCCTGAGCAGGTCTGACAAACTACAGCCACGGCTACTGGCACCTGCAAGCCTCTCTCTTGCTAATGCAAAGGCTCAAAGTGCACTAAGCCTTCCCCACAGGACTTCACTCTAAGAGATGCTATGCCACTGCTGGAGGAGGGCAGGAGCAGGGGAGTGGTTGGCATTCCCGTATCCTACTCCCAGAGGACCTGGGTGACCCAAGGTGCAGGACCTCAGTCTCGATGAGAGCGGTGGTACTGAGTTTTCACTCATTTTGTTCAGCTTTTCCAAGGAATGATTGACTGGGAATCATCATCGATCCAAGCACGCTGGAGTGGCCTGGCCCAGAGACTTTCAGAGGTAGGTCTCCTCTCAAGCCAGGGTGGGTGTTGCGGAGTGGGAGATCTACCCAGACGTGCCCCATCTGGGAAAGGGAGGTTGCAATGTGTCCATGCATTGAATGCGGGAGCACCTTGAGGACCTAAGTCTGCTGCAGGCGGGTGCAGACAGGCCTGGAGGCACGAATGGGCACACCTCGCAGCACCACCAAGACCCGACTATCGTCAGCAATTGCTGACAATTCATGTCATGCTTACCTTGGTCCTCTGGCCTTCTGCTGCAAGTCACCAACACCACTGGACCACAGTGCGACAGGCTCAGGCTGCTGCCATCAGCCGTAGGCATGGCCTGGGGTGTTGGGCCATTCTCTCTGCCCTGTGGCCATGCGTCCCACAGATGCAACACTGTGAAGACATAAAACACAGGCCCTTGTTACAGTGGGAGCCATGAAACTGGCTCTGGGAGAGCTTGAGCTGGTGGGTCTCAGTGGGATGATCGGACAACAGGTGTACTGCCAGCTCCCCTGTTCTGCCCAAATCTCCAGCATGGTTTGCCCGATGGGTGACAGCAAACTTTTCAGGTCTCACGGCTTGGCTTGAGCCTGGCACCCTCCGTGGCCTTCAAGGTGATATTTGGCCCTCTCTGCAGCCATTCAACTAATATCTCTCCGCCCAACACATTTTGCTACTGCAACACCAGCAAGCACCCTCTTACTCAAAATAAATGAATAAATAAATAAATAAGTAAATAAATGAATAAATATCATCGGAGGCTAGTCTGAATAAAGTCAGCCCGGAAACCAGCTCACTAAATTGATCAACAAGGGCACGCCCCCATGGCAGTCTCAAGCTCAAGGCTCAGGACTCAGCTCTTTGGACATGTTCCCTGAGCAAACCATGCCTCCTATTCCCTGAGCAGGTCTGACAAACTACAGCCACGGCTACTGGCACCTGCAAACCTCTCTCTTGCAAAGGCTCAAAGTGCACTAAGCCTTCCCCACAGGACTTCACTCTAAGAGATGCTATGCCACTGCTGGAGGAGGGCAGGAGCAGGGGAGTGGTTGGCATTCCCGTATCCTACTCCCAGAGGACCTGGGTGACCCAAGGTGCAGGACCTCAGTCTCGATGAGAACGGTGGTACTGAGTTTTCACTCATTTTGTTCAGCTTTTCCAAGGAATGATTGACTGGGAATCATCATCGATCCAAGCACGCTGGAGTGGCCTGGCCCAGAGACTTTCAGAGGTAGGTCTCCTCTCAAGCCAGGGTGGGTGTTGGGGAGTGCGAGAACTGCCCAGACGTGCCCCATCTGGAAAGGGAGGTTGCAATGTGTCCATGCATTTAATGCGGGAGCACCTTGAGGACCTAAGTCTGCTACAGGCGGGTGCAGACAGGTCTGGAGGCACGAATGTGCACACCTCGCACCACCACCAAGACCCGACAATCGTCAGCTCGTGCTGCCAATTCATGTCATGCTTACCTTGGTCCTCTGGCCTTCTGCTGCAAGTCACCAACACCACTGGACCACAGTGCAACAGGCTCAGGCTGCTGCCATCAGCCGTAGGCATGGCCTGGGGTGTTGGGCCATTCTCTCTGCCCTGTGGCCATGCGTGCCACAGATGCAACACTGTGAAGACATAAAACACAGGCCCTTGTTACAGTGGGAGCCATGAAACTGGCTCTGGGAGGGCTTGAGCTGGTGGGTCTCAGTGGGATGATCGGACAACAGGTGTACTGCCAGCTCCCCTGTTCTGCCCAAATCTCCAGCAAGGTTTGCCCGATGGGTGACAGCAAACTTTTCAGGTCTCACGGCTTGGCTTGAGCCTGGCACCCTCCGTGGCCTTCAAGGTGATATTTGGCCCTCTCTGCAGCCATTCAACTAATATCTCTCCGCCCAACACATTTTGCTACTGCAACACCAGCAAGCACCCTCTTACTCAAAATAAATGAATAAATAAATAAATAAGTAAATAAATGAATAAATATCATCGGAGGCTAGTCTGAATAAAGTCAGCCCGGAAACCAGCTCACTAAATTGATCAACAAGGGCACGCCCCCAGGCAGTCTCAAGCTCAAGGCTCAGGACTCAGCTCTTTGGACATGTTCCCTGAGCAAACCATGCCTCCTATTCCCTGAGCAGGTCTGACAAACTACAGCCACGGCTACTGGCACCTGCAAGCCTCTCTCTTGCTAATGCAAAGGCTCAAAGTGCACTAAGCCTTCCCCACAGGACTTCACTCTAAGAGATGCTATGCCACTGCTGGAGGAGGGCAGGAGCAGGGGAGTGGTTGGCATTCCCGTATCCTACTCCCAGAGGACCTGGGTGACCCAAGGTGCAGGACCTCAGTCTCGATGAGAGCGGTGGTACTGAGTTTTCACTCATTTTGTTCAGCTTTTCCAAGGAATGATTGACTGGGAATCATCATCGATCCAAGCACGCTGCAGTGGCCTGGCCCAGAGACTTTCAGAGGTAGGTCTCCTCTCAAGCCAGGGTGGGTGTTGGGGAGTGCGAGAACTGCCCAGACGTGCCCCATCTGGGAAAGGGAGGTTGCAATGTGTCCATGCATTGAATGCGGGAGCACCTTGAGGACCTAAGTCTGCTACAGGCGGGTGCAGACAGGTCTGGAGGCACGAATGGGCACACCTCGCACCACCAAGACCCGACAATCGTCAGCTCGTGCTGCCAATTCATGTCATGCTTACCTTGGTCCTCTGGCCTTCTGCTGCAAGTCACCAACACCACTGGACCACAGTGCGACAGGCTCAGGCTGCTGCCATCAGCCGTAGGCATGGCCTGGGGTGTTGGGCCATTCTCTCTGCCCTGTGGCCATGCGTCCCACAGATGCAACACTGTGAAGACATAAAACACAGGCCCTTGTTACAGTGGGAGCCATGAAACTGGCTCTGGGAGAGCTTGAGCTGGTGGGTCTCAGTGGGATGATCGGACAACAGGTGTACTGCCAGCTCCCCTGTTCTGCCCAAATCTCCAGCATGGTTTGCCCGATGGGTGACAGCAAACTTTTCAGGTCTCACGGCTTGGCTTGAGCCTGGCACCCTCCGTGGCCTTCAAGGTGATATTTGGCCCTCTCTGCAGCCATTCAACTAATATCTCTCCGCCCAACACATTTAGCTACTGCAACACCAGCAAGCACCCTCTTACTCAAAATAAATGAATAAATAAATAAATAAATAAATAAATGAATAAATATCATCGGAGGCTAGTCTGAATAAAGTCAGCCCGGAAACCAGCTCACTAAATTGATCAACAAGGGCACGCCCCCAGGGCAGTCTCAAGCTCAAGGCTCAGGACTCAGCTCTTTGGACATGTTCCCTGAGCAAACCATGCCTCCTATTCCCTGAGCAGGTCTGACAAACTACAGCCACGGCTACTGGCACCTGCAAGCCTCTCTCTTGCTAATGCAAAGGCTCAAAGTGCACTAAGCCTTCCCCACAGGACTTCACTCTAAGAGATGCTATGCCACTGCTGGAGGAGGGCAGGAGCAGGGGAGTGGTTGGCATTCCCGTATCCTACTCCCAGAGGACCTGGGTGACCCAAGGTGCAGGACCTCAGTCTCGATGAGAGCGGTGGTACTGAGTTTTCACTCATTTTGTTCAGCTTTTCCAAGGAATGATTGACTGGGAATCATTATCGATCAAAGCACACTGGAGTGGCCTGGCCCAGAGACTTTCAGAGGTAGGTCTCCTCTCAAGCCAGGGTGTGTTGGCGAGTGCGAGAACTGCCCAGACGTGCCCCATCTGGGAAAGGGAGGTTGCAATGTGTCCATGCATTGAATGCGGGAGCACCTTGAGGACCTAAGTCTGCTACAGGCGGGTGCAGACAGGTCTGGAGGCACGAATGGGCACACCTCGCACCACCAAGACCCGACAATCGTCAGCTCGTGCTGCCAATTCATGTCATGCTTACCTTGGTCCTCTGGCCTTCTGCTGCAAGTCACCAACACCACTGGACCACAGTGCGACAGGCTCAGGCTGCTGCCATCAGCCGTAGGCATGGCCTGGGGTGTTGGGCCATTCTCTCTGCCCTGTGGCCATGCGTGCCACAGATGCAACACTGTGAAGACATAAAACACAGGCCCTTGTTACAGTGGGAGCCATGAAACTGGCTCTGGGAGAGCTTGAGCTGGTGGGTCTCAGTGGGATGATCGGACAACAGGTGTACTGCCAGCTCCCCTGTTCTGCCCAAATCTCCAGCATGGTTTGCCCGATGGGTGACAGCAAACTTTTCAGGTCTCACGGCTTGGCTTGAGCCTGGCACCCTCCGTGGCCTTCAAGGTGATATTTGGCCCTCTCTGCAGCCATTCAACTAATATCTCTCCGCCCAACACATTTAGCTACTGCAACACCAGCAATCACCCTCTTACTCAAAATAAATGAATAAATAAATAAATAAGTAAATAAATGAATAAATATCATTGGAGGCTAGTCTGAATAAAGTCAGCCCGGAAACCAGCTCACTAAATTGATTAACAAGGGCACGCCCCCATGGCAGTCTCAAGCTCAAGGCTCAGGACTCAGCTCTTTGGACATGTTCCCTGAGCAAACCATGCCTCCTATTCCCTGAGCAGGTCTGACAAACTACAGCCACGGCTACTGGCACCTGCAAACCTCTCTCTTGCTAATGCAAAGGCTCAAAGTGCACTAAGCCTTCCCCACAGGACTTCACTCTAAGAGATGCTATGCCACTGCTGGAGGAGGGCAGGAGCAGGGGAGTGGTTGGCATTCCCGTATCCTACTCCCAGAGGACCTGGGTGACCCAAGGTGCAGGACCTCAGTCTCGATGAGAGCGGTGGTACTGAGTTTTCACTCATTTTGTTCAGCTTTTCCAAGGAATGATTGACTGGGAATCATCATCGATCCAAGCACGCTGGAGTGGCCTGGCCCAGAGACTTTCAGAGGTAGGTCTCCTCTCAAGCCAGGGTGGGTGTTGGGGAGTGCGAGAACTGCCCAGACGTGCCCCATCTGGGAAAGGGAGGTTGCAATGTGTCCATGCATTGAATGCAGGAGCACCTTGAGGACCTAAGTCTGCTACAGGCGGGTGCATACAGGTCTGGAGGCACGAATGGGCACACCTCGCAGCACCACCAAGACCCGACAATCGTCAGCTCGTGCTGCCAATTCATGTCATGCTTACCTTGGTCCTCTGGCCTTCTGCTGCAAGTCACCAACACCACTGGACCACAGTGCGACAGGGTCAGGCTGCTGCCATCAGAAGTAGGCATGGCCTGGGGTGTTGGGCCATTCTCTCTGCCCTGTGGCCATGCGTGCCACAGATGCAACACTGTGAAGACATAAAACACAGGCCCTTGTTACAGTGGGAGCCATGAAACTGGCTCTGGGAGGGCTTGAGCTGGTGGGTCTCAGTGGGATGATCGGACAACAGGTGTACTGCCAGCTCCCCTGTTCTGCCCAAATCTCCAGCATGGTTTGCCCGATGGGTGACAGCAAACTTTTCAGGTCTCACGGCTTGGCTTGAGCCTGGCACCCTCCGTGGCCTTCAAGGTGATATTTGGCCCTCTCTGCAGCCATTCAACTAATATCTCTCCGCCCAACACATTTAGCTACTGCAACAGCAGCGAGCACCCTCTTACTCAAAATAAATGAATAAATAAATAATTAAGTAAATAAATGAATAAATATCATCGGAGGCTAGTCTGAATAAAGTCAGCCCGGAAATCAGCTCACTAAATTGATTAACAAGGGCACGCCCCCATGGCAGTCTCAAGCTCAAGGCTCAGGACTCAGCTCTTTGGACATGTTCCCTGAGCAAACCATGCCTCCTATTCCCTGAGCAGGTCTGACAAACTACAGCCACGGCTACTGGCACCTGCAAACCTCTCTCTTGCTAATGCAAAGGCTCAAAGTGCACTAAGCCTTCCCCACAGGACTTCACTCTAAGAGATGCTATGCCACTGCTGGAGGAGGGCAGGAGCAGGGGAGTGGTTGGCATTCCCGTATCCTACTCCCAGAGGACCTGGGTGACCCAAGGTGCAGGACCTCAGTCTCGATGAGAGCGGTGGTACTGAGTTTTCACTCATTTTGTTCAGCTTTTCCAAGGAATGATTGACTGGGAATCATTATCGATCAAAGCACACTGGAGTGGCCTGGCCCAGAGACTTTCAGAGGTAGGTCTCCTCTCAAGCCAGGGTGTGTTGGCGAGTGCGAGAACTGCCCAGACGTGCCCCATCTGGGAAAGGGAGGTTGCAATGTGTCCATGCATTGAATGCGGGAGCACCTTGAGGACCTAAGTCTGCTACAGGCGGGTGCAGACAGGTCTGGAGGCACGAATGGGCACACCTCGCACCACCAAGACCCGACAATCGTCAGCTCGTGCTGCCAATTCATGTCATGCTTACCTTGGTCCTCTGGCCTTCTGCTGCAAGTCACCAACACCACTGGACCACAGTGCGACAGGCTCAGGCTGCTGCCATCAGCCGTAGGCATGGCCTGGGGTGTTGGGCCATTCTCTCTGCCCTGTGGCCATGCGTGCCACAGATGCAACACTGTGAAGACATAAAACACAGGCCCTTGTTACAGTGGGAGCCATGAAACTGGCTCTGGGAGAGCTTGAGCTGGTGGGTCTCAGTGGGATGATCGGACAACAGGTGTACTGCCAGCTCCCCTGTTCTGCCCAAATCTCCAGCATGCTTTGCCCGATGGGTGACAGCAAACTTTTCAGGTCTCACGGCTTGGCTTGAGCCTGGCAACCTCCGTGGCCTTCAAGGTGATATTTGGCCCTCTCTGCAGCCATTCAACTAATATCTCTCCGCCCAACACATTTAGCTACTGCAACACCAGCAAGCACCCTCTTACTCAAAATAAATTAATAAATAAATAAATAAGTAAATAAATGAATAAATATCATCGGAGGCTAGTGTGAATAAAGTCAGCCCGGAAACCAGCTCACTAAATTGATCAACAAGTGCACGCCCCCATGGCAGTCTCAAGCTCAAGGCTCAGGACTCAGCTCTTTGGACATGTTCCCTGAGCAAACCATGCCTCCTATTCCCTGAGCAGGTCTGACAAACTCCAGCCACGGCTACTGGCACCTCCAAACCTCTCTCTTGCTAATGCAAAGGCTCAAAGTGCACTAAGCCTTCCCCACAGGACTTCACTCTAAGAGATGCTATGCCACTGCTGGAGGAGGGCAGGAGCAGGGGAGTGGTTGGCATTCCCGTATCCTACTCCCAGAGGACCTGGGTGACCCAAGGTGCAGGACCTCAGTCTTGATGAGAGCGGTGGTACTGAGTTTTCACTCATTTTGTTCAGCTTTTCCAAGGAATGATTGACTGGGAATCATCATCGATCCAAGCACGCTGGAGTGGCCTGGCCCAGAGACTTTCAGAGGTAGGTCTCCTCTCAAGCCAGTGTGGGTGTTGGGGAGTGTGAGAACTGCCCAGACGTGCCCCATCTGGGAAAGGGAGGTTGCCATGTGTCCATGCATTGAATGCGGGAGCACCTTGAGGACCTAAGTCTGCTACAGGCGGGTGCAGACAGGTCTGGAGGCACGAATGGGCACACCTCGCAGCACCACCAAGACCCGACAATCGTCAGCTCGTGCTGCCAATTCATGTCATGCTTACCTTGGTCCTCTGGCCTTCTGCTGCAAGTCACCAACACCACTGGACCACAGTGCGACAGGCTCAGGCTGCTGCCATCAGCCGTAGGCATGGCCTGGGGTGTTGGGCCATTCTCTCTGCCCTGTGGCCATGCCTGCCACAGATGCAACACTGTGAAGACATAAAACACAGGCCCTTGTTACAGTGGGAGCCATGAAACTGGCTCTGGGAGAGCTTGAGCGTGTGGGTCTCAGTGGGATGATCGGACAACAGGTGTACTGCCAGCTCCCCTGTTCTGCCCAAATCTCCAGCATGGTTTGCCCGATGGGTGACAGCAAACTTTTCAGGTCTCACGGCTTGGCTTGAGCCAGGCACCCTCCGTGGCCTTCAAGGTGATATTTGGCCCTCTCTGCAGCCATTCAACTAATATCTCTCCGCCCAACACATTTAGCTACTGCAACACCAGCAAGCACCCGCTTACTCAAAATAAATGAATAAATAAATAAATAAATAAGTAAATAAATGAATAAATATCATTAGAGGCTAGTCTGAATAAAGTCAGCCCGGAAACCAGCTCACTAAATTGATTAACAAGGGCACGCCCCCATGGCAGTCTCAAGCTCAAGGCTCAGGACTCAGCTCTTTGGACATGTTCCCTGAGCAAACCATGCCTCCTATTCCCTGAGCAGGTCTGACAAACTGACAGCCACGGCTACTGGCACCTGCAAACCTCTCTCTTGCTAATGCAAAGGCTCAAAGTGCACTAAGCCTTCCCCACAGGACTTCACTCTAAGAGATGCTATGCCACTGCTGGAGGAGGGCAGGAGCAGGGGAGTGGTTGGCATTCCCGTATCCTACTCCCAGAGGACCTGGGTGACCCAAGGTGCAGGACCTCAGTCTCGATGAGAGCGGTGGTACTGAGTTTTCACTCATTTTGTTCAGCTTTTCCAAGGAATGATTGACTGGGAATCATCATCGATCCAAGCACGCTGGAGTGGCCTGGCCCAGAGACTTTCAGAGGTAGGTCTCCTCTCAAGCCAGGGTGGGTGTTGGGGAGTGCGAGAACTGCCCAGACGTGCCCCACCTGGGAAAGGGAGGTTGCAATGTGTCCATGCATTGAATGCGGGAGCACCTTGAGGACCTAAGTCTGCTACAGGCGGGTGCAGACAGGTCTGGAGGCACGAATGGGCACACCTCGCAGCACCACCAAGACCCGACAATCGTCAGCTCATGCTGCCAATTCATGTCATGCTTACCTTGCTCCTCTGGCCTTCTGCTGCAAGTCACCAACACCACTGGACCACAGTGCAACAGGCTCAGGCTGCTGCCATCAACCGTAGGCATGGCCTGGGGTGTTGGGCCATTCTCCCTGCCCTGAGGCCATGCCTGCTGCAGATGCAACACTGTGAAGACATAAAACACAGGCCCTTGTTACAGTGGGCGCCATGAAACTGGCTCTGGGATGGCTTGGGCTGCTGGGTCTCAGTGGGATGATCAGACAACAGGTGTTCTGCCAGCTCCCCTGTTCTGCCCAAATCTCCAGCATGGTTTGCCCGATGGGTGACAGCAAACTTTTCAGGTCTCACGGCTTGGCTTGAGCCTGGCACCCTCCGTGGCCTTCAAGGTGATATTTGGCCCTCTCTGCAGCCATTCAACTAATATCTCTCCGCCCAACACATTTAGCTACTGCAACAGCAAAAGCACACTCTTACTCAAAATAAATGAATAAATAAATAAATAAATAAGTAAATAAATGAATAAATATCATCAGAGTATAGTGTGAATAAAGTCAGCCCGGAAACCAGCTCACTGGATTGATTAACAAGGGCACGCCCCCATGGCAGTCTCAAGCTCAAGGCTCAGGACTCAGCTCTTTGGACATGTTCCCTGAGCAAACCATGCCTCCTATTCCCTGAGCAGGTCTGACAAACTACAGCCACGGCTTACTGGCACCTGCAAACCTCTCTCTTGCTAATGCAAAGGCTCAAAGTGCACTAAGCCTTCCCCACAGGACTTCACTCTAAGAGATGCTATGCCACTGCTGGAGGAGGTCAGGAGCAGGGGAGTGGTTGGCATTCCCGTATCCTACTCCCAGAGGACCTGGGTGACCCAAGGTGCAGGACCTCAGTCTCGATGAGAGCGGTGGTACTGAGTTTTCACTCATTTTGTTCAGCTTTTCCAAGGAATGATTGACTGGGAATCATCATCGATCCAAGCACGCTGGAGTGGCCTGGCCCAGAGACTTTCAGAGGTAGGTCTCCTCTCAAGCCAGGGTGGGTGTTGGCGAGTGCGAGAACTGCCCAGACGTGCCCCATCTGGGAAAGGGAGGTTGCAATGTGTCCATGCATTGAATGCGGGAGCACCTTGAGGACCTAAGTCTGCTACAGGCGGGTGCAGACAAGTCTGGAGGCACGAATGGGCACACCTCGCAGCACCACCAAGACCCGACAATCGTCAGCTCGTGCTGCCAATTCATGTCATGCTTACCTTGGTCCTCTGGCCTTCTGCTGCAAGTCACCAACACCACTGGACCACAGTGCGACAGGCTCAGGCTGCTGCCATCAGCCGTAGGCATGGCCTGGGGTGTTGGGCCATTCTCTCTGCCCTGTGGCCATGCGTGCCACAGATGCAACACTGTGAAGACATAAAACACAGGCCCTTGTTACAGTGGGAGCCATGAAACTGGCTCAGGGAGGGCTTGAGCTGGTGGGTCTCAGTGGGATGATCGGACAACAGGTGTACTGCCAGCTCCCCTGTTCTGCCCAAATCTCCAGCATGGTTTGCCCGATGGGTGACAGCAAACTTTTCAGGTCTCACGGCTTGGCTTGAGCCTGGCACCCTCCGTGGCCTTCAAGGTGATATTTGGCCCTCTCTGCAGCCATTCAACTAATATCTCTCCGCCCAACACATTTAGCTACTGCAACACCAGCAAGCACCCTCTTACTCAAAATAAATGAATAAATAAATAAATAAGTAAATAAATGAATAAATATCATCGGAGGCTAGTCTGAATAAAGTCAGCCCGGAAACCAGCTCACTAAATTGATCAACAAGGGCACGCCCCCATGGCAGTCTCAAGCTCAAGGCTCAGGACTCAGCTCTTTGGACATGTTCCCTGAGCAAACCATGCCTCCTATTCCCTGAGCAGGTCTGACAAACTACAGCCACGGCTACTGGCACCTGCAAACCTCTCTCTTGCTAATGCAAAGGCTCAAAGTGCACTAAGCCTTCCCCACAGGACTTCACTCTAAGAGATGCTATGCCACTGCTGGAGGAGGGCAGGAGCAGGGGAGTGGTTGGCATTCCCGTATCCTACTCCCAGAGGACCTGGGTGACCCAAGGTGCAGGACCTCAGTCTCGATGAGAGCGGTGGTACTGAGTTTTCACTCATTTTGTTCAGCTTTTCCAAGGAATGATTGACTGGGAATCATCATCGATCCAAGCACGCTGGAGTGGCCTGGCCCAGAGACTTTCAGAGGTAGGTCTCCTCTCAAGCCAGGGTGGGTGTTGGGGAGTGCGAGAACTGCCCAGACGTGCCCCATCTGGGAAAGGGAGGTTGCAATGTGTCCATGCATTGAATGCGGGAACACCTTGAGGACCTAAGTCTGCTACAGGCGGGTGCAGACAGGTCTGGAGGCACGAATGGGCACACCTCGCAGCACCACCAAGACCCGACAATCGTCAGCTCGTGCTGCCAATTCATGTCATGCTTACCTTGGTCCTCTGGCCTTCTGCTGCAAGTCACCAACACCACTGGAGCACAGTGCGACAGGCTCAGGCTGCTGCCATCAGCCGTAGGCATGGCCTGGGGTGTTGGGCCATTCTCTCTGCCCTGTGGCCATGCGTGCCACAGATGCAACACTGTGAAGACATAAAACACAGGCCCTTGTTACAGTGGGAGCCATGAAACTGGCTCTGGGAGGGCTTGAGCTGGTGGGTCTCAGTGGGATGATCGGACAACAGGTGTACTGCCAGCTCCCCTGTTCTGCCCAAATCTCCAGCATGGTTTGCCCGATGGGTGACAGCAAACTTTTCAGGTCTCACGGCTTGGCTTGAGCCTGGCACCCTCCGTGGCCTTCAAGGTGATATTTGGCCCTCTCTGCAGCCATTCAACTAATATCTCTCCGCCCAACACATTTAGCTACTGCAACAGCAGCAAGCACCCTCTTACTCAAAATAAATGAATAAATAAATGAAAAAGTAAATAAATGAATAAATATCATCGGAGGCTAGTCTGAATAAAGTCAGCCCGGAAACCAGCTCACTAAATTGATTAACAAGGGCACGCCCCCATGGCAGTCTCAAGCTCAAGGCTCAGGACTCAGCTCTTTGGACATGTTCCCTGAGCAAACCATGCCTCCTATTCCCTGAGCAGGTCTGACAAACTACAGCCACGGCTACTGGCACCTGCAAACCTCTCTCTTGCTAATGCAAAGGCTCAAAGTGCACTAAGCCTTCCCCACAGGACTTCACTCTAAGAGATGCTATGCCACTGCTGGAGGAGGGCAGGAGTAGGGGAGTGGTTGTCATTCCTGTATCCTTCTTCCAGGGGACCTGGGTGACCCAAGGTGCAGGACCTCAGTCTCGATGAGAGCGGTGGTACTGAGTTTTCACTCATTTTGTTCAGCTTTTCCAAAAAATGATTGACTGGGAATCATCATCGATCCAAGCACACTGGAGTGGCCTGGCCCAGAGACTTTCAGAGGTAGGTCTCCTCTCAAGCCAGGGTGGGTGTTGTGGAATGCGAGAACTGCCCAGACGTGCCCCATCTGGGAAAGGAGGTTGCAATGTGTCCATGCATTGAAGGCGAAAGCACCTTGAGGACCTATGTCTGCTACAGGCGGGTGCAGACAGGTCTGGAGGCACGATTGGGCACACCTCGCAGCACCACCAAGACCCGACAATCGTCAGCAATTGCTGCCAATTCATGTCATGCTTACCTTGGTCCTCTGGCCTTCTGCTGCAAGTCACCAACACCACTGGACCACAGTGCGACAGGCTCAGGCTGCTGCCATCAGCCGTAGGCATGGCCTGGGGTGTTGGGCCATTCTCTCTGCCCTGTGGCCATGCGTGCCACAGATGCAACACTGTGAAGACATAAAACACAGGCCCTTGTTACAGTGGGAGCCATGAAACTGGCTCTGGGAGGGCTTGGGCTGCTGGGTCTCAGTGGGATGATCGGACAACAGGTGTTCTGCCAGCTCCCCTGTTCTGCCCAAATCTCCAGCATGGTTTGCCCGATGGGTGACAGCAAACTTTTCAGGTCTCACGTCTTGGCTTGAACCTGGCACCCTCCATGGCCTTGAAGGTGATATTTGGCCCTCTCTGCAGCCATTCAACTAATATCTCTCCGCCCAACACATTTAGCTACTGCAACAGCAGCAAGCACCCTCTTACTCAAAATAAATGAATAAATAAATAAATAAATAAATAAATAAGTAAATAAATGAATAAATATAATCGGAGTATAGTCTGAATAAAGTCAGCCCGGAAACCAGCTCACTGGATTGATTAACAGGGGCACGCCCCCATGGCAGTCTCAAGCTCAAGGCTCAGGACTCAGCTCTTTGGACATGTTCCCTGAGCAAACCATGCCTCCTATTCCCTGAGCAGGTCTGACAAACTACAGCCACGGCTACTGGCACCTGCAAACCTCTCTCTTGCTAATGCAAAGGCTCAAAGTGCACTAAGCCTTCCCCACAGGACTTCACTCTAAGAGAAGCTATGCCACTGCTGGAGGAGGGCAGGAGCAGGGGAGTGGTTGGCATTCCTGTATCCTACTCCCAGGGGACCTGGGTGACCCAAGATGCAGGACCTCAGTCTCGATGAGAGCGGTGGTACTGAGTTTTCACTCATTTTGTTCAGATTTCCAAGGAATGTTTTATTGGGAATCATCATCGATCCAAGCACGCTGGAGTGGCCTGGCCCAGAGACTTTCAGAGGTAGGTCTCTTCTCAAGCCAGGGTGGGTGTTGGGGAGTGCAAGAACTGCCCAGGCGTGCCCCATCTGGGAAAGGGAGGTTGCAATGTGTCCATGCATGGAAGTCAGGAGCACCTTGAGGACCCAAGTCTGCTACAGGCGGGTGCAGACAGGTCTGAGGCACGAATGGGCACACCTCGCAGCACCACCAAGACCCGACAATCTTCAGCTCGTACTGCCAATTCATGTCATGCTTACCTTGGTCCTCTGGCCTTCTGCTGCAAGTCACCAACACCAATGGACCACAGTACGACAGGCTCAGGCTGCTACCATCAGCCGTAGGCATGGCCTGGGGTGTTGGGCCATTCTTTCTGCCCTGTGGCCATGCGTGCCACAGATGCAACACTGTGAAGACATAAAACACAGGCCCTTGTTACAGTGGGAGCCATGAAACTGGCTCTGGGAGGGCTTGGGCTGCTGGGTCTCAGTGGGATGATCGGACAACAGGTGTTCTGCCAGCTCCCCTGTTCTGCCCAAATCTCCAGCATGGTTTGCCCGATGGGTGACAGCAAACTTTTCAGGTCTCACGGCTTGGCTTGAGCCTGGCAACCTCCTTGGCCTTCAAGGTGATATTTGGCCCTCTCTGCAGCCATTCAACTAATATCTCTCCGCCCAACACATAGCTACTGCAACAGTAGCATGCACCCTCTTACTCACAATAAATGAATAAATAAATAAATAAGTAAATAAATGAATAAATATCATTGGAGGATAGTCTGAATAAAGTCAGCCCGGAAACCAGCTCACTGGATTGTTTACCAAGGGCACGCCCCCATGGCAGTCTCAAGCTCAAGGCTCAGGACTCAGCTCTTTGGACATGTTCCCTGAGCAAACCATGCCTCCTATTTCCTGAGCAGGTCTGACAAACTGACAGCCAGGGCTACTGGTACGTGCAAACCTCTCTCTTGCTAATGCAAAGGCTCAAAGTGCACTAAGCCTTCCCCACAGGACTTCACTCTAAGAGATGCTATGCCACTGCTGGAGGATGGCAGGAGCAGGGGAGTGGTTGGCATTCCCGTATCCTACTCCCAGAGGACCTGGGTGACCCAAGGTGCAGGACCTCAGTCTCGATGAGAGCGGTGGTACTGAGTTTTCACTCATTTTGTTCAGCTTTTCCAAGGAATGATTGACTGGGAATCATCATCGATCCAAGCACACTGGAGTGGCCTGGCCCAGAGACTTTCAGAGGTAGGTCTCCTCTCAAGCCAGGGTGGGTGTTGTGGAATGCGAGAACTGCCCAGACGTGCCCCATCTGGGAAAGGAGGTTGCAATGTGTCCATGCATTGAAGGCGAAAGCACCTTGAGGACATATGTCTGCTACAGGCGGGTGCAGACAGGTCTGGAGGCACGATTGGGCACACCTCGCAGCACCACCAAGACCCGACAATCGTCAGCAATTGCTGCCAATTCATGTCATGCTTACCTTGGTCCTCTGGCCTTCTGCTGCAAGTCACCAACACCACTGGACCACAGTGCGACAGGCTCAGGCTGCTGCCATCAGCCGTAGGCATGGCCTGGGGTGTTGGGCCATTCTCTCGGCCCTGTGGCCATGCGTGCCACAGATGCAACACTGTGAAGACATAAAACACAGGCCCTTGTTACAGTGGGAGCCATGAAACTGGCTCTGGGAGGGCTTGTGCTGGAGGGTCTCAGTGGGATGATCGGACAACAGGTATTCTGCCAGCTCCCCTGTTCTGCCCAAATCTCCAGCATGGTTTGCCCGATGGGTGACAGCAAACTTTTCAGGTCTCACGTCTTGGCTTGAACCTGGCACCCTCCATGGCCTTGAGGGTGATATTTGGCCTTCTCTGCAGCCATTCAACTAATATCTCTCCGCCCAACACATTTAGCTACTGCAACAGCAGCAAGCACCCTCTTACTCAAAATAAATGAATAAATAAATAAATAAATAAATAAATAAGTAAATAAATGAATAAATATAATCGGAGTATAGTCTGAATAAAGTCAGCCCGGAAACCAGCTCACTGGATTGATTAACAGGGGCACGCCCCCATGGCAGTCTCAAGCTCAAGGCTCAGGACTGAGCTCTTTGGACATGTTCCCTGAGAAAACCATGCCTCCTATTCCCTGAGCAGGTCTGACAAACTACAGCCACGGCTACTGGCACCTGCAAACCTCTCTCTTGCTAATGCAAAGGCTCAAAGTGCACTAAGCCTTCCCCACAGGACTTCACTCTAAGAGAAGCTATGCCACTGCTGGAGGAGGGCAGGAGCAGGGGAGTGGTTGGCATTCCTGTATCCTACTCCCAGGGGACCTGGGTGACCCAAGATGCAGGACCTCAGTCTCGATGAGAGCGGTGGTACTGAGTTTTCACTCATTTTGTTCAGATTTCCAAGGAATGTTTTATTGGGAATCATCATCGATCCAAGCACGCTGGAGTGGCCTGGCCCAGAGACTTTCAGAGGTAGGTCTCTTCTCAAGCCAGGGTGGGTGTTGGGGAGTGCAAGAACTGCCCAGGCGTGCCCCATCTGGGAAAGGGAGGTTGCAATGTGTCCATGCATGGAAGTCAGGAGCACCTTGAGGACCCAAGTCTGCTACAGGCAGGTGCAGACAGGTCTGAGGCACGAATGGGCACACCTCGCAGCACCACCAAGACCCGACAATCTTCAGCTCGTACTGCCAATTCATGTCATGCTTACCTTGGTCCTCTGGCCTTCTGCTGCAAGTCACCAACACCAATGGACCACAGTACGACAGGCTCAGGCTGCTACCATCAGCCGTAGGCATGGCCTGGGGTGTTGGGCCATTCTTTCTGCCCTGTGGCCATGCGTGCCACAGATGCAACACTGTGAAGACATAAAACACAGGCCCTTGTTACAGTGGGAGCCATGAAACTGGCTCTGGGAGGGCTTGGGCTGCTGGGTCTCAGTGGGATGATCGGACAACAGGTGTTCTGCCAGCTCCCCTGTTCTGCCCAAATCTCCAGCATGGTTTGCCCGATGGGTGACAGCAAACTTTTCAGGTCTCACGGCTTGGCTTGAGCCTGGCACCCTCCTTGGCCTTCAAGGTGATATTTGGCCCTCTCTGCAGCCATTCAACTAATATCTCTCCGCCCAACACATAGCTACTGCAACAGTAGCATGCACCCTCTTACTCACAATAAATGAATAAATAAATAAATAAGTAAATAAATGAATAAATATCATTGGAGGATAGTCTGAATAAATTCAGCCCGGAAACCAGCTCACTGGATTGATTAACAAGGGCAACCCCCATGGCAGTCTCAAGCTCAAGGCTCAGGACTCAGCTCTTTGGACATGTTCCCTGAGCAAACCATGCCTCCTATTTCCTGAGCAGGTCTGACAAACTGACAGCCATGGCTACTGGTACCTGCAAACCTCTCTCTTGCTAATGCAAAGGCTCAAAGTGCACTAAGCCTTCCCCACAGGACTTCACTCTAAGAGATGCTATGCCACTGCTGGAGGATGGCAGGAGCAGGGGTGTGGTTGGCATTCCCGTATCCTACTCCCAAAGGACCTGGGTGACCCAAGGTGCAGGACCTCAGTCTCGATGAGAGCGGTGGTACTGAGTTTTCACTCATTTTGTTCTGCTTTTCCAAGGAATGATTGACTTGGAATCATCATCGATCCAAGCACACTGGAGTGGCCTGGCCCAGAGACTTTCAGAGGTAGGTCTCCTCTCAAGCCAGGGTGGGTGTTGTGGAATGCGAGAACTGCCCAGACGTGCCCCATCTGGGAAAGGAGGTTGCAATGTGTCCATGCATTGAAGGCGAAAGCACCTTGAGGACCTATGTGTGCTACAGGCGGGTGCAGACAGGTCTGGAGGCACGATTGGGCACACCTCGCAGCACCACCAAGACCCGACAATCGTCAGCAATTGCTGCCAATTCATGTCATGCTTACCTTGCTCTTCTGGCCTTCTGCTGCAAGTCACCAACACGACTGGACCACAGTGCGACAGGCTCAGACTGCTGCCATCAGCCGTAGGCATGGCCTGGGGTGTTGGGCCATTCTCTCTGCCCTGTGGCCATGCGTGCCACAGATGCAACACTGTGAAGACATAAAACACAGGCCCTTGTTACAGTGGGAGCCATGAAACTGGCTCTGGGAGGGCTTGTGCTGGAGGGTCTCAGTGGGATGATCGGACAACAGGTGTTCTGCCAGCTCCCCTGTTCTGCCCAAATCTCCAGCATGGTTTGCCCGATGGGTGACAGCAAACTTTTCAGGTCTCACGGCTTGGCTTGAACCTGGCACCCTCCATGGCCTTGAAGGTGATATTTGGCCCTCTCTGCAGCCATTCAACTAATATCTCTCCGCCCAACACATTTAGCTACTGCAACAGCAGCAAGCACCCTCTTACTCAAAATAAATGAATAAATAAATAAATATAATCGGAGTATAGTCTGAATAAAGTCAGCCCGGAAACCAGCTCACTGGATTGATTAACAGGGGCACGCCCCCATGGCAGTCTCAAGCTCAAGGCTCAGGACTCAGCTCTTTGGACATGTTCCCTGAGCAAACCATGCCTCCTATTCCCTGAGCAGGTCTGACAAACTACAGCCACGGCTACTGGCACCTGCAAACCTCTCTCTTGCTAATGCAAAGGCTCAAAGTGCACTAAGCCTTCCCCACAGGACTTCACTCTAAGAGAAGCTATGCCACTGCTGGAGGAGGGCAGGAGCAGGGGAGTGGTTGGCATTCCTGTATCCTACTCCCAGGGGACCTGGGTGACCCAAGATGCAGGACCTCAGTCTCGATGAGAGCGGTGGTACTGAGTTTTCACTCATTTTGTTCAGATTTCCAAGGAATGTTTTATTGGGAATCATCATCGATCCAAGCACGCTGGAGTGGCCTGGCCCAGAGACTTTCAGAGGTAGGTCTCTTCTCAAGCCAGGGTGGGTGTTGGGGAGTGCAAGAACTGCCCAGGCGTGCCCCATCTGGGAAAGGGAGGTTGCAATGTGTCCATGCATGGAAGTCAGGAGCACCTGGAGGACCCAAGTCTGCTACAGGCAGGTGCAGACAGGTCTGGAGGCACGAATGGGCACACCTCGCAGCACCACCAAGACCCGACAATCGTCAGCTCGTGCTGCCAATTCATGTCATGCTTACCTTGGTCCTATTGCCTTCTGCTGCAAGTCACCAACACCATTGGACCATAGTGCAACAGGCTCAGGCTGCTGCCATCAGCCGTAGGCATGGCCTGGGGTGTTGGGCCATTCTTTCTGCCCTGTGGCCATGCGTGCCACAGATGCAACACTGTGAAGACATAAAACACAGGCCCTTGTTACAGTGGGAGCCATGAAACTGGCTCTGGGAGGGCTTGAGCTGGTGGGTCTCAGTGGGATGATCGGACAACAGGTGTACTGCCAGCTCCCCTGTTCTGCCCAAATCTCCAGCATGGTTTGCCCGATGGGTGACAGCTAACTTTTCAGGTCTCACGGCTTGGCTTGAGCCTGGCACCCTCTGAGGCTTTCAGGTGATATTTGGCCCACTCTGCAGCCATTCAACTAATATCTCTCCGCCCAACACATTTAGATACTGCAACAGTAGCAAGAACCCTCTTACTCAAAATAAATGAATAAATAAATAAATAAGTAAATAAATGAATAAATATCATCGGAGGCTAGTCTGAATAAAGTCAGCCCGGAAACCAGCTCACTAAATTGATTAACAAGGGCACGCCCCTTGGTAGTCTCAAGCTCAAGGCTCAGGACTCAGCTCTTTGGACATGTTCCCTGAGCAAACCATGCCTCCTATCCCCTGAGCAGGTCTGACAAACTACAGCCACGGCTACTGGCACCTGCAAACCTCTCTCTTGCTAATGCAAAGGCTCAAAGTGCACTAAGCCTTCCCCACAGGACTTCACTCTAAGAGATGCTATGCCACTGCTGGAGGAGGGCAGGAGCAGGGGAGTGGTTGGCATTCCCGTATCCTACTCCCAGAGGACCTGGGTGACCCAAGGTGCAGGACCTCAGTCTCGATGAGAGCGGTGGTACTGAGTTTTCACTCATTTTGTTCAGCTTTTCCAAGGAATGATTGACTGGGAATCATCATCGATCCAAGCACGCTGGAGTGGCCTGGCCCAGAGACTTTCAGAGGTAGGTCTCCTCTCAAGCCAGGGTGGGTGTTGGGGAGTGCCAGAACTGCCCAGACGTGCCCCATCTGGGAAAGGGACGTTGCAATGTGTCCATGCATTGAAGGCGAAAGCACCTTGAGGACCTAAGTCTGCTACAGGCGGGTGCAGACAGGTCTGGAGGCACGAATGGGCACACCTCGCAGCACCACCAAGACCTGACAATCTTCAGCTCGTACTGCCAATTCATGTCATGCTTACCTTGGTCCTCTGGCCTTCTGCTGCAAGTCACCAACACCAATGGACCACAGTACGACAGGCTCAGGCTGCTACCATCAGCCGTAGGCATGGCCTCTGGTGTTGGGCCATTCTTTCTGCCCTGTGGCCATGCGTGCCACAGATGCAACACTGTGAAGACATAAAACACAGGCCCTTGTTACAGTGGGCGCCATGAAACTGGCTCTGGGAGGGCTTGGGCTGCTGGGTCTCAGTGGGATGGTCGGACAACAGGTGTTCTGCCAGCTCCCCTGTTCTGCCCCAATCTCCAGCATGGTTTGCCCGATGGGTGACAGCAAACTTTTCAGGTCTCACGGCTTGGCTTGAGCCTGGCACCCTCTGTGGCCTTCAAGGTGATATTTGTCCCTCTCTGCAGCCATTCAACTAATATTTCTTCGCCCAACACATTTAGCTACTGCAACAGCAGCATGCACCCTCTTACTCAAAATAAATAAATAAATAAATAAATAAGTAAATAAATGAATAAATATCATCGGAGTATAGTCTGAATAAAGTCAGCCCGGAAACCAGCTCACTGGATTGATTAACAAGGGCACGCCCCCATGGCAGTCTCAAGCTCAAGGCTCAGGACTCAGCTCTTTGGACATGTTCCCTGAGCAAACCATGCCTCCTATTCCCTGAGCAGGTCTGACAAACTACAGCCACGGCTACTGGCACCTGCAAACCTCTCTCTTGCTAATGCAAAGGCTCAAAGTGCACTAAGCCTTCCCCACAGGACTTCACTCTAAGAGATGCTATGCTACTGCTGAAGGAGGGCAGGAGCAGGGGAGTGGTTGGCATTCCCGTATCCTACTCCCAGAGGACCTGGGTGACCCAAGGTGCAGGACCTCAGTCTCGATGAGAGCGGTGGTACTGAGTTTTCACTCATTTTGTTCAGCTTTTCCAAGGAATGATTGACTGGGAATCATCATCGATCCAAGCACGCTGGAGTGGCCTGGCCCAGAGACTTTCAGAGGTAGGTCTCCTCTCAAGCCAGGGTGGGTGTTGGGGAGTGCGAGAACTGCCCAGACGTGCCCCATCAGGGAAAGGGAGGTTGCAATGTGTCCATGCATTGAATGCGGGAGCACCTTGAGGACCTAAGTCTGCTACAGGCGGGTGCAGACAGGTCTGGAGGCACGAATGGGCACACCTCGCAGCACCACCAAGACCCGACAATCGTCAGCTCGTGCTGCCAATTCATGTCATGCTTACCTTGGTCCTCTGGCCTTCTGCTGCAAGTCACCAACACCACTGGACCACAGTGCGACAGGCTCAGGCTGCTGCCATCAGCCGTAGGCATGGCCTGGGGTGTTGGGCCTTTCTCTCTGCCCTGTGGCCATGTGTGCCACAGATGCAACACTGTGAAGACATAAAACACAGGCCCTTGTTACAGTGGGAGCCATGAAACTGGCTCTGGGAGGTCTTGAGCTGGTGGGTCTCAGTGGGATGATCGGACAACAGGTGTACTGCCAGCTCCCCTGTTCTGCCCAAATCTCCAACATGGTTTGTCCGATGGGTGACTGCAAACATTTCAGGTCTCACGGCTTGGCTTGAGCCTGGCACCCTCCGTGGCCTTCAAGGTGATATTTGGCCCTCTCTGCAGCCATTCAACTAATATCTCTCCGCCCAACACATTTAGCTACTGCAACACCAGCAAGCACCCTCTTACTCAAAATAAATGAATAAATAAATAAATAAATAAGTAAATAAATGAATAAATATCATCGGAGGCTAGTCTGAATAAAGTCAGCCCGGAAACCAGCTCACTAAATTGATCAACAAGGGCACGCCCCCATGGCAGTCTCAAGCTCAAGGCTCAGGATTCAGCTCTTTGGACATGTTCCCTGAGCAAACCATGCCTCCTATTCCCTGAGCAGGTCTGACAAACTACCGCCACGGCTACTGGCACCTGCAAACCTCTCTCTTGCTAATGCAAAGGCTCAAAGTGCACTAAGCCTTCCCCACAGGACTTCACTCTAAGAGATGCTATGCCACTGCTGGAGGAGGGCAGGAGCAGGGGAGTGGTTGGCATTCCCGTATCCTACTCCCAGAGGACCTGGGTGACCCAAGGTGCAGGACCTCAGTCTCGATGAGAGCGGTGGTACTGAGTTTTCACTCATTTTGTTCAGCTTTTCCAAGGAATGATTGACTGGGAATCATCATCGATCCAAGCACGCTGGAGTGGCCTGGCCCAGAGACTTTCAGAGGTAGGTCTCCTCTCAAGCCAGGGTGGGTGTTGGGGAGTGCGAGAACTGCCCAGACGTGCCCCATCTGGGAAAGGGAGGTTGCAATGTGTCCATGCATTGAATGCGGGAGCACCTTGAGGACCTAAGTCTGCTACAGGCGGGTGCAGACAGGTCTGGAGGCACGAATGGGCACACCTCGCAGCACCACCAAGACCCGACAATCGTCAGCTCGTGCTGCCAATTCATGTCATGCTTACCTTGGTCCTCTGGCCTTCTGCTGCAAGTCACCAACACCACTGGACCACAGTGCGACAGGCTCAGGCTGCTGCCATCAGCCGTAGGCATGGCCTGGGGTGTTGGGCCATTCTCTCTGCCCTGTGGCCATGCGTGCCACAGATGCAAGACTGTGAAGACATAAAACACAGGCCCTTGTTACAGTGGGAGCTATGAAACTGGCTCTGGGAGGGCTTGAGCTGGTGGGTCTCAGTGGGATGATCGGACAACAGGTGTACTGCCAGCTCCCCTGTTCTGCCCAAATCTCCAGCATGGTTTGCCCGATGGGTGACAGCAAACTTTTCAGGTCTCACGGCTTGGCTTGAGCCTGGCACCCTCCGTGGCCTTCAAAGTGATATTTGGCCCTCTCTGCAGCCATTCAACTGATATCTCTCCGCCCAACACATTTAGCTACTGCAACACCAGCAAGCACCCTCTTACTCAAAATAAATGAATAAATAAATAAGTAAATAAATGAATAAATATCATCGGAGGCTAGTCTGAATAAAGTCAGCCCGGAAACCAGCTCACTAAATTGATCAACAAGGGTACGCCCCCATGGCAGTCTCAAGCTCAAGGCTCAGGATTCAGCTCTTTGGACCTGTTCCCTGAGCAAACCATGCCTCCTATTCCCTGAGCAGGTCTGACAAACTACAGCCACGGCTACTGGCACCTGCAAACCTCTCTCTTGCTAATGCAAAGGCTCAAAGTGCACTAAGCCTTCCCCACAGGACTTCACTCTAAGAGATGCTATGCCACTGCTGGAGGAGGGCAGGAGCAGGGGAGTGGTTGGCATTCCCGTATCCTACTCCCAGAGGACCTGGGTGACCCAAGGTGCAGGACCTCAGTCTCGATGAGAGCGGTGGTACTGAGTTTTCACTCATTTTGTTCAGCTTTTCCAAGGAATGATTGACTGGGAATCATCATCGATCCAAGCACGCTGGAGTGGCCTGGCCCAGAGACTTTCAGAGGTAGGTCTCCTCTCAAGCCAGGGTGGGTGTTGGGGAGTGCGAGAACTGCGAGACGTGCCCCATCTGGGAAAGGGAGGTTGCAATGTGTCCATGCATTGAATGCGGGAGCACCTTGAGGACCTAAGTCTGCTACAGGCGGGTGCAGACAGGTCTGGAGGCACGAATGGGCACACCTCGCAGCACCACCAAGACCCGACAATCGTCAGCTCGTGCTGCCAATTCATGTCATGCTTACCTTGGTCCTCTGGCCTTCTGCTGCAAGTCACCAACACCACTGGACCACAGTGCGACAGGCTCAGGCTGCTGCCATCAGCCGTAGGCATGGCCTGGGGTGTTGGGCCATTCTCTCTGCCCTGTGGCCATGCGTGCCACAGATGCAACACTGTGAATACATAAAACACAGGCCCTTGTTACAGTGGGAGCCATGAAACTGGCTCTGGGAGAGCTTGAGCTGGTGGGTCTCAGTGGGATGATCGGACAACAGGTGTACTGCCAGCTCCCCCGTTCTGCCCAAATCTCCTGCATGGTTTGCCCGATGGGTGACAGCAAACTTTTCAGGTCTCACGGCTTGGCTTGAGCCTGGCACCCTCCGTGGCCTTCAAGGTGATATTTGGCCCTCTCTGCAGCCATTCAACTAATATCTCTCCGCCCAACACATTTAGCTACTGCAACACCAGCAAGCACCCTCTTACTCAAAATAAATGAATAAATAAATAAATAAATGAATAAATATCATCGGAGGCTAGTCTAAATAAAGTCAGCCCGGAAACCAGCTCACTAAATTGATTAACAATGGCACGCCCCCATGGCAGTCTCAAGCTCAAGGCTCAGGACTCAGCTCTTTGGACGTGTTCCCTGAGCAAACCATGCCTCCTATTCCCTGAGCAGGTCTGACAAACTACAGCCACGGCTACTGGCACCTGCAAACCTCTCTCTTGCTAATGCAAAGGCTCAAAGTGCACTAAGCCTTCCCCACAGGACTTCACTCTAAGATATGCTATGCCACTGCTGGAGGAGGGCAGGAGCAGGGGAGTGGTTGGCATTCCCGTATCCTACTCCCAGAGGACCTGGGTGACCCAAGGTGCAGGACCTCAGTCTCGATGAGAGCGGTGGTACTGAGTTTTCACTCATTTTGTTCAGCTTTTCCAAGGAATGATTGACTGGGAATCATCATCGATCCAAGCACGCTGGAGTGGCCTGGCCCAGAGACTTTCAGAGGTAGGTCTCCTCTCAAGCCAGGGTGGGTTTTGGGAAGTGCGAGAACTGCCCAGACGTGCCCCATCTGGGAAAGGGAGGTTGCAATGTGTCCATGCATTGAATGCGGGAGCACCTTGAGGACCTAAGTCTGCTACAGGCGGGTGCAGACAGGTCTGGAGGCACGATTGGGCACACCTCGCAGCACCACCAAGACCCGACAATCGTCAGCTCGTGCTGCCAATTCATGTCATGCTTACCTTGGTCCTCTGGCCTTCTGCTGCAAGTCACCAACAACACTGGACCACAGTGCGACAGGCTCAGGCTGCTGCCATCAGCCGTAGGCATGGCCTGGGGTGTTGGGCCATTCTCTCTGCCCTGTGGCCATGCGTGCCACAGATGCAACACTGTGAAGACATAAAACACAGGCCCTTTTTACAGTGGGAGCTATGAAACTGGCTCTGGGAGGGCTTGAGCTGGTGGGTCTCAGTGGGATGATCGGACAACAGGTGTACTGCCAGCTCCCCTGTTCTGCCCAAATCTCCAGCATGGTTTGCCCGATGGGTGACAGCAAACTTTTCAGGTCTCACGGCTTGGCTTGAGCCTGGCACCCTCCGTGGCCTTCAAGGTGATATTTGGCCCTCTCTGCAGCCATTCAACTAATATCTCTCCGCCCAACACATTTAGCTACTGCAACACCAGCAAGCACCCTCTTACTCAAAATAAATGAATAAATAAATAAATAAGTAAATAAATGAATAAATATCATCGGAGGCTAGTCTGAATAAAGTCAGCCCGGAAACCAGCTCACTAAATTGATCAACAAGGGCATGCCCCTATGGCAGTCTCACCTCAAGGCTCTTTGGACATGTTCCCTGAGCAAACCATGCCTCCTATTCCCTGAGCAGGTCTGACAAACTACAGCCACGGCTACTGGCACCTGCAAACCTCTCTCTTGCTAATGCAAAGGCTCAAAGCGCACAAAGCCTTTTCCACAGGACTTCACTCTAAGAGATGCTATGCCACTGCTGGAGGAGGGCAGGAGCAGGGGAGTGGTTGGCATTCCCGTATCCTACTCCCAGAGGACCTGGGTGACCCAAGGTGCAGGACCTCAGTCTCGATGAGAGCGGTGGTACTGAGTTTTCACTCATTTTGTTCAGCTTTTCCAAGGACTGATTGACTGGGAATCATCATCGATCCAAGCACGCTGGAGTGGCCTGGCCCAGAGACTTTCAGAGGTAGGTCTCCTCTCAAGCCAGGGTGGGTGTTGGGGAGTGCGAGAACTGCCCAGGCGTGCCCCATCTGGGAAAGGGAGGTTGCAATGTGTCCATGAATTGAATGCGGGAGCACCTTGAGGACCTAAGTCTGCTACAGGCGGATGCAGACAGGTCTGGAGGCACGAATGGGCACACCTCGCACCACCAAGACCCGACAGTCGTCAGCTCGTGCTGCCAATTCATGTCATGCTTACCTTGGTCCTCTGGCCTTCTGCTGCAAGTCACCAACACCACTGGACCACAGTGCGACAGGCTCAGGCTGCTGCCATCAGCCGTAGGCATGGCCTGGGGTGTTGGGCCATTCTCTCTGCCCTGTGGCCGTGCGTGCCACAGATGCAACACTGTGAAGACATAAAACACAGGCCCTTGTTACAGTGGGAGCCATGAAACTGGCTCTGGGAGAGCTTGAGCTGGTGGGTCTCAGTGGGATGATCGGACAACAGGTGTACTGCCAGCTCCCCTGTTCTGCCCAAATCTCCAGCATGGTTTGCCCGATGGGTGACAGCAAACTTTTCAGGTCTCACGGCTTGGCTTGAGCCTGGCACCCTCCGTGACCTTCAAGGTGATATTTGGCCCTCTCTGCAGCCATTCAACTAATATCTCTCCGCCCAACACATTTAGCTACTGCAACACCAGCAAGCACCCTCTTACTCAAAAAATGAATAAATAAATAAATAAGTAAATAAATGAATAAATATCATCGGAGGCTAGTCTGAATAAAGTCAGCCCGGAAACCAGCTCACTAAATTGATCAACAAGGGCACGCCCCCATGGCAGTCTCAAGCTCAAGGCTCAGGACTCAGCTCTTTGGACATGTTCCCTGAGCAAACCATGCCTCCTATTCCCTGAGCAGGTCTGACAAACTACAGCCACGGCTACTGGCACCTGCAAACCTCTCTCTTGCTAATGCAAAGGCTCAAAGTGCACTAAGCCTTCCCCACAGGACTTCACTCTAAGAGATGCTATGCCACTGCTGGAGGAGGGCAGGAGCAGGGGAGTGGTTGGCATTCCCGTATCCTACTCCCAGAGGACCTGGGTGACCCAAGGTGCAGGACCTCAGTCTCGATGAGAGCGGTGGTACTGAGTTTTCACTCATTTTGTTCAGCTTTTCCAAGGAATGATTGACTGGGAATCATCATCGATCCAAGCACGCTGGAGTGGCCTGGCCCAGAGACTTTCAGAGGTAGGTCTCCTCTCAAGCCAGGGTGGGTGTTGGGGAGTGCGAGAACTGCCCAGACGTGCCCCATCTGGGAAAGGGAGGTTGCAATGTGTCCATGCATGGAAGGCGAAAGCACCTTGAGGACCTAATTCTGCTGCAGGCATGTGCAGACAGGTGTGGAGGCACGAATGGGCACACCTCGCAGCACCACCAAGACCCGACAATCGTCAGCTCGTGCTGCCAATTCATGTCATGCTTACCTTGATCCTCTGGCCTTCTGCTGCAAGGCACCAACACCACTGGACCCCAGTGCGACAGGCTCAGGTTGCTGCCATCAGCCGTAGGCATGGCCTGGGGTGTTGGTCCATTCTCTCTGCCCTGTGGCCATGCGTGCCACAGATGCAGCACTGTGAAGACATAAAACACAGGCCCTTGTTACAGTGGGAGCCATGAAACTGGCTCTGGGAGGGCTTGGGCTGCTGGGTCTCAGTGGGATGATCGGACAACAGGTGTTCTGCCAGCTCCCCTGTTCTGCCCAAATCTCCAGCATGGTTTGCCCGAAGGGTGATAGCAAACTCCTCAGGTCTCACGGCTTGGCTTGAGCCTGGCACCCTCCGTGGCCTTCAAGGTGATATTTGGCCCTCTCTGCAGCCATTCAACTAATATCTCACCGCCCAACACATTTAGCTACTGCAACAGCAGCAAGCACCCTCTACACAAAATAAATGAATAAATAAATAAATAAGTAAATAAATGAATAAATATCATCGGAGGCTAGTCTGAATAAAGTCAGCCGGGAAACCAGCTCACTGGATTGATTAACAAGGGCACGCCCCCATGGCAGTCTCAAGCTCAAGGCTCAGTACTCAGCTCTTTGGACATGTTCCCTGAGCAAACCATGCCTCCTATTCCCTGAGCAGGTCTGACAAACTGACAGCCACGGCTACTGGCACCTGCAAACCTCTCTCTTGCTAATGCAAAGGCTGAAAGTGCACTAAGCCTTCCCCACAGGACTTCACTCTAAGAGATGATATGCCACTCCTGGAGGAGGGCAGGAGCAGGGGAGTGGTTGGCATTTCTGTATCCTACTCCCAGTGGACCAAGGTGACCCAAGGTGCAGGACCTCAGTCTCGATGAGAGCGGTGGTACTGAGTTTTCACTCATTTTGTTCAGATTTCCAAGGAATGTTTTAATGGGAATCATCATCGATCCAAGCACGCTGGAGTGCCCTGGCCAGGAGGCTTTCAGAGGTAGATCTCCTCTCAAGCCAGGGTGGGTGTTGGGGAGTGCGAGAACTGCCCAGGAGTGCCCCATCTGGGAAAGGGAGGTTGCAATGTGTCCATGCATTGAAGGCAAAAGCACCTTGAGGACCTAAGTCTGCTACAGGCGGGTGCAGACAGGTGTGGAGGCACGAATGGGCACACCACGCAGCACCACCAAGACCCGACAATCGTCAGCTCGTGCTGCCAATTCATGTCATGCTTACCTTGGTCCTCTGGCCTTCTGCTGAAAGTCACCAACACCACTGGACCACAGTGCGACAGGCTCAGGCTGCTGCCATCAGCCGTAGGCATGGCCTGGGGTGTTGGGCCATTCTCTCTGCCCTGTGGCCATGCGTGCCACAGATTCAACACTGTGAAGACATAAAACACAGGCCCTGGTTACAGTGGGAGCCATGAAACTGGCTCTGGGAGGTCTTGAGCTGGTGGGTCTCAGTGGGATGATCGGACAACAAGTGTTCTGCCAGCTCCCCTGTTCTGCCCAAATCTCCAGCATGGTTTGCCAGGTAGCTGACAGCAAACTTTTCAAGTCTCAGGGCTTGGACTGAGCCTGGCATCCTCCCTGGCCTGAAGGTGATATTTGGCCCTCTCTGCAGCCATTCAACTAATAGCTCTCCGCCCAACACATTTAGCTACTGCAACAGCAGCAAGCACCCTCTTACTCAAAATAAATGAATAAATAAATAAATAAGTAAATAAATGAATAAATATCATCGGAGGATAGTCTGAATAAAGTCAGCCCGGAAACCAGCTCACTGGATTGATTAACAAGGGCACGCCCCCATGGCAGTCTCAAGCTCAAGGCTCAGGACTCAGCTCTTTGGACATGTTCCCTGACCAAAACCTGCCTCCTATTCCCTGTGCAGGTTTGACAAACTGACAGCCAGGCTCCTGGCACCTGCAAACCTCTCTCTTTCTAATGCAAAGGCTCAAAGTGCACTAAGCCTTCCCCACAGGACTTTACTCTAAGAGATGCTATGCCACTGCTGGAGGAGGGCAGGAGCAGGGGAGTGGTTGGCATTCCCGTATCCTACTCCCAGAGGACCTGGGTGACCCAAGGTGCAGGACCTCAGTCTCGATGAGAGCGGTGGTACTGAGTTTTCACTCATTTTGTTCAGCTTTTCCAAGGAATGATTGACTGGGAATCATCATCGATCCAAGCACGCTGGAGTGGCCTGGCCCAGAGACTTTCAGAGGTAGGTCTCCTCTCAAGCCAGGGTGGGTGTTGGAGAGTGCGAGAACTGCCCAGGCGTGCCCCATCTGGGAAAGGGAGGTTGCAATGTGTTCATGCATGGAAGGCGAAAGCACCTTGAGGACCTAATTCTGCTGCAGGCAGGTGCAGACAGGTGTGGAGGCACGAATGGGCACACCTCGCAGCACCACCAAGACCCGACAATCGTCAGCTCGTGCTGCCAATTCATGTCATGCTTACCTTGATCCTCTGGCCTTCTGCTGCAAGGCACCAACACCACTGGACCCCAGTGCGACAGGCTCAGGTTGCTGCCATCAGGCGTAGGCATGGCCTGGGGTGTTGGTCCATTCTCTCTGCCCTGTGGCCATGTGTGCCACAGATGCAGCACTGTGAAGACATAAAACACAGGCCCTTGTTACAGTGGGAGCCATGAAACTGGCTCTGGGAGGGCTTCAGTTGGTGGGTCTCAGTGGGATGATCGGACAACAGGTGTTCTGCCAGCTCCCCTGTTCTGCCCAAATCTCCAGCATGGTTTTCCCGATGGGTGACAGCAAACTTTACAGGTCTCACGGCTTAGCTTGAGCCTGGCACCCTTCGTGGCCTTCAAGGTGATATTTGGCCCTCTCTGCAGCCATTCAACTAATATCTCTCCGCCCAACACATTTAGCTACTGCAACAGCAGCAAGCACCCTCTTACTCAAAATAAATGAATAAATAAATAAGTAAATAAATGAATAAATATCATCGGAGCCTAGTCTGAATAAATTCAGCCCAGAAACCAGATCACTGGATTGATTAACAAGGGCACGCCCCCATGGCAGTCTCAAGCTCAAGGCTCAGGACTCAGCTCTTTGGACATGTTCCCTGAGCAAACCATGCCTCCTATTCCCTGAGCAGGTCTGACAAACTGACAGCCACGGCTACTGGCACCCGCAAACCTCTCTCTTGCTAATGCAAAGTCTCAAAGTGCACTAAGCCTTCCCCACAGGACTTCACTCTAAGAGATGATATGCCACTCCTGGAGGAGGGCAGGAGCAGGGAAGTGGTTGGCATTCCCGTATCCTACTCCCAGAGGACCTGGGTGACCCAAGGTGCAGGACCTCAGTCTCGATGAGAGCGGTGGTACTGAGTTTTCACTCATTTTGTTCAGCTTTTCCAAGGAATGATTGACTGGGAATCATCATCGATCCAAGCACGCTGGAGTGGCCTGGCCCAGAGACTTTCAGAGGTAGGTCTCCTCTCAAGCCAGGGTGGGTGTTGGGGAGTGCGAGAACTGCCCATGTGTGCCCTATCTTGGAAAGGCAGTTTGAAAATTGTCTGTGCATGTAAGGCGAAAGCACCTTGAGGACCTAAGTCTGCTACAGGCGGGTGCAGACAGGTGTGGAGGCACGAATGGGCACATCTCGCAGCACCACCAAGACCCGACAATCGTCAGCTCGTGCTGCCAATTCATGTCATGCTTACCTTGGTCCTCTGGCCTCCTGCTGCAAGTCACCAACACCACTGGACCCCAGTGCGACAGGCTCAGGCTGCTGCCATCAGCCGTAGGCATGGCCTGGGGTGTTGGGCCATTCTCTCTGCCCTGTGGCCATGCGTGCCACAGATGCAGCACTGTGAAGACATAAAACACAGGCCCTGTTACATTGGGAACCATGAAACTGGCTCTGGGAAGGCTTGAGCTGGTGGGTCTCAGTGGGATGATCGGACAACAAGTGTTCTGCCAGCTCCCTAGTTCTGCCCAAATCTCCAGCATGGTTTGCCCGATGGGTGACAGCAAACTTTTCAGGTCTCACGGCTTGGCTTGAGCCTGGCACCCTCCGTGGCCTTCAAGGTGATATTTGGCCCTCTCTGCAGCCATTCAACTAATAACTCTCTGCCCAACACATTTAGCTACTGCAACATCAGCAAGCACCCTCTTACTCAAAATGAATGAATAAATAAATAAATAAGTAAATAAATGAATAAATATCATCGGAGGATAGTCTGAATAACGTCAGCCCGGAAACCAGCTCACTGGATTGATTAACAAGGGCACGCCCCGATGGCAGTCTCAAGCTCAAGGCTCAGGACTCAGCTCTTTGCACATGTTTCCTGAGCAAACCATGCCTCCTATTCCCTGAGCAGGTCTGACAAACTGACAGCCACACTACTGGCACCTGCAATCCTCTCTTTTGCTAATGCAAAGGCTGAAAGTGCACTAAGCCTTCCCCACAGGACTTCACTCTAAGTGATGCTATGCCAGTACTGGAGGAGGGCAGAAGCAGGGGAGTTGTTGGCATTTCCGTATCCTACTCCCAGGGGACCTAGGTGACCCAAGGTGCAGGACCTCAGTCTCGATGAGAGCGGTGGTACTGAGTTTTCACTCATTTTGTTCAGCTTTTCCAAGGAATGATTGACTGGGAATCATCATCGATCCAAGCACGCTGGAGTGGCCTGGCCCAGAGACTTTCAGAGGTAGGTCTCCTCTCAAGCCAGGGTGGGTGTTGGGGAGTGCGAGAACTGCCCAGGCGTGCCCCATCTGGGAAAGGGAGGTTGCAATGTGTCCATGCATGGAAGGCAGGAGCACCTTGAGGACCCAAGTCTGCTACAGGCAGGTGCAGACAGGTCTGGAGGCACGAATGGGCACACCTCGCAGCACCACCAAGACCCGACAATCGTCAGCTCGTGCTGCCAATTCATGTCATGCTTACCTTGGTCCTCTGGCCTTCTGCTGCAAGTCACCAACACCACTGGACCACAGTGCGACAGGCTCAGGCTGCTGCCATCAGCCGTAGGCATTGCCTGGGGTGTTGGGCCATTCTCTCTGCCCTGTGGCCATGTGTGCCACAGATGCAACACTGTGAAGACATAAAACACAAGCCATTGTTACAGTGGGAGCCACGAAACTGGCTCTGGGAGGGCTTGAGCTGGTGGGTCTCAGTGGGATGATCGGACAACAGGTGTTCTGCCAGCTCCCCTGTTCTGTCCAAATCTCCAGCATGGTTTTCCCGATGGGTGACAGCAAACTTTACAGGTCTCATGGCTTGGCTTGAGCCTGGCACCCTCCGTGGCCTTCAAGGTGATATTTGGCCCTCTCTTCAGCCATTCAACTAATATCTCTCCGCCCAACACATCCAGCTACTGCAACACCAGCAAGCACTCTCCTACCCAAAATAAAGGAATAAATAAATAAATAAATAAATAAATATCATCGGAGGCTAGTCTGAATAAAGTCAGCCCGGAAACAGGCTCCCTGGATTGATTAACAAGGGCACGCCCACCTGGCAGTCTCAAGCTCAAGCTCTGGACTCAGCTGACATGTTCCCTGAGCAAACCATGCCTCCTATTCACTGAGCAGGTCTGACAAACTGACAGCCAGGCTATTGGCACCTTCAAACCTCTCTCTTGCTAATGCAAAGGCTCAAAGTGCACTAAGCCTTCCCCACAGGACTTCTCTCTAAGAGATGCTATGCAGCCTAACAAGGATACACTTTCTTTTGAACTATGGTTCTCCTTTTGACCCTGTCTCTTTGTCTTTCTCTCTCTTTCTCCATTACAATCTCTGTCTCTATCTCCTTCTCTGACACTGACGCCTCTGCCTGGTTGCTCCTTTCTGATTGTCTCTCTTCATGGCTTGCTGAGTTCGAGAATGCTTTAATTTGGACTGCAAGCTTCAACACTGAGGCAATGGATGCAACCTCCTGTGGTACCGCAATGGTAACCAGAAGAACCTGACATCTCCCAAGACACCTTGCAACACCCAAGCCTTCTGATTCCCTGGAAAGCAACCGTGCAAGCACAAGCAGCTTTGGAAGATGGCACTGCTCCAAAGCAAGGGTCTCTAGGAATCCTCTCTTGAAACACAAGCTCACACCCCAAGGACAATTTTGCCATGGGAGCCATGGCTGGATGCCAAACAGTCCCTTCTAGAAAAAAGCGACCCTGGTGAAGAATGCTAAACACAAATCTGGACCGTCCTGGCTTTGAGATTGGTGAGAGCCAAGACAGGACCCCTAGTTTCATGGATCAGACAAAGGGACCTTCTCAAATTGGTCCTCCATCAGGAGCCATGCATGTGTGAACTTAGTATCAAGGCAAACAGCCTACCCCCCACTAAAGGCTTCCCGAATTCCAATTTCGGCACAGCTCAGCACACCTCTTTGAGGCACGTGTAGGTAAGTCTCCTGTTTCTGCCAGTGACTTCTTGCCTAGAGCCCCAAGTCCAAGAACACATAGCTAGGTGAAATGTGAGATTGGAGTTGTGGGGCTATGTAATCCTTCATCCCCCTCAAAGTTTTGGTCTTTGCCCTGGGGACACTCCTTGCCACAGAATCGTTCTCTGTCTCCATCTATCCAGCACCCCATTAAATTTCAAGCAACAGAAGAGACCAGGGCCGACAAGGCCTGAAGGAGTCACGTCCCAGGTCACATTCCCTGGGCAGCAGCTCACTTCATCTCAGAATCCCCTCAGAGGCTACTCTGTGGGGCTGCCACCAACTTCAAAGCTTCCTCAGAGGTCTCCCCCCTGGGCATGAACTTCCCAGTGCCTGGGACAATGTTGAATGGACCTTCTTTCACCTGCTTCAGCTACATAGACTGCCATTGTTTGAATGGGCCCTCCTAGGAGCCACCACACCTAGCCACCCCCTCTCAGGATCTCAAGGAGGCAAAAGCAAGGAAAGATTCCCAGAGAGCCTCCAATAGTCTGCCTAAACCTTTCCAAGAACGTTAGCAGAGCCCTGAGAGAACAAGGCGATCAGGAGGGAGTCAGGCCACTGCTGGATGAGGGCAGAGGCAGGGGAGAGGTTGGCATTCCGGTATCCTACTCCCAGAGGACCTGGGTGACACAAGGTGCAGGACCTCAGTCTCGATGAGAGCGGTGGTACTGAGTTTTCACTCATTTTGTTCAGCTTTTCCAAGGAATGATTGACTGGGAATCATCATCGATCCAAGCACTCTGGAGTGGCCTGGCCCAGAGACTTTCAGAGGTAGGTCTCCTCTCAAGCCAGGGTGGGTGTTGGGGAGTGCGAGAACTGCCCAGGCGTGCCCCATCTGGGAAAGGGAGGTTGCAATGTGTCCATGCATTGAAAGCGGGAGCACCTTGAGGACCTAAGTCTGCTACAGGCAGGTGCAGACAGGTCTGGAGGCACGAATGGGCACACCTCGCAGCACCACCAAGACCCGACAATCGTCAGCTCGTGCTGCCAATTCATGTCATGCTTACCTTGGTCCTCTGGCCTTCTGCTGCAAGTCACCAACACCACTGGACCACAGTGCGACAGGCTCATGATGCTACCATCAGCCGTAGGCATGGCCTGGGGTGTTGGGCCATTCTTTCTGCCCTGTGCCCATGCGTGCCACAGATGCAACACTGTGAAGACATAAAACACAGGCCCTTGTTACAGTGGGAGCCATGAAACTGGCTCTGGGAGGGTTTGGGCTGCTGGGTCTCAGTGGGATGATCGGACAACAGGTGTTCTGCCAGCTCCCTTGTTCTGCCCAAATCTCCAGCATGGTTTGCCCGATGGGTGACAGCAAACTTTTCAGGTCTCACGGCTTGGCTTGAGCCTGGCACCCTCTGTGGCCTTCAAGGTGATATTTGGCCCACTCTGCTGCCATTCAACTAATATCTCTCCGCCCAACCATTTAGCTACTGCAACAGCAGCAAGCACCCTCTTACTCAAAATAAATGAATAAATAAATAAGTAAATAAATGAATAAATATCATCGGAGTATAGTCTGCATAAAGTCAGCCCGGAAACCAGCTCACTGGATTGATTAACAGGGGCACGCCCACCTGGCAGTCTCAAGCCCAAGGCTCAGGACTCAGCTCTTCGGACATGTTCCCTGAGCAAACCATGCCTCCTATTCCCTGAGCAGGTCTGACAAACTACAGCAACGGCTACTGGCACCTGCAAACCTCTCTCTTGCTAATGCAAAGGCTCAAAGTGCACTAAGCCTTCCCCACAGGACTTCACTCTAAGAGATGCTATGCCACTGCTGGAGGAGGGCAGGAGCAGGGGAGTGGTTGGCATTACTGTATCCTACTCCCAGGGGACCTGGGTGACCCAAGGTGCAGGACCTCAGTCTCGATGAGAGCGGTGGTACTGAGTTTTCACTCATTTTGTTCAGATTTCCAAGGAATGTGTTATTGGGAATCATCATCAATCCAAGCACGCTGGAGTGGCCTGGCCCAGAGACTTTCAGAGGTAGGTCTCCTCTCAAGCCAGGGTGGGTGTTGTGGAATGTGAGAACTGCCCAGACGTGCCCCATCTGGGAAAGGGAGGTTGCAATGTGTCCATGCATTGAAGGCGAAAGCACCTTGAGGACCTACGTCTGCTTCAGGCGGGTGCAGACAGGTCTGGAGGCACGAATGGGCACACCTCGCAGCACCACCAAGACCCGACAATCGTCAGCTCGTGCTGCCAATTCATGTCATGCTTACCTTGCTCCTCTGGCCTTCTGCTGCAAGTCACCAACACCACTGGACCACAGTGCGACAGGCTCAGGCTGCTGCCATCAGCCGTAGGCATGGCCTGGGGTGTTGGGCCATTCTCTCTGCCCTGTGGCCATGCGTGCCACAGATGCAACACTGTGAAGACATAAAACACAGGCCCTTGTTACAGTGGGAGCCATGAAACTGGCTCTGGGAGGGCTTGGGCTGCTGGGTCTCAGTGGGATGATCGGACAACAGGTGTTCTGCCAGCTCCCCTGTTCTGCCCAAATCTCCAGCATGGTTTGCCCGATGGGTGACAGCAAACTTTTCAGGTCTCACGTCTTGGCTTGAGCCTGGCACCCTCCGTGGCCTTGAAGGTGATATTTGGCCCACTCTGCAGCCATTCAACTAATATCTCTCCGCCCAACACATTTAGCTACTGCAATAGCAGCAAGCACCCTCTTACTCAAAATAAATGAATAAATAAATAAATAAATAAGTAAATAAATGAATAAATATCATTGGAGGATAGTCTGAATAAAGTCAGCCCGGAAACCAGCTCACTGGATTGATTAACAAGGGCACGCCCCCATGGCAGTCTCAAGCTCAAGGCTCAGGACTCAGCTCTTTGGACATGTTCCCTGAGCAAACCATGCCTCCTATTTCCTGAGCAGGTCTGACAAACTGACAGCCATGGCTACTGGTACCTGCAAACCTCTCTCTTGCTAATGCAAAGGCTCAAAGTGCACTAAGCCTTCCCCACAGGACTTCACTCTAAGAGATGCTATGCCACTGCTGGAGGATGGCAGGAGCAGGGGAGTGGTTGGCATTCCCGTATCCTACTCCCAGAGGACCTGGGTGACCCAAGGTGCAGGACCTCAGTCTCGATGAGAGCGGTGGTACTGAGTTTTCACTCATTTTGTTCAGCTTTTCCAAGGAATGATTGACTGGGAATCATCATCGATCCAAGCACGCTGGAGTGGCCTGGCCCAGAGACTTTCAGAGGTAGGTCTCCTCTCAAGCCAGGGTGGGTGTTGGGGAGTGCGAGAACTGCCCAGACGTGCCCCATCTGGGAAAGGGAGGTTGCAATGTGTCCATGCATTGAAGGCAAAAGCACCTTGAGGACCTACGTCTGCTTCAGGCGGGTGCAGACAGGTCTGAGGCACGAATGGGCACACCTCGCAGCACCACCAAGACCCGACAATCGTCAGCTCGTGCTGCCAATTCATGTCATGCTTACCTTGGTCCTCTGGCCTTCTGCTGCAAGTCACCAACACCACTGGACCACAGTGCGACAGGCTCAGGCTGCTGCTATCAGCCGTAGGCATGGCCTGGGGTGTTGGGCCATTCTTTCTTCCCTGTGGCCATGCGTGCCACAGATGCAACACTGTGAAGACATAAAACACAGGCCCTTGTTACAGTGGGAGCCATGAAACTGGCTCTGGGAGGGCTTGGGCTGCTGGGTCTCAGTGGGATGATCGGACAACAGGTGTTCTGCCAGCTCCCCTGTTCTGCCCAAATCTCCAGCATGGTTTGCCAGATGGCTGACTGCAAACTCTTCAAGTCTCAGGGCTTGGCCTGAGCCTGGCACCCTCCGTGGCCTTCAAGGTGATATTTTGCCCACTCTGCAGCCATTCAACTAATATCTCTCCGACCAACACATCCAGCTACGGCAACACCAGCAAGCACTCTCCTACTCAAAATAAAGGAATAAATAAATAAATAAATAAATAAATAAATAAATAATAAATATCATCGGAGGCTTGTCTGAATGAAGTCAGCCCGGAAACAGGCTCTCTGGATTGATTAACAAGGGCACGCCCACCTGGCAATCTGAAGCTCAAGGCTCAGGACTCAGCTGACATGTTCCCTGAGCAAACCATGCCTCCTATTCCCTGAGGAGGTTGACAAACTGACAGCCAGGCTATTGGCACCTGCAAACCTCTCTCTTGCTAATGCTAAGGCTCAAAGTGCACTAAGCCTTCCCCACAGGACTTCACTCTAAGAGATGCTATGCAGCCTAGCAAGGAAACACTTTCTTTTGAACTATGGTTCTCCTTTTAACCCTGTCTCTTTGTCTTTCTCTCTCTTTCTCCATTACAATCCCTGTCTCTATCTCCTTCTCTGACACTGACGCCTCTGCCTGGTTGCTCCTTTCTGATTGTCTCTCTTCATGGCTTGCTGACTTCGAGAATGCTTTAATTTGGACTGCAAGCTTCAACACTGTGGCAATGGATGCAACCTCCTGTGGTACCGCAATGGTAACCAGAAGAACCTGACATCTCCCAAGACACCTTGCAACACCCAAGCCTTCTGATTCCCTGGAAAGCAACCGTGCAAGCACAAGCAGCTTTGGAAGATGGCACTGCTCCAAAGCAAGGGTCTCTAGGAATCCTCTCTTGAAACACAAGCTCACACCCCAAGGACAATTTTGCCATGGGAGCCATGGCTGGATGCCAAACAGTCCCTTCTAGAAAAAAGCGACCCTGGTGAAGAATGCTAAACACAAATCTGGACCGTCCTGGCTTTGAGATTGGTGAGAGCCAAGACAGGACCCCTAGTTTCATGGATCAGACAAAGGGACCTTCTCAAATTGGTCCTCCATCAGGAGCCATGCATGTGTGAACTTAGTATCAAGGCAAACAGCCTACCCCCCACTAAAGGCTTCCCGAATTCCAATTTCGGCACAGCTCAGCACACCTCTTTGAGGCACGTGTAGGTAAGTCTCCTGTTTCTGCCAGTGACTTCTTGCCTAGAGCCCCAAGTCCAAGAACACATAGCTAGGTGAAATGTGAGATTGGAGTTGTGGGGCTATGTAATCCTTCATCCCCCTCAAAGTTTTGGTCTTTGCCCTGGGGACACTCCTTGCCACAGAATCGTTCTCTGTCTCCATCTATCCAGCACCCCATTAAATTTCAAGCAACAGAAGAGACCAGGGCCGACAAGGCCTGAAGGAGTCACGTCCCAGGTCACATTCCCTGGGCAGCAGCTCACTTCATCTCAGAATCCCCTCAGAGGCTACTCTGTGGGGCTGCCACCAACTTCAAAGCTTCCTCAGAGGTCTCCCCCCTGGGCATGAACTTCCCAGTGCCTGGGACAATGTTGAATGGACCTTCTTTCACCTGCTTCAGCTACATAGACTGCCATTGTTTGAAAGGGCCCTCCTAGGAGCCACCACACCTAGCCACCCCCTCTCAGGATCTCAAGGAGGCAAAAGCAAGGAAAGATTCCCAGAGAGCCTCCAATAGTCTGCCTAAACCTTTCCAAGAACGTTAGCAGAGCCCTGAGAGAACAAGGCGATCAGGAGGGAGTCAGGCCACTGCTGGATGAGGGCAGGAGCAGGGGAGAGGTTGGCATTCCCGTATCCTACTCCCAGAGGACCTGGGTGACCCAAGGTGCAGGACCTCAGTCTCGATGAGAGCGGTGGTACTGAGTTTTCACTCATTTTGTTCAGCTTTTCCAAGGAATGATTGACTGGGAATCATCATCGATCCAAGCACGCTGGAGTGGCCTGGCCCAGAGACTTTCAGAGGTAGGTCTCCTCTCAAGCCAGGGTGGGTGTTGGGGAGTGCGAGAACTGCCCAGGCGTGCCCCATCTGGGAAAGGGAGGTTGCAGTGTGTCCATGCATTGAATGCGGGAGCACCTTGAGGACCTAAGTCTGCTACAGGCGGGTGCAGACAGGTCTGGAGGTACGAATGGGTACTCCTCGCAGCACTACCAAGACCCGACAATCGTCAGCTCGTGCTGCCAATTCATGTCATGCTTACCTTGGTCCTCTGGCTTCTGCTGCAAGTCACCAACACCACTGGACCACAGTGCAACAGGCTCAGGATGCTACCATCAGCCGTAGGCATGGCCTGGGGTGTTGTGCCATTCTTTCTGCCCTGTGGCCATGCGTGCCACAGATGCAACACTGTGAAGACATAAAACACAGGCCCTTGTTACAGTGGGAGCCATGAAACTGGCTCTGGGAGGGCTTGGGCTGCTGGGTCTCAGTGGGATGATCGGACAACAGGTGTTCTGCCAGCTTCCCTGTTCTGCCCAAATCTCCAGCATGGTTTGCCCGATGGGTGACAGCAAACTTTTCAGGTCTCACGTCTTGGCTTGAGCCTGGCACCCTCCGTGGCCTTGAAGGTGATATTTGGCCCACTCTGCAGCCATTCAACTAATATCTCTCCGCCCAACACATTTAGCTACTGCAATAGCAGCAAGCACCCTCTTACTCAAAATAAATGAATAAATAAATAAATAAATAAGTAAATAAATGAATAAATATCATTGGAGGATAGTCTGAATAAAGTCAGCCCGGAAACCAGCTCACTGGATTGATTAACAAGGGCACGCCCCCATGGCAGTCTCAAGCTCAAGGCTCAGGACTCAGCTCTTTGGACATGTTCCCTGAGCAAACCATGCCTCCTATTTCCTGAGCAGGTCTGACAAACTGACAGCCATGGCTACTGGTACCTGCAAACCTCTCTCTTGCTAATGCAAAGGCTCAAAGTGCACTAAGCCTTCCCCACAGGACTTCACTCTAAGAGATGCTATGCCACTGCTGGAGGATGGCAGGAGCAGGGGAGTGGTTGGCATTCCCGTATCCTACTCCCAGAGGACCTGGGTGACCCAAGGTGCAGGACCTCAGTCTCGATGAGAGCGGTGGTACTGAGTTTTCACTCATTTTGTTCAGCTTTTCCAAGGAATGATTGACTGGGAATCATCATCGATCCAAGCACGCTGGAGTGGCCTGGCCCAGAGACTTTCAGAGGTAGGTCTCCTCTCAAGCCAGGGTGGGTGTTGGGGAGTGCGAGAACTGCCCAGACGTGCCCCATCTGGGAAAGGGAGGTTGCAATGTGTCCATGCATTGAAGGCAAAAGCACCTTGAGGACCTACGTCTGCTTCAGGCGGGTGCAGACAGGTCTGAGGCACGAATGGGCACACCTCGCAGCACCACCAAGACCCGACAATCGTCAGCTCGTGCTGCCAATTCATGTCATGCTTACCTTGGTCCTCTGGCCTTCTGCTGCAAGTCACCAACACCACTGGACCACAGTGCGACAGGCTCAGGCTGCTGCTATCAGCCGTAGGCATGGCCTGGGGTGTTGGGCCATTCTTTCTTCCCTGTGGCCATGCGTGCCACAGATGCAACACTGTGAAGACATAAAACACAGGCCCTTGTTACAGTGGGAGCCATGAAACTGGCTCTGGGAGGGCTTGGGCTGCTGGGTCTCAGTGGGATGATCGGACAACAGGTGTTCTGCCAGCTCCCCTGTTCTGCCCAAATCTCCAGCATGGTTTGCCAGATGGCTGACTGCAAACTTTTCAAGTCTCAGGGCTTGGCCTGAGCCTGGCACCCTCCGTGGCCTTCAAGGTGATATTTGTCCCTCTCTGCAGCCATTCAACTAATATCTCTCCGACCAACACATCCAGCTACGGCAACACCAGCAAGCACTCTCCTACTCAAAATAAAGGAATAAATAAATAAATAAATAAATAAATAAATAAATAAATAAATAAATATCATCGGAGGCTTGTCTGAATGAAGTCAGCCCGGAAACAGGCTCTCTGGATTGATTAACAAGGGCACGCCCACCTGGCAATCTGAAGCTCAAGGCTCAGGACTCAGCTGACATGTTCCCTGAGCAAACCATGCCTCCTATTCCCTGAGGAGGTCTGACAAACTGACAGCCAGGCTATTGGCACCTGCAAACCTCTCTCTTGCTAATGCTAAGGCTCAAAGTGCACTAAGCCTTCCCCACAGGACTTCACTCTAAGAGATGCTATGCAGCCTAGCAAGGAAACACTTTCTTTTGAACTATGGTTCTCCTTTTAACCCTGTCTCTTTGTCTTTCTCTCTCTTTCTCCATTACAATCCCTGTCTCTATCTCCTTCTCTGACACTGACGTCTCTGCCTGGTTGCTCCTTTCTGATTGTCTCTCTTCATGGCTTGCTGACTTCGAGAATGCTTTAATTTGGACTGCAAGCTTCAACACTGTGGCAATGGATGCAACCTCCTGTGGTACCGCAATGGTAACCAGAAGAACCTGACATCTCCCAAGACACCTTGCAACACCCAAGCCTTCTGATTCCCTGGAAAGCAACCGTGCAAGCACAAGCAGCTTTGGAAGATGGCACTGCTCCAAAGCAAGGGTCTCTAGGAATCCTCTCTTGAAACACAAGCTCACACCCCAAGGACAATTTTGCCATGGGAGCCATGGCTGGATGCCAAACAGTCCCTTCTAGAAAAAAGCGACCCTGGTGAAGAATGCTAAACACAAATCTGGACCGTCCTGGCTTTGAGATTGGTGAGAGCCAAGACAGGACCCCTAGTTTCATGGATCAGACAAAGGGACCTTCTCAAATTGGTCCTCCATCAGGAGCCATGCATGTGTGAACTTAGTATCAAGGCAAACAGCCTACCCCCCACTAAAGGCTTCCCGAATTCCAATTTCGGCACAGCTCAGCACACCTCTTTGAGGCACGTGTAGGTAAGTCTCCTGTTTCTGCCAGTGACTTCTTGCCTAGAGCCCCAAGTCCAAGAACACATAGCTAGGTGAAATGTGAGATTGGAGTTGTGGGGCTATGTAATCCTTCATCCCCCTCAAAGTTTTGGTCTTTGCCCTGGGGACACTCCTTGCCACAGAATCGTTCTCTGTCTCCATCTATCCAGCACCCCATTAAATTTCAAGCAACAGAAGAGACCAGGGCCGACAAGGCCTGAAGGAGTCACGTCCCAGGTCACATTCCCTGGGCAGCAGCTCACTTCATCTCAGAATCCCCTCAGAGGCTACTCTGTGGGGCTGCCACCAACTTCAAAGCTTCCTCAGAGGTCTCCCCCCTGGGCCTGAACTTCCCAGTGACTGGGACAATGTTGAATGGACCTTCTTCCACCTGCTTTAGCTACATAGACTGCCATTGTTTGAAAGGGCCCTCCTAGGAGCCACCACACCTAGCCACCCCCTCTCAGGATCTCAAGGAGGCAAAAGCAAGGAAAGATTCCCAGAGAGCCTCCAATAGTCTGCCTAAACCTTTCCAAGAACGTTAGCAGAGCCCTGAGAGAACAAGGCGATCAGGAGGGAGTCAGGCCACTGCTGGATGAGGGCAGGAGCAGGGGAGAGGTTGGCATTCCCGTATCCTACTCCCAGAGGACCTGGGTGACACAAGGTGCAGGACCTCAGTCTCGATGAGAGCGGTGGTACTGAGTTTTCACTCATTTTGTTCAGCTTTTCCAAGGAATGATTGACTGGGAATCATCATCGATCCAAGCACGCTGGAGTGGCCTGGCCCAGAGACTTTCAGAGGTAGGTCTCCTCTCAAGCCAGGGTGGGTGTTGGGGAGTGCGAGAACTGCCCAGACGTGCCCCATCTGGGAAAGGGTGGTTGCAATGGGTCCATGCATGCAAGGCAGGAGCACCTTGAGGACCTAAGTCTGCTTCAGGTGAATGCAGACAGGTCTGGAGGCACGAATGGGCACATCTTACAGCTCACCAAGACACCACATTCATGAGCATGTGATGGTAATTCATGCCAGGCTTACCTTGGACTTCAGGCCTTCTGATTCACAGTAGGATTTCAAGTGTCAACAGTGCATGGGTGTGGCTTCAAGCCTGTATCCTACTTCCCATGGACTTGTATGACTCATTTTTTTAAAGTTTTTCCTAGAATGTTTTTGTGAGAGTCATCTTCTCTTCGTTTATGTTGCAGTACCCTATAACAGAGATATTTTAGATATCTCGTTATTTTTATGTTGGCAATTCCAAAAACTATCCAGACATGCCCCATCTGTTAACAAGAGGTTGCAATGATTCCCTGTATGGAATTCTGGGTCTCATGAGGTCATAATTCTGCTATTGGTATAGCAGATCTTAGTGCTGGATTTGGCAGCCCTTGCCCCAGCACCATGACCAGAGAATGATTAGCATTTGGGTGCAATTCATCATGCCAAGCTTACCTTGGTTTTTGGCAATCTCCTGCAAGTCACCAACACCAAGCAATATCACTCCTGGAGATTCAGTTTTTTGCCCCAGCTGTAGGCAAGGGATGTGTTGCTGGGCCATTCTCTGTGCACTATGAGCTCACGTTCTACAGTTGCAACACTGTGTGGGCAAAATTCGTCTTGCCAGTGTTTCAGTAGGAATGATGCAATTGGCTCCGGGAGGGGTTGGCTTGATTGGTCTCGATTTGATGATCAGGTCACAAGTGCTCTTCAAGCCCTCCTTTCTGCCCAAAGTCTCCTCCATCATGAGTTGACAGATAAATCACAGTATGCCTCTGGGTATCAGTCTTTTTCTTTTCCTCTTCATGGCCTTGAAGATGATGTTTTTCCCTCTCTTAGGTCAATCAACAAATTTCTGGTTGGCCAACCCATCCAGGGACTGCAATACTAGCAAGCAGTTTCTTCCTAAAATTCTGAAGAGCAGCTCTGAAAATGTCACCTTGATCACCACCTACTAGTGTCAGTAACTAGGGCAACCACACCTTGTTTCCTCAAGCTCAAAGGTTATAGGACTCAACTCTGACCATGTTCACTGTTCAAACCATGCCTCCTATTTCCTGACCAGGTCTGATAACCTGCTGTCAAAACTACTGGAAGCTGCAACCCTCTGTCATGCTAAGGCAATGGGCCTGAGGTCAAATTGCACTAAGGTTTCCTCATAAGCCTTTACAACAAGAGATTTCATGCAGTCTAACACAACACCTTTCTAACTCTCTCTCAGTTTTGCCCTGTCTCTCTGTGCATCTGACTTTGTCTCCGAATGTCTGCCATTCATGACACTTTCTCTTCATGGGAAGCCTAAGATCAAGACATACGTTCCGGGAACATGAGTACATGTGAGAACCCAGCATAAATATTTCCCATCTTGGCCAACATCTCCCAAGACAACTTGTAACATTCTAGTCTTATAGTTCCCTGAAATGCAATCTTGCAAGCAGAAGTTGCCATGGCAGACTCCCCGGTTCATGAGCGGGGGTCTCCTGTTAGTCTTGAACTGCAGCCTCTTACCCAAAGGTCAATTTGTCCAATGGATCCCTAAGGCCACCAAATAGGCCTTACTTGAAGAATTACACCCTTTTGAAAACCAGTAAACACAATATGTGTCCTAGCTTTGGGATTCATTTGAGTGAAGACAGTAGTTAATTCGATCATGTTAGTAGATACACCAAAACTCATGTATCAAGTGTACTTCTGTGATATTTTTTGCCTTAGCCTTTATGACTCTGTTTTCTCTTGGTGTGCCATTAACACTAATAAACTTTTCAGGTGTCTCCGTCGCTTTCTGGCTCCGCTCCCTAAATGCTTTTGACCATTTTCCTCTGAACTCCAGTTGGTCTCCATAGAATATGATCCTGAGAAGGTTTGTGAGAGCAGATTTCTAATTATAGTGGGACAATTGCACTCTGGAGTTATAGTCCCTGTCAGATCTGACTCTCTGATGTAGAACTCACCTACTTTCTCCCTAGTCAGTGGTGACTTTATTTCTAAACTTTCTTGGGGGGAAGTTTGGCTTTATCCAGGTTGGGCTAGTCCCATTTCCCTTCCAATTCTCATTGCAAACATCTGCCCCTCTCTGCAGTCCGACAAGTCCCAATCTGTCCCAATAAGACACTCCAACAAGGATATCCTGAATGTTCTGAATTCCCTTCTAAAATATTCACTTTTGTTCTAGCTTCAAAACTGTGGGGCAGAATCTCAACCTGGTACACATTTCTTCTTCCTTCCCAGAAATGTGCCAAATATTTTCTAAGTCAATGGCAAACAACTTTACTTTCTCTTTTCTCTGTCGCTTTACTCCTCTCTGTCTCTTTCTGTATTTCTCTACACCTATCCTCCTATCACTGAGCACTTCTTTCCCTCGCCACCAAACTGCAGACAAAGCATGCGTGGAGCCAAGGTATTGCCACAATCTAACTCCCTCAGAAAGTAAATGGCCCTTGTATTTGCCTATCCAGGACTCTCACACCTTTTACTTGTCAGCTTCTTGTTTGAAACCATTTTGACAGTCCTGAGATACCCAGGGAACTAAAAAAAAAAAAAAAAAAAAAAAAAAAAAAAAAAACCAGTAGCCCTCCTGTATAAAAAATGATAACGAACCTGACAAAGAAATCAGAGAAATATCACTCTTCAGAATAGCCACAAACAACATAAAATATCTTAGGATAACATTAACTAAAGAAATAAAAGGCCTGTTTGACAAGAATTTTAAGTCTTTGAAGAAAAACATTGAAAAAGATACCAGAAAATGGAAAGATTCCCCACATTCTTGGATAGATAGAATCAACATAATGTCAATTCTACCAAAAGAAGTCTATAGATTTAATGCAATGCTCATCAATATTCCAACATAATCCTTTACAGAGTGTCAAAGAACAATACTCAACTTCATATGGGGAAAAAACCCAGGATAGACAAGACAAATCTGCACAATAAAGGAACTTTTGAAAGCATCACAAACCCTGATGTCAAGCTCTATTATAGAGCTACAGTAATGAAAACAACTTGGTATCAGCAAAAAAACAGACAGGTTGACCAATGACTCAAATTTAAGACCCAGATATTAATTCACACACCTATGAACACCTGATTTTTGACAAAGAAGGTAAAATTATACAGTTGAAAGAATAATGCATCTTCAACAAATGGGGCTGGCATAAATGGATATCAACATGTAGGAGAATGAAAATAGATCTATATCTATCCCCATGCACAAAACTCAAGTCCAAATGGATTAACGACCTCAATATAAATTTGACAATATTGAACCTGAGAGAAGAAAAAGTGGGAAGTTGCTTTCAATGCATGGGCACAAAAGACCACTTCCTACATATAACCCTAGTAGCACAGACACTGAGGGCAACAATCAATAAATGGGACCTCCTGAAACTGAGAAGTTTCTATAAAGCAAAGGACATAGTCAATAAGACAAACAGGCAGCCTAGTGAATGGGAAAGGCCTTCACCAACCTCACAATAGACAGAGATCTAATCTCCAAATTTTATAAAGAACTCAGGAAATTAGACATCAAAATCCCAAATAATCCAATTAAAAATGGGGTACAGACCTAAACAGGGAATTCTCAACAGAAGAATCTCAAATAGTCAAAAAACACTTAAGAAAATGTTCAACATCATTAGTCATCGAGTAATGCAAATCAAAACAACCTGAGATACCATCTTACACCGGTCAGAATGGCTAAGCTCAAAAACACCAATGATAGCTTTTGCTGGAGAGGATGTGGAGTAAGGGGAACACTTCTCCATTACTGGTGGGAATGCAAACTTTTACAGCCACTTTGGAAATCAGTATGGGAGTTTCTCAGAAAACTGGGAATTAGGTAGCTCTGGAACAGCAATATCACTCTTGGCCATATATCCAAAGGATGCTCAATCATATTACAAGGACATTTGTTCAATTATGTTTATAGCAGCATTATTTGTAATAGACAGAACCTGGGAACAACCTAGATGCCCCTCAACTGAAGAATGGATAAAGAAAATACAGTACATTTACATAGTGGGGTACTACTTAGCAGTAAAAAACAATGACATCTTGAAATTTGCATGCAAATGGGTGGAACAAAAACAATCCACCCTGTGTGAGGTAACCCAGACCCAGAAAGATGGACTTGGTATGTACTCACTCATAAGTGGAAACTAGCTGTAAAGCAAATGATAGCAAGCCTATAGTTCATGATCCTAGAGAAGCTAAGTAACAAGGTGAACCCTAATGGAAACATATACAGATTCACTCAGAAAGGTGAAATAAATAAGATTGCCTGACAAAATTGGAAGCATAGGGGAGGGGTAGAAGAAAGGGAAGAAGAAGAGGAGGATGGGAGAAGAGAAGGGACAGGAGAACTTGAAGGAACAGGATAGACTAGATGGAGGAAGGACAGAGATGAGAGAAAGTAAAGAGATATTTTGATTGAGGGAGTCATTATGGGGCTAGCAAGAAACCTGGCTCTAGAGAAATCCCCAGAAATCCACAAGGGATACTCCAGCTAAGACCCTACGCAATAGAGGAGAGGGTACCTGAACTGGCCTTGCCCTGTAGGCAGATTGATGACTATCTTACATGTCACCATAGAACCTTCATCCAGCAACTGATGGAAACAGAGGCAGAGACCCGTGGTGGAGCACTGGACTGAGTTCCCAAGGTCCAGCTGAAGAGTGGGAAGATGAGAAAAATGAACAAAGAGGTCATGACCATGATGGGTACACTGACTGAAACAGTCTACCTGAGATAATAATAGGAGCTCACCAACACCAGCTAGAATGGGAAGGAACAAGCATAGGGCCAAACTAGACTCTATGAATGTGGATGACATTTGTATGGCTAGAGCAAACTGCAGGGCCCCCTGGCACCAGGACTTATCCTCATTGCTTGTACTGGCTTTTTGGAAACCATTCTCTTTGGATGGATACCTTGCTCAGCCTAGATACGGTAGAGAGAGCCTTGGGCCTTTCCCAAAGCAATGTGCCTCACCCTCTCTGAGGAGTGGATGGGGGTGGGATGGGGATGGAGGTGGAGGGAATGGGAGGAGGGGAGGGAATGTAACTGGGATGGGTATAGAAAATATAAGAAAGTAGTTTGTTTTCTTTTTTAAAAAATTAAAGTGAAATATATTTAAAATGTTATTCTTCACTTGGGAGGCAGAGGCAGGTGGATCTCTGTGAGTTTGAGACCAGCCTGGTCTACAAGAGCTAGTTCCAGGACAGGCTCCAAAACCACAGAGAAACCCTGTCTCGAAAAACCAATAAAAAAAAATGTTATTCTGTGTGTGTGCATATGTGGATATGGATGTGTGGGTGTGTGTTTGTGACAAACCAGACTCAGGTTGTCCGTCTTGGTAACAAGTGGCTATCTATACTAAACCATCTCATTGGTGCTCTTTTTATACAAAAATACAATAATTAAGGTGTTTTATATAAATACATATACTCAGAATTTGGAAAATTACATAAATAACAATCATATACCCATTTAAATATAAGAACAAAATAATGACCAGAAATCACTATGGATATTTTTAAATATCACTGCTATAAGATTAATTTATTGGCCACAACAAAAATATATATGCATGTAACATTTGATATGAAGAAATACATCATTGCTTCAGACATAACTGGTACTCAGCAACAAATGAACTTTTCAAACTGGGATTTTTATCAGTTAATTTGGTACATTTTCGTAATTCCTGAACATATTCCAATTAGATAAATGAACTATGATTAATGACAAGTAAGCAAATAATTACAAGCATAATTATTGGTTATGATGAATATTTACTATTACATAAATTTTACACTTCTAATTACAGGCTATAAGTAATTATCTAAAAATGAAATTGGTGAGCAAAATGTGCTAATTTTCATCATATATGTCTACCATAATTAACGTTTTTAAAAATTATCAGGAATTTAAATTGTTTCAAATTTCATTTCTAAGTATTTCTGGGAAGCTGATAGGTGAAAGGAGAAAATCATTTCTTAACATGTCCTCTATACTTCGGATTCAATTTTTTTCAATGTTAATCATTTAGTAATAAAGACTGGCTTAATTGAATGTATTTTATGTTTGTGGCCATCCATTACACTTCCTTTATGAACCATTCATGTGCTTTTCCACTTACTCACAATGCTTTGTTTCCCAATTGATTTAGGTGAGCCTTTAGAAAATATATACACCAAGTATATGTTGAATAAGTAACTGAAGGCAAAATAAGAATTAGTTACAAGTTAATTTGAAGTTAATACATTCTCAATTCAAGATTCTTTCTTTCTCTCCTATCCTAGCCTTTAGAGCCAGACAACATAGAGATGAAGAAATTTAGAAAATAAAATATAAAGAGATAAATATGATCCATTTGCTACATACATTATTGACTCTAATTTTAAATGGCTAAACCAGTTTTATCTGTAGTAATTTTGCTATAATCAATGTGCTTTAGTCACTCTTTAAGGGACACAGGTGAAACCTATGATGCTGAGAAATAATACTTATATATTAATTTGATTAATAGTTTAACAAAAGAAGATAATGCCCACTAAAGTAAGAAACATGTAGTAATTGCATTTATGAAAGATAATTTAGCAGCTATAACTAAAGGCAGGCTTTTACTTGTACAGTTTCCTGCATTGTGCTAACTAGGTGCATGGTAGTATGCATCATCAAATGAGTTACTCTTACAAGTGAGACCTGCCTGATAAAGGAACTGAAGAAGGTTCTTTTAAAAATAAAATGGAGAAGAGAGTCTCATATATTTCACCATGAGGTTGAATTAATACCATTTTTAGGTTCTAACTGATTCAATAGTACTAGTAATATATCTAGTAAGTAGATATATGGCCTCAGGCTACAGATGGAAATAAAATTTTATTTGAACAGTTATGACATGCCACATAATAAGGCTAAGTGATGCTGGCACACACCTTTGACCCCATCACCTGGGAGGCAGAGGCAAATGGATCTCTGTGAGTTTGCGACCAGCTTGGTCTACAGAACTAGTTCCAGGACAACGTAAAGAAATCCTGCTTTGAAATAATATAAATAAATAAATATAAATAAAATACTGTACAATGACTATCACTGCTTTCCCAGTACAAAAGAAGCTAGTTTAGTAAGTATAAATCTTTATAACCTAAAATGTTAAAACTGAATGTGAAGGACGTGTATTCAGGATGATTAGAAGTTCAAAGTCACCCATAGCTCACAGTGGATTTGAACCTGTCCTTGAGATACAAGAGACCCTGATTCTAAATAACTCTCTCGTTACAATTAAACCTCTTTCTGGTCTAGCTTAAGAAATTCTCAAGCATAACTCCATGTAATTAAAACTGTGTGTGAATATGTGAAAGTGTGATAGGTATGGATAGCAAGTCAACTCTAGTTTGATTTAAATAGTCCACACATATTAATATGGTGTTTTAGTGTCTGCTGGCATGTGGTAATGGCCCATAGTTCCCGAGCTTTATTCTAAGTCATGATCACATAGACACTCTTGTCAATGTCAGCTAACCTTGGAAAAATGGCTTTGCACTTCTTCCTTTAACCTCTTTTACTAATATTTTGAGATTATAGTATAATTACATCATTTGCTCCTTCCTTTCAAAGGTCTTTCCACAAACCTCCTTTGCTATTTTCAATATTCATAAACTTTTTTGTCATTCATTGTTGTTATACATACATACATACATACAATCCTCTGAAATACTTAAGGTTTTGTTTTTTGTTTATGGTTGTTTTGTTGGTTTTTGTTTTATGTTGATATGGGGGTGGGGAGTAGAGGCTTGTTCCTGCCTCAACCTGGTATACCAGACTTTGTTGACTCCCCAAGTGAGGCCTTACTTCCTTTGAGGAGTGGATGGCGGAGGTGGGGTAGGAGAAGTGGAAGGAGAGGGAACTGGGGCTAGAGTGTAAAATTAAAAAAAAATTAAATAGAAAAATAAAAACAGCAGAACGAAAAACCCCATATGTTTTATTATGTTAGAAACTCTATAACAATTGGGTGAATTTCTAGATGTCTCCAAACCACCAAAGTTAAACTAAGAAGAGATAAATAGGTTAAGAAACTGAAAATAAACAAGGAGATAGAATAGTAATGTCTGGGCAATGGGCATATACACCTTTAATCCCAGCACTCCAGAAGCAGAGACAGATGGATCTCTGTGAATTCTAGGCTAGCCTGGTCTACAAAGAGTGCTCCATGACAGCTAAGGCTGCTCAGAGAAACCTTGTCTCAAAAAAAGAACAAAAACTGAAACAAGCAAAACAAACAAACAAAACCAACTAAATAAATAAAATAAGATAAACAGTTGCAAAAAATCTTCTAATTTAAAGAAATGGCCCAACTAGGTATGGTGATGTAAGCCTCTAAATCCAGCAATATAGAAGCAGAGCATGCTCAGTGGAGCTCTGTGAGTACAAAGTACAAGGGAAGTCTGATCTACATACGGAGATCTTGTCTCAAAACAACATATATATATATATAATTTATATATATAATTTTATAATTTATAAATTATAAATTTTAAATTTATAATTTATATATATATATAATTAGTTTTATCAATTTTACTTATTTATTTTTATAATTCAGTTAATTTAAAAATTAGTTTTATGATATAATTAATATAATAATATAATTAGTATAATACAATGCAATATGATAAAGCAAAACTAACACATCAGAGTTCTTAAATTTTAAGTCAGGTTTAAAGGAACACACACACTTTTATAATGTACATGCAGGAAAATATTGGACAATTAGGAGATTATATATGCAGCTCAGAGAACTACATGACATAAATAAACAGAAATAAGACGAGAGGAAAGGGAAGGAAAAGGAAAGGAAATGATGAGTGAGAGGAAAGCAGAGAGGAAGACTAGATAAAGAGCAGACAGCCCCAAAATTTTATCAAAATAAAAGAGAGAAAGAAAAAACTCATTACCATAGTATATACTCAAGGGATTTAGGAGGAAGTGGAAAATTTGGAGACATTTAGAGTTTTTTTTACATCTAAAAAAGTACTTATTTTTGTAAGATCTTGGCCACTTAACATTTAAAGCAGGCTTAGGTTTTTAAAAACACGATTTCACTGATTAGACTGACTATGATTTAAATGTTTTTGAAACATAGTAAACACATTTATGAAAATTAGCACTGTCATGACACCACTTCTCTGGCTTAGCCCGGATAACCTTTAAGAGCAATTTCACAACATTGACAGAAACCATAGATGATGATATAATATTATCACACCTAGAAAATTATTACGAACCCAAATATATTTTCATAGTGATATAATTATGTACAATCTCATCAACAATATCACATATAGAGCAAAGCATGTTTTTGCAAACTTAAACTACTGGTTTGGAAATACCTCTGTGCTATATTAAAAAAGAAAGTTTAAAAACATTAATACAAAGATCATACATCTACAAACGCCACATACAATTTACATAAACATAATAAAGCTACTAACTACTATATATATTATAAAGGCTTAACTCATCACGGCTAGAAGATCAAGAATGAACGACCAGAGAATGCCTTAATCATTGTTGATGGTGATATTTCAATGTACTAAAACACCTAGCTTTAAAAATTGCAAAAAAAATATATGAAGGGCCAAGTACCAAAAGCCTTAAGTATTTCATTCAACAACTATATATTTGAATATGTAGCTCAGTGCTTCTCAATCTTCCTAATAATGTGATCCTTTAATGTAGTTACTCATGCTATGGTAACCTCCCAATCATAAAATTATTTTTTGTTGCTAATTCATATCTGCAATTTGGCTACTGTTACGAATTGTAATATAAATCCATGTTATCAATAGTCTTAGGTGACCCCTGTTAAAGGAATGTTGAATACCAAAAGGGGTCACAAGCCACAGCTTGAGACCCGCTGATGGAGATGATTCAGAATCGAGTACAAGCAAAAGCATCGTGTATCTTCTGTTTCAAAATCTATCAAAGAGCCTCTGGATGAACCATACAGTACACCAAGTGATCAAAAATCATCTGCTAGAGTTCAAATCTGGCCCCAGGTTTGTTCACCATAACTATTTACAGGGGTGCAGTGTAAGAATTAGCCCTGGGTACTATCATACCGCAAGAACAGATTCCTGGTTGCAACAATAGCATCCATAAATCTGGAGGCTTACAGAAAAAAGTTTTGTAATCCCTAACACAAACTGATAAATTGTTTTATTGTCCCCTGTTTCATGTACTGTCACTGAGTCTGATTAGAATCAAAGTCAATCTGAACATGAGAAACAAACGTTAACATGATTAACTGAAATTCATTAATTTAACTTTGCTATTAAAAAGGGGACTCCACTGCATGTAAACTAAATGGGCCTTATTAAAACACACAGAAGAGGGCAAGAATCCAGCTGAAACCTTACAATAATATACTAAGTAAGAAGACTTGAGTTGTACTCCAAATTTACGAGATTAAAAAAAAATCCATTAAGTATTCTGTTCTCTGCTATATTCTTTCCCACCTGGCTTCCAGAGATATACATCGGGGTTCTGATGGAAATCTCTTTTTCCAGGGAGACATCTTACTGGCTCCTATTAAACAATGTGCTGGTAAATCACGCCAACTTTCATTCAACGAAAGGAATTAGTAAATAATCTTAAAATATCTGGGGGTTGAGCAATCATGGCTCACCTCTAACTCCAGCTTTAGGGGGACTGCTTTCATTTCTGACCTCTGCAGATACCTAACATGAACATACTCACATGAAGACATACATGCACATGCACTGTAAAAACTCTTAGCAAGTGTTCTTACACTTAACAACTATTAAAAGATATTGAGAGATGCAGATAGTAATTCCCCAATGAACAGCATGACTTATGGTCTAGAAGCAAATAACTAATACTTTTTTTTAAAAAAGTCCTGTATATTAACTTCACTTAGGTAAAGCAGGAACAAGTGTAATAATTCAAATGTCTTTGATACAGTGACCTAAAAGGACATGGGGGATACCGATAAAATGATGATGCCACATATTCTACAAGATAGCAGCCCCATGTCTCGCCTCGTCAGTGCAAGGCTTACATTTCTCTACATATTCCTAGTTTCAATGGCATTGACGTCTGCAGTTGGGGTATTGAAGAAAAGGCAAACCACAGAAACTTGTACTTCTGCCCCAGACAGAGGTCATTAACGTCAGTAAAGCAGCAGCCAGAGGACCTTCTCTAGAGAACACAGTATATAAGAGAATCTTCTTGGGGCCTGCCTAAAATCTGCATTTCTTGTTTAAAGGAGGAGGAAACCGTCTCACAAATGATAACAAAACTGGTGTGCAGGTAAACTCAATTGCTCCGAAAACCTTGTTACCATCTGAAGTATCATTGAAAAAAAATATCTGTGCACATTAATTGTACAACCCCCACACAAAAGTCTCTTCTGCTCAAAAAGTGAAATATGAATGAGAAAATAGGTAACATACAATATGAGAATACGAGATGTACTGAAAGCAAAAGAACTGAACATTCCAGTCAGTTACTTGCCCAAAGCAGGTCGTTTCTATTCCACTGAAGTCTCCTGTGCAAGTTGTGAGATGATAAGGGACTCCAGAAACAATCAATTTAATAACTGTACTTGGGAGATCCTGTAGACAAAGCCTTTTCAGAAGGTATTTTTGGTGTGTTTGTCAAGATGGTCACCACCTGGGAAAGCACAAAAATGTATATTTTAAGTAAAATGAAAAACAGGTTATGTGGTTTCCAGCAGATAGAAATCATTCTCAAAGAGTTTTTACGAGAACTCCATAAAAACAACTTCTAATTCTGAAGGCAATAAAAAGTACTCCATAAAAAATGATTGTTATCAGGGCTAGAGAGATGGATGATTCAGAAGTTAACAGCACTGACTGCTCTTTCAAGAGAAGTCCAGAGTTCAATTCCCTGCAACCACAGGTTGGCTCATGACCATCTATAATGGGATCTGGTGACCTCTTCTGGCATGCCTAAAACATGCAGGCAAAAACTACCTAATAAATAAACCTTAAAAATGATTATTTTCATTTCTTTTTTATTTCTTATTATAAATAGTTTCTATACTATTTAATCAATTTCTATTTTTTGGACCTAACATTTCCTATATAAGTTCTTAGTTAGCAACTAGTGGGTTAAAATATGTACTATATTCATTAATATTCTAAGGAAATATTTTCCAGTATGCATAGAGGAATCCCTGGCTCTGAGAAAAACAAAATCAAATACATATCTATTGTCTGAATGCCTAAAAGTTTCCTTGCAACTTTAGCTGATACAAAGTGCAGTGTTTTGAATAAAAGTCACTGCCTGCTGCCATGATGGTCGTGGACTTACTCTCTGAAACAGTAAGACTCTAGGGAACAGCATCTTTGAAAACTCTCCTTGCTTATGATGTTTTGTCATAGCAACTAAATAGCAGCTAAGACAGAAGTGGGCACCGGGGGTGAGGTATTGCAGTGATAGGCCTTACTACACTGTTTTGTTTTGGAAGAATGTGTAAGAATTTGATGGAAAGTCATTGAGTAATGAAAGCAAGGTGTATCTTGAAGTTTGGAAGATGATAGTTCAGAAGGTGATGTGGACTATGGATGTCTATCGGGAGGTTTTGTGGGAGAATAATGCTGGCACCATGGCTAGGGGCCATGGTGGAATATTTTGGCAAAGAATTTGCTATTTTTCCCTTTCTCCTATCAATCTGCTTGAGGCTAAATTGAAAGATGGTAGATTAATTTCTTTGACAGAGTCTCTCTGTGTATCCAGGATGTCCTGGAACTCACTCTATACACCAGGCTAGCCATAAATTCACAGAGATCGGCCTGCCTCTGTCTCCCTGATTGCTGCCTGACTTAAATTTTAATTTTACTGGCTTAAGAACAGTAATTTAAACGTAAAACATAACCACCCCCCCTTGTGCAATATGAAGCAAAGTTACATCCCATTATCTTTTATGTTTTTACATCTTTCAGTTCTTCTGTTATCTGCTTCCACCATTGATTTATTCTGATACATTTATTGAGACTTTACAAATTTAAATTTACTGAATATACAGATAAAAGATTATAATATCACCTTTTTTTGTTGTTGAGATGTGGAGAAGAGGTCTCAGAGTTGCCAAGCTGGCCTCAGGCCTTCAGCCTCCCTGTGTTGAGTTGTAAGGAGCTAGGGACGACAGTTGTGCAACACTATTCCCGGATTAGATGCAAACCGCATTCTTCGGAAATAATAGACAAATAAAATAAGTCGAAATGCATATGTTGCTCATGTAAAAACTGAATCAAAATTTAGGAAAACTTATTTCTATTAAGTCCGACAATCACTTCACAATCTGATCTTTTATATGTTTAATGAAATTCAAATTCATATATGCTGTCTTCAACTATTATAAACATAGTAGATTGAATATGATATTAGACAAAATTTTATAAATAATACAATAAGGCTGGGTGGTGGTGGAGCACGCCTTTAATCCCAGCACTCGGGAGACAGGGGCAGGCGGATCTCTGTGAGTTCGAGGCCAGCCTGGTCTACAAGAGCTAGTTCCAGGACAGGAACCAAAAGCTAAGGAGAAACCCTGTCTCGAAAATCAAAAAAAAAAATAATAATAATACAATAAATGCAGTGACACTTGTGAGGTCTTTCGAAGAAAGTCTACAAAAATAAAAACACTGATTTATATTGAAATGAAAGCAACAGGCTATAAAGTATATAAAAGCATGAATTATTTTTTTTCAGAGAGGTTTTCTGGATGTAACCTAGCCTATTAAATCAAAAATGGAACTGAATAAGCCTCCCTGTATTTGAACTTGTAAGCATAAACCAAAATTCCTCAGCTTAAAGACTTGTTTCTTATATTGAAAACAGTAAAGCTGTAAAAAGATGAAAGCAATATAGCACATACTATGACAAGAATGTAGCCAGAAAGTTGTTGACTGACGTATACAACATCCAAGAGTACCCAATTGTTACAATTTTATGTAGTTTTTTAGTATTGCTATTTTATACATATTCTGACCCTGTATCCTAGCCTAAACTGGAACTCAATATGTATTTCAGACTGTCTTTGAATTCTCAGTGTTTTTTCAGCCTCAGCATCCTGAACACTAGGTTTGAAGGTGGAAGTCACCATACCATGTGTGTTACATAGTTTACAATGGTCTTGCATTCTTGTAATCCTCCTAAATCAACTCCTGGAGTACTGGGAATACGGGGATTGGCTATGATGCCAGGCTCTAAATGATGAAAATATAAAAGTTTACCTTTAGCTAGGGATGTAGTAGTTCAATTGGTAGAGTAGTTGTTGAGCCACAGGAATCTCTGAGTTTGAGCCTCAGAACCACATGACCTGTCTCTGTAATACATGACTGCAATCCCAGAATCCTCCTAAAGTAGGGGCAGGGGAATCAAAAGTTAAATGGCTATCCTTTGCTACATAACTCTTTGAAAGTCAGCCTGGGACGTATAAGAATAGTCTCTAGGCCGGGCGATGGTGGCACACGCCTTTAATCCCAGCACTCGGGAGGCAGAGGCAGGCGGATCTCTGTGAGTTCGAGACCAGCCTGGTCTACAAGAGCTGGTTCCAGGACAGGCTTCAAAGCCACAGAGAAACCCTGTCTCGAAAAACCAAAAACCAAAAGAAACAAAAAACAAAAAAAAGAATAATCTCTAATAGTAATTAAGGTAAATTGGAAAATAATCTTGATTAGTGTGTCAATTTTGTAGTAATTTGCAATTTTTAATTTTTTTAATATCAAAACACTTTGGTTAGTGAAAACTACTGTGATTTCACCATTCAGCTCTTTGTATTTTTTCAACTTTACACATGATTTGTAATATTAGTTTGTTTTTATATGGGTCGTCTTTTTATAGTGTTCTGTTTTAAATCAAGAATGATTACATAAGGATTTTATAAAGATTCCTTAGAGTGAATATATATATGTATATATATATATATACACACACACACACATATATATATATACATGGCAGATTTGTCTATACACTGATCCCAACATTTATTCAAACTTTTCAAATTCTGTGTATACGTGTCTTTCTATATGCTTGTGTACATCAGTTCATTGCCCATGAATGCCAGGGAAGGGTGTTGGATCACCTACAACTGGAGTTATAAGCAATTGGAAAATATCCAAGATAGGTGCTTAGAGCTGAACTTAGGTCCCCTGCAATAGCAACAAGTGCTCTTATCAGCTGTTACCACTCCAGCTTCCTTTCCAATTTTTTTTTTCTGTAATTTATTTCAATTTAATGCATATGAGTGCTTTGCTTGCAAGCTTGTGCCTGCCTAGGGCTTGGAGAGTACATAAGGTATCCTGGAACTGAAGTTACAGATGATTATGGGCTGCATTGTGGGTTCTAGAAGCTGCACATAGATTCTGTGAATGAGCACCATGTGCGCTTAACTGATAATCAATATTTCCTGCCTGACATCGCTGATTATCATTGAAACATCCACTGAAAGCTATCAGTTTTGCTTATTGGTTTGTATCCACAGACACACACTAAGCTGCCATGCTGTACTTAAACTCACCCTCTTTATTTAGAGTTGCAAGCATGAAATATTACCCTCTCCTGATTTTTTCTTTATATAGAATTCCACTTGAATTCTCAGCCTCCCATCTACTCAGCTTGAAGTGATAGCTACCAACATTTTGTCTTAATAGGATAAAACTGAAGGATCATTCAAAAGAATATGCAATGAGTCTCATAGCACCTTTGTTCCATATGGTATTTCATTATTACACAATAATACCGTTATTGGCACCATTTATCAATACTTCTTTGTGAGCCATAGAAAATAGACATATATGCATATGTAGGCTACTGCAGACACAAGCACATGAAACATTCTGTGTTTATACTACCAGGTGTATGAAACTAAGAATTGTATCCAGGCTCTCATGTATACTAGGTAAGCTCTCTACTACATATCTACGAAACAAGCAAACAAACAAACAAAAACATATTTGAGTGCTAGAGAGATAGCTCAGAGATGAAAAGACTTGCTACTGTTCTGAATGACCCAAGTTTGGTTCCTTGTACCCATGTTGGGGAGCTCACACCAACTGACGTTCCAGGGGGATCCAATAAAATCTTTGCTCCTCAAACACTTGCATACTTGTGGCATTGATAGACAAACAGATATCCAAATAAATTAAAACAAATCTTAAAACTATTTTGATTTCTTTAAACTTAAGCTCTATGAATAAACAAGACTGTATAAATAAATCTCTAAAATTATTTTTAGAGATTCTCTCTGCCTCTCTCAAAGCCAATCAAGGAACATAAGGCAAATGAGAAACTGATCTTCAGGACACTAGTGCAGGAAAGACAAAAATATAAGTGAGAGGGGCTGGAGAGATGGCTCAGTGGTTAAGAGCATTGCCTGCTCTTCCAAAGGTCCCGAGTTCAATTCCCAGCAACCACATGGTGGCTCACAACCATCTGTAAAGAGGTCTGGCGCCCTCTTCTGGCCTTCAGGCATACAGACAGAATATTGTATACATAATAAATAAATAACTAAATATTTAAAAAAAAATATAAGTGAGAATCTCATAAGGGCTAAGGACATAATCCTTGCTGCAACTGGAGGTCATAAACACGTCTGTACATATAGTGATTACTACATCTGTCACATATGACAGCTTAGAATTTGGAATTGTGCTACAGTTGCTCTATTCTGGCTCAACCATGAAACATGAGCAGTTGTTACGCAAATAACTATCTTTTAAGATCAAATATTTGTCATAGAAATAGACAAATGAGACTTACTACATAAATTGCTTCAATTCAGTTAAGGAAGTGATTTTTGCACTTCATACACTCTGGCCTTTTGCTAGTTCTAACTAGCGAGAGATATTTAGTGAGTTGAGTCTCAGCCCTGTACTAGTGACACACTCAGTGATATGCATCAGTAATTGGCTAGCTAGTTATACCATATAAAATTTTTGACAGAAAGTATCTTGTTTTCTCTGTCTGTTGGTGATTGAAAACTTTGCTGGGTATAGTAATCTGTGCTGGCATCTGTGGTCTCTTGGTTTCTTCAGAACATCTATCCAAGACCTTCTGACTTTTAGATTTTCCATTGAAAAGTTGGGTGTACTTCTGATAGGTCTGCCTTTATATGGTACTTGGCCTTTTCCCTTTAAATTTCTTAATATTCTTTCTTTATTCTGTCTCTTTAGTGTTTTGATTATTATGTGGTAGGGGACTTTTTTTGGCCCCATCTAATTGTGTTCTGTACGTTTCTGGTACTTCATAAGCATGTCCTTCTTTAGTCTGGGAAAGTTTTCATCTATGATTTTGTTCAATGTATTTTCTGTGCCTTTGAGCTGGACTTCTATCCCTATTATTTTGGTCTTTTAATGATGTCCCAGATTTTCTGGATATTTTGTGGGAAGAATTTGTTGGATTTAACATTTTTTGACTGATGAATCTATTTCCTCTACTGTATTCTGAATGGATGGAGTCCATTCCACTAGAGGTAATTTAATGCCTGTAATTCTCAAATGCACACAGTTGAAGAAGTGTTAAGTCCTAGGTTAGAAATGGATATTGTTATTTTGCTATACAAGCATAATACCAAGTTCCCTTTTGAATATTTATGATTAGGCTCACAGATTTGGGGAGACCTCAACTTACACCAGAAGGGTTGGTTTGGCTTTTTTTTTTTTGCAGTGGTTAATGGAGAGATACACTACTTGTTAACATGCTAAAGATATGAGGATAAAAAGATTGGATGCTCAGTTTCACATGGTAGAAGTACATTAACACCACCAACACTAAGACTCATGGACATTGTGTAAGAATGTAAGAGGCAAGGTTGTGGAGAGTATTGCGGGCTTGTAATGAGGAAAGATGGGGCTACTTACAAAAGATCAAGCCAGCCAAAACCCCACCTCAGATGGAATGAATAGATAGCCTTTAAGCTGCTTTCCTTCCAAAGTGCTTTTGGTAGTGGGTAGTTGCTGGAGGAGGGAGAATCTTTCTATTTTGAAATGGATACTAATACCTTTTCCCTGCTCCAGTGGGACCATATCACAGTTTCCATACCCTATATATCCATCCATCTTTCTTTCCCGTACCTACCCCATCTACTTTAATACCCAAAGTAACTGGGTCCCTGTTCTGCTTTTAACCTATACTTTTTCCTTTCTTTCCTTTTCTCCCTTCTTCCAAATTCCTTACCTTCCTTATTTTTCTTTCCCCCTATAACTTTACTATTTTTCTCTTATTTAAATTACATTGTACCTGTTCTTCAGAGTACTTGTGCCTTACCCCTCCAACAACAGAATATTTATTCAATTATCTGATTGCAAAGCATTACCTCTAAAATTCAAAAAATCCTTATTTTCACTCCATTTCCCTGTTGTTAACTACTTTTCTAATATTTTTCCTTTCCTTTTTTCTACTTATACTTATTGTGTTAATATGCCTGTTTCCTGATTTTATGATTAAGAAACAACCCTTAATTTGATTATTAATCTGTTTTCCTGGCAAGTAGACCTTTGGCAGTCTTGGAAGTGACAATGATTTTGATTCCCTGAACACAAATCTTTGGAAGGATGTTCACATATGGTGCATTCAGTCAAGGACAACCTATTACGAATGCATATGGCAAAATAAATTGATGTTAAAGTAAACAGATGGGGGACATCTTCACTATAAAAGATTACTAAAAAATTTTTAAAGAAACAGTCCTATCAAAAATACGACACAGAGTAAATCAGTGTGAATCTCTCTGAAAAGTAAAAGGTACAGAGGAGAGCTTCCATGGAACTAAACTTTGCCAATCCTGGGAATAAGACTGCTTCAGAGATAACCACACAAATATCCTCTGATGCCCTACCATCAATAACTAGATAATTGACATAGCCTTGACATTTATCTGATGAATAGGATAATTACCGGGTAACGGTAGAATGTTATAGAGCTGTAAAAGTTCCAGGAAGACAAATTCCTCACTTTCTCTTTCACTAAAATGCAAACATGGAATCTTTTGTTTTGTGATTTACTATGAAATACCTGGAGAGGTTTGGAAGCTAGAATGGGTCTGTCATTAAAGACAGGACATGTCATCAAAGGAGACTGGCATAATTTTTCAAATAGTTTGAGGGATTTTGAATGCAGAGTATGCTGCTCCCAGAAGCCGTGTATCTCAGTGCTGGAAAGTGGTATGTGTTAAAAACTTATCTATGTATGGTCTTAGAAAGCTGTAAACAATGCAAGCTAAAGTCAGGGTGCCAGCTACAAAGAATCCCAGGGTACATGACTGTTAAGATTAACAACCACTTTTTCTATTTTATGTCAGAAAAATGTTTTTGTATCATGCATATCAGTCTGTACATAGAGATATCTGAACAATGTACCTTGAGTGCCTTTGGATGCTGGGCATTATTATCACTCCTTACAAGATTCAGAAAACTGAAGGTAATTTTAACTATTTAAAGACCAAATTATGAAAATATCTGAGAAATGTTTTTGTGATTAATCACGGGTGCTATTTCGGGGAATTCACAGCAGCAGGAGCGAACTACACAGGAAGTCCACAAGACAGGGAAAATTAACACTCCATTATTTACTACCTGAGCAACTACAGTATTTCATGCTTGCTGGGCAGAGGAAAAAGTTATAGTAAACTGGCTTTGCGCAAGCAAATCTTGCTTGTAATATATGTGACCATGAATCCAGCTTCCCACAGAGAAGAGAGGAAATAGTTATTTTGAAGCTTTAGCTACAACCAGAGACAACTTAAGAGCTGGGAATAGAACCCACTCTGCAAACACATTAGGTACTTTGAATCACTTAGACACCTCTCCAAGAACGGGATCAGAACACTGGGAAATACTAAATAGTATTTCAGGGATATGCAGAGGTAGGAAGATTACTGAAGGTTAGAGGTCCAACATGCACTACAGTATAATATGGGAAAGGATGTAAAAATAAATTCCATATACCATAGATATGGTAATGGAAACATTTAGTTACAGATAGAAGACATACCTTGAAGTAGTATAGGAAGACTCAACTTAATCTATTCTGTCCTACTTAAATCTATTAAATGTGGTGCAAACAAAATTAAAGCTGCATTTTTTCCCAACTTGACAATTATGAACATTAATTTGACTACAGGAAATATTCTGAAAAAGAAGAGAAAGGAGGCTGAACTTAATAGAATAGGTAAGACAGCATAAATCACAATAACAAGTTATTAGAAGAAGCAATAACAGGCATGCAGCAAATTATGTTTCTATATGCTTGATTTGTAAGACTATAAAAGTGTAAGTCAAAGTAAATATTACTTTTATCTAGCACATTAATATGGGGCAGAACAAATGGAAAATATCTGATGAGAAATTAGGGATGACACAGATAAAAATGGTGTGAACATAAACATGCTTTCAAAAGAAAAAAAATGACTCCAATGACACATGAGAAAACATGATTGTATTTGAGAACATGATTGTATTTATTTATGTACAAAATAGTAACAAAACAAAGAAAATACAAAACATACAGTATTTTATTTGACATACATGACTTGTTTACAGACTCATTTACAAATGAAGTTATAAGAGACACTCAGTATGGAAACTCAAAAGAACAAATAAATGAAATAGCATGATGATTTAATGATATTTAATAAATAGCACTTTATGATATATTACGACAAATTCACATACCACTGTTAACTAAAATATTTATAATTTTAGTAAATGATCAAATACACTTACTCAAATTTAGATTTTTATATACTTTGCCATGGTACATGAAAATAGAAACGATGAAATAGCTCTAAGGTTCATATTTCTACAAGGATCAGTGCTACATAGAAAATAAACAGCTACTCTCAACAGATGAAAGATGCATTCATATATTTATAAAAAATGCTCCCCAAAGTAACAGAACTCGCTGGATGTTAAAATCTTGATGAATTTTAAAGGTAATGAAAAGCTTCATGCCACCTAAATGGCCCTCAAATGAAGAATGGATAAGGAAATGTGGTACAATTACACAATGGAGCACTACACAGCAGAAAAAAAAATGACATCTTGAAATATGCAAGCAAATGGATGGAGCTAGAAAACATGTTGAATGAGGTAACCCAGACAAAGAAAGACAATTATTACATGTCTCCTAAGTGATATTTAAACATAAAGCAACGAAAAAAAGCCTACAAATGACAATAGAGAACCTAAACAATGAGGTCCCCAAAAAAGACATACATGGATCTAATGTACATGATAAGTAGAAAAAAAAATCAATAAAAAGAACTAAAAATGTTTCATACAATATTGTTTCAGCTCAGTACAACTCAGGCTATGCTATGAAGTCAAACCATTTGAAAAGGCAAAACAAGGTGAAAGTTCTTTATAAATTTATGATCAGTTATAACTGAACTTTAAATCAGCTTCAAAATTACCCTGCAGTCATTATGAGCAGCGCCGAAAACACTGAAGTTAATGTCAGTGTCATCATTCTTTTCTTGAGTTAGTCCATCAGAAACAGTAAAAGTCTTTAAATATATAGAAAAGTCTTCAAAGACATCTTCCAGTCTCCATCCAAATAGCTAGTTCAGTTTTAATGATTGGTAAGAGCATTCACGCCACACCTTCTAGACCTTTTTCCAATTAGCAATCTTGTACAAACAATGATTATCCAGTTTGGTGACTACCTGAAAGCACAGAGGAAGAAATTCAGAACAATAAAGTAAAGCATTTTTATGTTTATATAAACACATTTTTCTTATTCATTGGCCCATGAGTATTAGTCAATCAAAATATCTTATTAACACAGATGAGCACATTAGTATTGATCTTATGAGTTTTCATTTTGTATATTCAATAACTAGCTACTTTGTTAAGCATAAACATTTTCAAGTAATCAGACATTGTTTATTGAACCATTTCCCCATCTACTCTCCTTATCCTGGTCACTCAGGTTTCTGACTATGCATATAATGTGATCACCAGCATGATGCTCTTGTTGCCATGTTCACTCAAGAATGAGACCAAAGAAATACTTGGATCATATATATTTGAGATTAAGTTTGGGTGTTTTTTGATGTACATGTATATGATGGTTCTATATTACTAAGCATGGGTTCAGAGAACTAAACTCAGGGCCTTTATAAGAGCAGTATCCACATTTAACTGATACACCATTTATTCTAGACTATTATTAACATGTTTTTTCCAACTCACAAAACTAATCAAAAAGGTAAGCTCATACCCATCTGTACATGCATAAAATCATAATTTTATTGAATAATTGTTAATTTTAATAGGACTGTATCAGGAAGACTGGTGATGTGGTTAGATTCCAGCCATTGGAAAAATCATTTCTTTAAAAAAGAAAATTCAAATGTGTGGAAATAATAAAGTTGGAAAAAATATTACTTTGCTGTACTTAAATTAATAATATTAATGTCTTTGTTTACCTCTAGGCTGCAGATAACACTTTAAAAGTAATTTGTCTTCGACTCCAAAAGTTGATCAAACGTAGATTTAAGTCTGTCGTCATGACCTCCTGAAAAAATAGATTCCTGAAGCAAATCAAATGCATGCAACGAAGGAATAATCTAGTCTTTCCTTATATAATTGGAATGGCTAAGTTTATTGGCTCAGCTTTTACTTTAGCATGCTTCCTACCCTGGGTTACAGTCCATGTACAAATATGTAATAGGAAAACTTGCTACAACCTGTCTGAAGGTGCCATGCAAAAGCTTTATCTATTATACCATCCCATATCCATGAGGAATAATGCCATTATCAATGTTTACTCAGTTTTGCTCATTGGTTCATCGCTTGAAATACAATCAGTTTAATACTCACGTGGCTAATGTAATACTCTTTGCTGTCACATGAGATCCTCTAGTGCTCAAAAACAGAACTTTGGGATAAGGCAACCCATCACTCCCGGGATGTTGACAATCAAAGCTACTGGGAAAAAAAGGTCTATTTCTTCTTGTTAAGATGCTTATTAGCAAAGGCCTTAAAACATACAAAGACAGAGGCAGTAAAAATTTAACATCCTTCTTGAACATGTTTTCTGTTTGCCTAAATTTTTCATTTATTCTAGGTGGCAATCTCAAAGCAGATATACATTGTCTACCTTAAACAAATCAATCACCCACGTATTATTAGTATTCTTAATTATATACCTTAGTTTGAAAAACTAAAATGTATCTATATGTAAATTGTTCTTTTCTTCAATTACAATACCACAAACCCCACTTCTATTGAAAAACAATATTTTAAATGTTATATTATAATCATCTTAAGCTACAGACATTGTGTTATTAAATTTGAGAAACTGAAATGATAAAAGACATATTCTTATACTTCTGTTCCTGTAGGGAGGGGTTCAGTTCTGCTTCCATACTTTCTGCTGACAGTATCTTGATAGCCCTTGATAGCCCAGGATGTCGCAAATGGATGTGCAGCTGTGCATGGTCTCTCTTGGCAGGTGCTAGTTGGTGTTCCGCATATAGCCGAACTCTACTTCGTAACTAATATTGCCTTATATATCATACAGCCTACTTTTTCTTAAAGTACTTCAGAGGGAACAATAGATATCCAACTTTAATAATCTCAGATGAAAAATATATAAATATTAAACAATTTTTAGACTTGTATGTATTGAAACCGTATCTCAGAAAGCAAAAATTATAAATTTACAAAGTTATACGCTCTTTATTATCACAAAATGTGTCTAGTAATAGCATTGAGATTGCGAACTAGAAATAAAAGTTATTTTATAATTTGTAAAGTTGGAATACAGGTTAAAAAAATCAAACATTACACATTACTACTATAATGTATGTGAAAAAATATAATTACATATGAAAAACAAGTGTGCCTTGGTTAGAATCAAGAAACAATGCTTTTAGCAATTCTCAACTTAACTCAAAATTTGAATTACTTGTCACAATACTTCTTCCATGAAAATAAATCTAGTTTTCTTTAAGTAAGTTTTCTCCAAGCAAAAATAGCTTACTCAGAATTTTATACTTAATACACTGAGTAGTACTAAATGTAATATTTACAGGTTTATCTTTTGTTGTGAATATGCATCTGAAAATGCATTTTTCAAATGGAAAGATGTATCAGTTATTTACAACCTGTCTTGAAAGCTGTCATGCAATGTGAACATAATAATGTATTAATTCAAGGAGGTAGAAGAAACTCTTTTAATAGATGTTTCTTACAAGGACTAGAAAGAAATATTTACATTAATAGTCTATCATTACTAGAGGCACAGAATGAAGATTTATGCCCTTACATGTACCATAAGCCTTAATTATATCCTATGGGAAATGATGAATTATCTTGAGGTAAGTAGCCAAAGTTAAAATTAAATCTTACTACTATACCATCAATAAGTAATAAACATACAATGTGATAAATTCACACCACAAATGAAAAGAAGCAAAGGCTTCCAATGATGTACTCAATTCATACCCTGTGGCACTCTTGTTCGTCTTGACAGACAAGACCTTCAAATGCTGTATTTCAATATTATTTACAAAGTTGTCTTGAATATTGTCATGCAACCAGGAAACACATACAAAACTTTGCAGTGTCCTAAGAGGTAGTACAAAATCTTCATGAAATTTGACAAAAAGTAGAAAAAAAGGTCAACTAGGCTACTAGGAGGATGGAGTAGAAAATGTTAGTGTTTAACTTTCTACTTTGGCATTCAAACAAATATGAAACACTGAGCTCTATGTTTCCCCCTCAGAAACTATCAGCTGGTCATATAAATTGTAAAAGACAATGATATTTACATGATATTTACACCTGTAGAAATACAAGCTGTTTGATAAAAATAGCTCATTCCTTATAATGTTACATTTTGCCAGGTATCAGATGGATATACCTATGTAATTTTGAGGTATCTTTTGGAAAAATATACACAAATATCTGTGGCCAGAAAAATAAAATGATAGTACATGCTCTTTATACAATATACGTAATTTTCAAAAAAGTGACACCTTAAGATTTATGCTTGAGTTACACTCATAATTTAGTAGCTGAAAAGACATCATGGTAGACTATACACTCATATTTGTAAATATATATTGTATTTTACATTTCTATAAGAGATATATAAACACATAAGTGTCCTTTCTTAACAATGTTTAGGTAATTCAACATCACTCAAATGATCACATCAATAAATGAAATGTATAAATATGAATATTTTATCAGCAAAAATAATTTCTTTTCCTAAAACCATATACATTTTAAAATCTATTACAGGCCAACTATTTTAAACACATTTTTTTTCTTAATACATGTGTTAACATCTAGTCCTGAAAATTTTAATATAAATTCACTACATACATTTGACACATTATAGAGGCTTAGCACATTACATTTTAACACACAAAAAGAATTTATAAATGTATAAAGTAAAATTCATTCAGAAAATTGAATAAAAATGATATACATAGGCAAAAGTATCTGAATATACATAAAGCTATCTGTATATATACACAATGTATCTATATACATATATATATACACACAAATAAACCTCATATAAATTAAGTACAAAATAGTATGATACCTCTAATGTTATGACTGAACAGGTATTAATAACACCATGTGCATATGGCAGTTGATGGTGTTTCTACAAATGTAAGAATTTGAGACACTCTACAGTTAGTCTATTATTTCAGCAGTAGTTAAAAACCATGAGGTCAGATTTTTTTAAAAAATGAATAAAAACATAAACAAGCTGAGAATTTGACGGGACTAGTTAGAAAGTCTGCACTATACAATACGAAGTCCCACAAACATGTTAATGGGGATGGTGATCAAATCTTATGTAGCTCACTGACTTAATTTCTAATAACATGACTGATGCACGGAAGCATGGAAGAATCACTGATAGAAACCTGGTGTTTGATTACTATAACTGTATGATACAGCAATTCCAATTAAAAGCAATGTTGGCCCTTACTTAACATTTCACCATTCACAATGAACAAACGTAAAAAAAATTGCTGTTATCATACCACTTATGAAACCATATAATAATCTCTGGTGAAACCCAAAGTTCTAATTTTTCATTTTAGTGACTATTGTTTTAATTGAGTAGGTACTTATGAGTTAATATGTATATAAAACTATTCACATACATGTAAATACATGGGACAATCACACTTATATCAAGAACAGCAGAAATTTTAAGATCTATTACAGGCCAACTGTTTTAAACACAATTTCTTAATACATGTGTTAACATCGATTCCTGAAATTTTTAATATAAATTCACTACATACATTTGACACATTAGAGACTTAGTACATTACATTTTAACACACAAAAACCATTTAAATTTTAAAAGTAAAATACATTCAGAAAAATTGAATAAAAATGATATACATAGGCAAAAGTATCTGAATATACATAAAACTATCTGTATATATACACAATGTATCTATATACATATATACACAAATAAACCTCATATAAATTAAGTACAAAATAGTATGATACATATACACAAATAAACCTCATATAACTTAACTACAAAATAGTATGATACATATCCACACACAAATAAACCTCATATAAATTAAGTACAAAGTAGTATGATACATATATACACAAATAAACCTCATAAAATTAAGTACAAAATAGTATGATACATATACACAAAAATAAACCTCATATAAATTAAATACAAAATAGTATGATACCTCTAATGTTATGACTGAACAGGTATTAATAACACCATGTGCATATGGCAGTTGATGGTGTTTCTACAAATGTAAGAATTTGAGACACTCTACAGTTAGTCTATTACTTCAGCAGTAGTTAAACACCATGAGGTCAGATTTTTTTAAAAATGTATAAAAACATAAACAAGCTGAGAATTTGACGGGACTAGTTAGAAAGTCTGCACTATACAATACGAAGTCCCACAAACATGTTAATGGGGATGGTGATCAAATCTTATGTAGCTCACTGACTTAATTTCTAAAAACATGACTGCATGGAAGCATGGAAGAATCACTGATAGAAACCTGGTGTTTGATAACTATAACTGTATGATACAGCATTTCCAATTAAAAGCAATATTGGCCCTTACTTAACATTTCACCATTCACAATGAACAAAATTAAAAACAATGTTGGCCCTTAACATTGTACAGTTCACACTGTATGATACAGCATTTCCAATTAAAAGCAATATTGGCCCTTAACATTTCACCATTCACAATGAACAAAATTAAAAACAATGTTGGCCCTTAACAGTGCACAGTTCACAATGAACAAACACAAAAAACAATAGCTGTTATCATACCACTTATGAAACCATATAATAATCTCTGGTGAACCCAAAAGTTCTAAGTATAGATACTTATGAGTTAATATGTATATAAAACTGTATTCACATACATATAAATACATGGGACAATCACACTTACATCAAGAACAGCAGAAATTTTACATTTCAAATATTTCATGTAATAAAACCCCTATAAATTATGATAATAAAGATGTGGTACAAATGTCGAAGACAAATAATTTTATATAAACACATGACTTATGGATTTAAATGATAATAATATTTAGAATATGCACAATACAATTCAAATTACCCAACAGAAATTTTCCATTAGATATCTGCCTTGCTAGATCTTTTAGATACACAATGGCATATTAGTCCATCGTGAGTCTTGAGTAGAGTCTTTACACTATATAACCACAACTCTTTAAACACAGCATAAAGCAGTGTTTTCTGTTCATAGACATCTTTCCTATCATTAAGTTAAAGATGTTCAGATTCACCCACAAATTACTTCTTATTTGGGTAAAGCCATGACATAGATCTCATTTAAATTGTACCCTCTTATCTGCTACATCCTTTATTATGGCCCTCACTGAGTCTAGAAATTCATGAACAAGCAAAAGTCATTCTCATAAGTTAATTATCTTCAAATGCAAAATATCATCTATCAATATTCTATATAATGTTAAAACAACAAATGGTGCATTATTCTATTATAATGTAGCTGTGTACATTCAATCGTAGATATTATAACAGGGCTATGTTCCATCATGAATTATCATGACATAGAGATCTGTTACTCAAATTAGGGTAAGCTTTTCTGACAAACACATAACCATGATTACTATATATAAATCATCTTGAACTAGTAATGTTACCAAGTGAGTGCTCATTGAAAGCCAGCTAAAATAATCGTAAAAATATGAGGCCTTAAACTAGAAAGCCTATTTTTATGCCTAAACTATAAAAATATTTCTTATATACTTTAACAAACATGTGATTTGTGATCTTAGGATCAAGATAACATGAAATAATCATACTTGTATGACTCCATAAATGTATTTTCCCAATTTATACTTAATTGCACTTCTCATAACCCCTTGTTTAAGACCAACCTTAGCCACTCCAACATAATCATAAAATTCACTGTTTTCCATAATTCTTATGAACTGATTTTACCAGGAAGTAACAGAAATTTTACCTTGTATCAAGTTATTTTATTACAGTAATCATTTGAAAAACCTCTACACATACCATCTTTTAACTTTTACTAAATAAACCAAAAAGTAAAGTACAATAAAATTATTTTTCTGGTTTGACTCTGAACCATGTAAGATAATGTTATCAATCAAGAATCATCGTAGATTGTCCCAGTAAGTTAATATATATTTAAATTTTATCAGTTATAAAAATTATTCTAACCCGAGTATTTTACAACTGTATAAAATCTACTTGTATCTTCAAGCAGATATGCAAAGGTTCAGAAGTAAATCTAACAAAGGCATGTGAATTTTCCACAGTAAAAAAAAAAAAACACAGCAGTAGCTACTATATAAAAACAAAGCTGAAGAGGAACAAAAACAACCGGTAGAGATGTAATCTTCCAGGCTCTGCCAAATCAAGTGTTTGAAAATAGTAATAAGTTACCTTACTGCCCCAAAATGAAAATAAACTAACTGATGTTTATAAAGTAATTACTCATATTCAATATGAGGAATCAGAGTTAATTGAAACCATTTGTTTCAGACTAACACTCTATTGAAATGCATTGTGAGGATAAATATACATTAACTTCTCTGTCTGGATTCACACTCATTCTCTAAATATCTCATTCAAAGTAAAAAAAAAATCAATTGAGTATCTTACTAGTAATATCTCAATATAGTGAATGGAAATTGAGAATGACTAAGAACAGGCTCCAGAAATGATCGCAGAGAGTAAGAACTTGATGACTGGAAGGAAGACATTAGCTTCCAATGTCTTTCTCAGGTTTCTATAGTAGAAGGAAAGCAGGGAGAAAGCTACTGCAGGATGGGAATATGGAGGCACTTTACAACAGGGAATGACTAGGTATAAAACCAAGTTTGTTATAGTGAAAAGATCTACAGCTCCAGTCTCCTTGGGAATAAATTAACTTTGTTACCTAAGTCATTAAAATGACACTTTGGCTAGATTTCAGAGTAATCATCACTTTGAGCCTCATTTCATCATGCTCAGTAAACATAGCTCATCATAAATCCAGCCAAGGTCTTTGACAAGGTATTTACTGAGATCCTAGGTAACAATTGTAATGTGGTATGTGGTTGTGGGTACTTGGTACTGGTGTGGTAGGAAAGACAGTGAGGGGTCTGCTTTAGAAAGACATTCAAAGTTTAGAGTGATGGTTCAGTGACATTAATTCCTTCACATAAATAAGATTCTGGGCTAAATTACCAGCCCTGAAAAAAAAATGTGAAGTGTCCAGGCTAAGTGTATGGTTAGTTCCCTAGTGAGATGCAGTAGGTCTTATGTCTAATCTCAATGCTCATTCATGCATTCTTTCAGCATATCTGCCTCTGTCTCAATAATTAAATAAATGAATCTGCTAGATGGGAGTAATGCAATAATGCAAGGCTGTAGTACCACACTTGGGAGGCAGAGGCAGGAATATTATGAGTTTTACAGAGTTATATTACAAGACCAAAGATGAACAAAATAAACAGAACCATAAAATTTAAGAATTCACACAAATATTGTCTGTACACTGCATTTTAACACTAAAGATAATGACAGTACACAAGGCCCTAGGATTCAATCCCCAGCATCAAAATATAATTAAATAAACATTTAAATTAACAGTAAATGTAGAGACAAAAATTAACCATCATATCAGTATCATAGTAACGGTGAGATCCAGGGTTTCATAGAATATAGTAAAAAACCATCCCTTTCCAAATGTAATTCAAATACCTGTCATTAAAAACCCATCGTTCTTACCAAGGTTTTCTAATGACATTTATGCATAACAATTTTAATTGGTAACTGAATCCTCCAGAAGGGACAAAACAGGAGCTCACCTTTTTAGATGATTTTATAGATGATTCTATAATGGCAAAATTTTTGTGCTATTTCTCAACACTATGTGATCCACTGACCACACCTATATCTAGATTAAGAAGCCAGTCACTTAATCAAGCAAAAAAAATAGATGAAGACCATAATATATATAATGCCAGAAAGTCAATAATTAAACAGATCAGAAAGCAATTGATCATTCAGTAAATTAATCGATATAGCAGTAAGCCAATAAACTAGATCTAGAAAACAATAGGTAGTCACTAAGTTAATCATTAAATAGATCAAGACAATAGATGAATGAACAAATAAACAATTCACTTGAAAAATGAAAATAAATATGATAGCAAGCTATTAACTCAAATCAATAAATAGAAAGTCAATAAATAGATCAAATAAATTATACCTGCAAATCAAATTAACCAATAAAATGCTCATTAATATACATAGACAAAGTGATATATAGAAACATAAATATGCAAACAAGCAAATATATAGACAATCAATCATTGGGAAAGAAAGCTAATAAATAGATCAAGTAGGAAATAAATAACTAAATATACCAGCATTCCAATATATAAAGATGAAATCAATCACTAAATCAATAAATAAATGAAGACAATAAATATAGCAGAATGACAATAAATAAAAATCAAGAAGCTAATAATTAAAAAAAATATATATAGGTATATAAATAGTGAGTAAATGAAATAATTATGGAGATGAAGACAATAAATAAGGTAGTGCATAAATAAGTAAATGAATTCATCGTTAAAATCATAAAGACAATAAATAACCAAACAACCAAATAAATAAATGAGCAGAGTGGTAAGTAAGAAAATAAATTAGCCAGCAAGTAAGTAATTAATGTCAATAAATCCCCTGATAGGTAAAACAGGCAATGAACAGATCAAGATGCCAATAAAGTGTGCAATAAATAAGTTAGTAAGTATGCATATAAATACCACCACCAACACTCAAGAAAGGGAATAAACAGATCAAGAGGCTAGCAAACAACCAAGCAAATAAATAAATAGCTTAAATAAGTTAGTAAAATAAATAAAACCATAGTGTGCAATAATTACTGTGCAAATAAAATCATTAAATAGAGCAACTATAATAAATAAACTAGTGTTTAAATAGATGACAGCAAGTTGATAATCATTCCAGATAGTCTTTTTTTAAACTATCAAAGATAATAATAAATACATTAATTGGTAATTAAATGAATCAATCATTAAATAGATCAAATATACACTAATTAAATTAGTTGGCAAGTACACATATTATAAAACCATAAATAGATATGTCTGCAAGTGAATAAAGCCAATCAATCTGCAGATACGTATAAAGGCAATAAATAAACCGCAATAAATACTTTGCAAGTCCATCATGTTAAATAAACCCAATAGGTAAATGGCAATAATTAAACCTACAAGACCACAATAAACAAACAAACAAACAAACAAACAAACAAACAAATAAATAAATGTTAGTGGGTAAGTCAATCAATCATTAAATTGATCAAATATACAATAAATAAGTTAGTGGGTAAGCAAATAAATACTATAAACAATAAATAAGTTAGTTGGTAAGTAAGCAAAATCATTAAATAGATCAAATATATAATAAATAAGTTAGTGGGTAAACAAATAAATAATATAAACAATAAATAAGTTAGTTGGTAAGTAAGCAAAATCATTAAATAGATCAAATATATAATAAATAAGTTAGTGGGTAAACAAATAAATGATATAAACAATAAATAATTTAGTTGGTAAGTAAGCAAAATCATTAAATATACCAAATGTACAATAAGTTAGTGAATAAGCCCACAAATAAATGTGAGGAAGTCCATAGAGCTAAGCAATCCACAGAGTAGATAAAAATGGCAATAAATAAATCACTCAAGACTACAACAAATAAATAAACAAAGTTAGTAGGTAAGTACATAAAATAAGTTAGTGGGTAAATAAATAAATAAGTTAGTGGGTAAGTAAATAAATAAGTTAGCGTGTAAGTAAATAAATAAAACATGTAAATCATATGTACAATAAATAAGTTAGCGGGTAAATAAATAAATAAGTTAGTGGGTAAGTAAATAAATAAGTTAGCGGGTAAGTAAATAAATAAGTTAGTGGGTAAATAAATAAATAAAACATGTAAATAATATGTACAATATATAAGTTAGTAGGTAAACAAATAAGTTAGTGGGTAAATAAATAAGGTAGCGTGTAAGTAAATAAATAAAACATGTAAATCCTATGTACAATAAATAAGTTAGTGGGTAAATAAATAAATAAGTTAGTGGGTAAGTAAATAAATAAGTTAGTTGGTAAATAAATAAATAAGTTAGTGGGTAAATAAATAAAATATGTAAAACATATGTACAATAAATAAGTTAGTGGGTAAATAAATAAATAAGTTAGCGTGTAAGTAAATAAATAAAACATGTAAATCATATGTACAATAAATAAGTTAGTGGGTAAATAAATAAATAAGTTAGTGGGTAAGTAAATAAATAAGTTAGTGGGTAAATAAATAAATGAGTTAGTGGGTAAATAAATAAAACATGTAAAACATATGTACAATAAATAAGTTAGTGGGTAAATAATAAATAAGTTAGTGGGTAAATAAATAAATAAGTTAGTGGGTAAGTAAATAAATAAGTTAGTGGGTAAATAAATAAAACATGTAAAACATATGTACAATAAATAAGTTAGTGGGTAAATAATAAATAAGTTAGTGGGTAAATAAATAAATAAGTTAGCATGTAAGTAAATAAATAAGTTAGCGGGTAAGTAAATAAATAAAACATGTAAAACATATGTACAATAAATAAGTTAGTGGGTAAATAATAAATAAGTTAGTGGGTAAATAAATAAATAAGTTAGTGGGTAAGTAAATAAATAAGTTAGTGGGTAAATAAATAAAACATGTAAAACATATGTACAATAAATAAGTTAGTGGGTAAATAATAAATAAGTTAGTGGGTAAATAAATAAATAAGTTAGCATGTAAGTAAATAAATAAGTTAGCGGGTAAGTAAATAAATAAAACATGTAAAACATATGTACAATGAATAAGTTAGTGGGTAAGTAAATAAATAAGTTAGTGGGTAAGTAAATAAATAAGTTAGTGGGTAAGTAAATAAATAAAACATGTAAATCATATATACAATAAATAAGTTAGCGGGTAAGTAAATAAATAAAACATGTAAATCATATGTACAATAAATAAATTAGCGGGTAAATAAATAAATAAAACATGTAAATCATATGTACAATAAATAAGTTAGTGGGTAAGTAAATAAATAAGTTAGTGGGTAAATAAATAAATAAGTTAGTGGGTAAGTAAATAAATAAGTTAGTGGGTAAATAAATAAATAAAACATGTAAAACATATGTACAATAAATAAGTTAGTGGGTAAATAATAAATAAGTTAGTGGGTAAGTAAATAAATAAGTTAGCGTGTAAGTAAATAAATAAGTTAGCGGGTAAGTAAATAAATAAAACATGTAAATCATATGTACAATAAATAAGTTAGTGGGTAAATAAATAAATAAGTTAGTGGGTAAGTAAATAAATAAGTTAGTGGGTAAGTAAATAAATAAGTTAGCGGGTAAGTAAATAAATAAAACATGTAAATCATATATACAATAAATAAGTTAGCGGGTAAGTAAATAAATAAAACATGTAAATCATATGTACAATAAATAAGTTAGTGGGTAAATAATAAATAAGTTAGTGGGTAAATAAATAAATAAGTTAGCGTATAAGTAAATAAATAAGTTAGCGGGTAAGTAAATAAATAAAACATGTAAAACATATGTACAATAAGTTAGTGGGTAAGTAAATAAATAAGTTAGTGGGTAAGTAAATAAATAATTTAGTGGGTAAGTAAATAAATAAGTTAGTGGGTAAGTAAATAAATAAAACATGTAAATCATATATACAATAAATAAGTTAGCGGGTAAGTAAATAAATAAAACATGTAAATCATATGTACAATAAATAAGTTAGTGGGTAAGTAAATAAATAAGTTAGTGGGTAAGTAAATAAATAAAACATGTAAATCTTATGTACAATAAATAAGGTAGCGGGTAAATAAATAAATAAAACATGTAAATCATATGTACAATAAATAAGTTAGTGGGTAAATAAATAAATAAGTTAGCGTGTAAGTAAATAAATAAGTTAGTGGGTAAGTAAATAAATAAGTTAGTGGGTAAGTAAATAAATAAAATATGTAAATCATATGTACAATAAATAAGTTAGTGGGTAAATAAATAAATAAGTTAGTGGGTAAGTAAATAAATAAGTTAGTGGGTAAATAAATAAATAAGTTAGTGGGTAAGTAAATAAATTAAACATGTAAATCTTATGTACAATAAATAAGGTAGCTGGTAAATAAATAAATAAAACATGTAAATCATATGTACAATAAATAAGGTAGCGGGTAAATAAATAAAACATGTAAATCATATGTACAATAAATAAGTTAGTGGGTAAATAAATAAATAAGTTAGCGTGTAAGTAAATAAATAAGTTAGTGGGTAAATAAATAAATAAGTTAGTGGGTAAGTAAATAAATAAAATATGTAAATCATATGTACAATAAATAAGTTAGTGGGTAAATAAATAAATAAGTTAGTGGGTAAGTAAATAAATAAGTTAGTGGGTAAATAAATAAATAAGTTAGTGGGTAAGTCCAAAAATAAATGTCAGCAAAACTATATATAAAGTTACACAATCCCACCATAGGTAAAATCGGCAATAAATAGATCAACTGTACAATAAGTTAAGGGGAAGTAAGCAAAATAAATAGAACAAATGTACAATAAGTCAGTAGGTAAAATAAAGGGCAATAAATAAACAGACTAATTACCAAGAAATAAATAAGTTAGTGGGTATGTAAATTAATAAATAATTAAATATATTAAATGAACAATAAATTAGTAAGTAAATAAATATGCTGAAATAATAAATAACAAATCAATCCAATGATAATAGATAAGAAAGGCAATAAACACATCAAGATACCAATAAATATGTAAATAAGTAAATATTTTAGATATACAGTTAAATAAGTTAGTGGGTAAGTGACAAAACATAATAGATCAAATGTACAATAAGTAAATAAAATGTGTTGGCAAGTTAATAAATAAAGTTAATCAATCACCTGATAGGTAAAAGGCAATAGACTATACAAGACTATAAATAAATAAATAACTTAGTGGGTAAGTAAATAAAATCAAGATTAAATGTACAACAAATAAATTTTGAGGTAAGTAAATAAATAAATGTGCCACAATTCAATAAATAAAATCAATCATTTCCCAAATAATTAAAAAGGCAACAAATAAATAAGTTAGTGGGTAGATAATTTAAATTAGATAGATGAAATGTACATTAAGTAAGTAGGTAAGTCCATAAATAAATAAATATGCCAGCAAGTCAATAAATAATGTTAATCAATCCCCTGTTGATAAGAAAGAGAATGAACAGATCAAAACCAATAAATAAATAAATAAAATGAATATAAAATAAGTTAGTTGGTAAGTAAGCAAAATCATTATATAGATCAAATGTACAATAAGTTGGTGGGCTATTAAATAAATAAATTTAGATAGATAGACAAAAAGGCAATAAACTTTACAGGACTACAATAAATAAATAGCTATAAATAAATGAATAGAATATGCAGTAAATAAAATAGATAAAATGAATATGCAATAAGTTAGTTGATAAGTAAGCAAAAATCATTAAATAGATCAAATGTAAAATAAATCAGTTAGTATGTTAGCAGATGATTAAAATAAATAAATAAAATAAAGTAGGTAAAAAAGGCAAAGTGTTCAGGACTACAGCAAATAAATAAATAAATAAACAAACAAATAAATAAATAAATAAAATATGCAATGAATAAATATGGGTATGCAATAAATAAGTTAGCAGGTAAGTAAGCAAAATCATTAAACAGATCAAATGTACAAAGAATAAGTTAGTGTATTAGTACATAAATAAATAAATGAATAAATACCCTAATAAGTAAAAAGGGCAATAAACTATACAGGCCTACAATAAGTAAACAAACAAACAAACAAAATAAAATAGGACATGCAATAAATAAATAGATAAAATTGATATGCAATAAATAATTTAGTTGGTAAGTAAGCAAAATCATTAAATAGATCAAATGTGCAATAAATAAGTTAGTGGGTTAGTACATAATAAATAAATAAATAAATAAATAAATAAATAAATAAAACAAACATACAAGAAATAGGTAAAATGGCTATGCAATAAATAAGTTAGTTGCTAATTAAGCAAAAAATCATTAAATAAATCAAATGTACAATAAGTTAGTGGGTTAGCATATAAATAAAGAAATAAAGAATAAATAAAGGCCTCGGTAGGTAAAAGGCAATAGTGTTCAGGAGTTAAATAAATAAATGAATAAATGAATAATCAATAAATAGATAACATGGGTATGTAATAAATAAGTTAGTTGGTAAGTAAGGAAAATCATTAAATAGATCAAATGTGCAATAAATAAGTTAGTGGATTAGTACATAATAACTAAATACATAGAACATGCAATAAATAAATAGATAAAATAAATGAGTATGCAATAAATAAGTTAGTTGGTAAATAAGCAAAATCATTAAGTAGATCAAATGTACAATAAGTTAGTGGGTTAGCACATAATCAAAACAAATAAGTAAATGAATGAAGCCCCTAGTAGGTAAAAAAAAAGGTAAGAAAGTATTCAGGACTACAATAGATAGATAGATAGATAGATAGATAGATAGATAGATAGATAGATAGATAGATAGAACGAACATGGGTATACAATAAATAAGTTAGTTGGTAAGTAAGCAAAATCATTATAGATCAAATAAGTTAGTGGGCTAGTAAATAAATAAATAAAAATATGCAATAAATAAATAGATAAAATGAATATGTAACAATTAGTTGGTAAGTAAGGGAAATCATTTAATCAAATGTACAATAAATAAGTTAATGGGCTATTAAATAAATAAATGAATAGGTTAGTGTGTAAGAAAAATTATAAATAGATCAAATGTACAATAAAGAAGTTAGTGGGTAAATAAATATGCCACAAGTCAATAAAGTTCACAATTCTGATACCATTAAATAACCAAATTAATCACCAAATAAATAAATAGGGTAGTGGATAAGTAAGTAAATAAATGAGAGCAAGACAATAAATAATAATCAATTGACTGATAAGACAGGCAATGAACAGATCAAGATACAAATGTATAAATAAATAATTCATGTACAAAGTTAGTGGGTAAGTAACAAAATCATTAAATAGATCAATAAACAGATAGATATAAATAAGTTAGTTGGTAAATAAATGTGCCACATCCCTATAGATTAAAAGGCAATAAATAAACAGGTTAATCACCAAACAAACAAATAAACGAATGAATAAATATGCTAGTTGGTAAGTAAGTAAAATCATTAAATAGATAAAATGTACAATAAAATAGTAAGTAAATATAAATATCCCAGCAAGCCAAGAGAAATACCTCCACCAATACTCAAGAAAGGGAATAAAAAGATTAAGAAGCTAGGAAGCAACCAAGCAAATAAATAAAGGTACGTAACTGAATCAATCATTAAATATATCAAATATAAAATAAATGGGTAAATAAATGAACCATTAAATAAATCAAATGTAATAAATAAGTTAGTAGGTAAGTAAATACATAATTATCCCAGCAAGCCAATAAAGAAATGTTGCCCACCAATACTCAATAAAGGGAATAAATAAACTGATCAAGAAGCTAGTAAGCAATAAGCTAATAAATGTTAGTTGGTAAGTAGCTATAAATAAAATAGCAATTCAATAAATAAAGCCAAACAATCCAGTGATAGATCAAATATCCTATATAAATTAGAGGGTAAGCACATAAATAAATAACTAAATAGAGCCGGCATGTCAACAAAATTAATCAATCCACAGATAAAAAGGCAATAAACAGATCAATCACCAATAAATAAGTTAGTGGGTAAGTATGTAGGTAGGTGGGTAGATAGATATCCCAGGAAGCAAATCAAGAAATACCAACCAATACTCAGGAAAGGGAATAAATAAACAAATCAAGTGGCTAGCAAGCAACCAAGCTAAAATAGTTAGCAAGTAAATAAATCGATTTTCAATTAGATCAAGGCAATAAGTCAGTCAATAAACCAATCAACTGACCAATAGGCAAGAAAGGCCATAAATTGATCAAGAAGCCAATAAACAGAAATGTGCCAGCAAGCCAACAGATCAAGAAGCCAATCAATAATTGAATCAATCATTAAATAAACTGATGAAGAAGACAGATAGACTGATGATGGATGGATGAAAAAAATAAATTAATAAATGTGAGTGCAAGAAAGCAAGTAAAGTCAATAGACAAACTTTATACCAGCAACCCAATAATTAGACCATGAATTAATCAAATAAGTTAATGAGTAATCAGATAAATACATTTGTAATAAGAAAAGAAATGAATGACAGCAAGCCAATAAGTAAAGCCAATCAACCAATAGGCAAGAAAGGCAATAAATTTTAGTCATTAAGTAAATTAAAAAGAAATAAATAATAAAAGCCTTGAGTAAATACATAGATAAATAAATCAGTCAGCTACTAAAAATGCCAAGAAGCCAATACATAGATCTATACATAGATAAAAAAGCCAAACAAACCAAGGACCAGAAAGCTAATACATAATAAATTCATATACCAGTAAAGCAATAATTAAATAGATCAAGAAGCCAATCAATAACAGAATCAATCATTAAATAAACTGATGAAGATGATGGATGGATGGATGGATGGATGGATGGATGGATGGATGGATGGATGGATGAATAGAAGAATAAGCAAATAGATATACCAGCATATGGCTAAGGAAGCAATAATTTCACTTTGATAACTTAATAGTTATCCTTCCAGCTAAAAGCCACTATGCCAGTGTCCAGTGTTATGGCTGTAGGTGTAAAGGTATGTGCTGCAATGCTTGACAATCTGCGTTCTATCTCCAGGAACTTTACTGTTCTTGTTTCTTAACTACTTTCATAAATACTTCAGCATGTGGCTCCTCATCTCACTACAAGAAGGTGCTTTACCCCAATAAATGTAAATGACAATTTTTTTTCACTTTTATAAAGATTAATAAAACATTCCTACAAATATAGAAAATACCAAAATACTGGCAAATATTTAAGTGGTAAAAATAGCCAGCTTTAATATTGGAGCATGGACTCAGCTACAAAATCATGGGTTCATAATACTCTTACTGAAAGAAACTGCAATAATACTTAAACCTTACTTTTTAATTCTGAACATTTCTAACATAACTACTATATTTATTCGTTAACTAATTTTGTGGTAACATTATCATGATGTGGATCTGACCAAGTTAATAAAATGCAGACATCAGAAGAACAGGCTCTTATACTCACCGCATTCCACAATGGAAATGTTCCATAAACATTACCCTTTCCTCCTGATTGATATCACTTACAAAATCAACAATGGTACGTGTCATTTTTCAAGACTTGGGAGCTCCATTTTTACACATTCTCAGGTGCCTATGCCTTTTGTGATCCACGGACATTTCATGTTTTGCTTGCAACAAAATACAAAATGCAGAAAACAAATTATCTCAAAACATTTATGAAAAGATATTGTATAATAAAAAAGTGTAATGGTGCATCTTGTTATGCATACTAGGCTGGCCTGGAACTTGTAATCCTCTCATATCAGCCAATCGAGGGCTGAAATTACAAGTCTATACCAGCATGCCCATTTAAACCAATAGTTTCTATTGAGGATAAGCAATTTTATATGTAATGAGGCACACTGACTAGATTTCAGAGTTATTTTAAGCTCATTTTTTAAAATCATTTTGATCAGACAAGGTCCTATATCATCATAAATCCAGTCAAGGCCTCTCTGTAAAATGCGTTTGTTTTTTAAATAAAAGATTACATTACCTTGCATGGTTTATGTTTCTGTCTTAAATGCAGCTATTAGGATTTATAGTCTTGTTTAATACTACAGGGTGGTATTCAGGCTCATGAAACTTCTTAACATTCATTGATGAAATTCTCTTTTCAGTCATCAAGTAATTCGACAAAAGGACATCACCTGATACTGAAATAACATGAACATAAATACACACCTATTTAAAGACTAGATACTGTTCTGCAAAAAACAGCATGTCTTAATACATTTTACAAAACACATAATCTGAAATGACACACAAATACGAAGCAGAATGTAATGATGAAGAATCGCCACATAACATCTATTAACCCTTTTCAAGGTAAGTAGATGATAGACATGGTGACAAGACTGAAATTTCCAGACAACTACTAAACATACTAAAAGTATTACAACTCACTTTCCCCAAACAGTTCCCAATATATTAATATCAGTCTTTTAACAAAAATTGATCAGATCATAAATAAGGACTTATAAGTTGAAAAGTAACATTTCCATAATAACATTTGAAATTCTTATTTTGGGACAGCAGTTTACCTATCCAAGGCTGTCCTATAACTCACTATAATATAGGACTATATATGAATGTGAACTACTATTCATCTCACTGACTTCCTTTCCTAATGCTGGGGCAAACCAACGCAACTGACTTCACCCAGTGGTGGGACATGCCTTCAATATTAGCACTAGGAAGGCATAGACAAGTATATATCTGTGTTCAAGGCTAGTGTGGTCTACAGAGTGTTTCAGGACACCCTGTCTCAGAAGAAAGGAAGGTAGGACCGAAGGAGGAGAGGAAGGGGGAGAGAGAAAGGGAAGGACAGGAAAAAACTAAATGAGCTCTTCCTGAGGTCCTGAGTTCAACTCCCAGCACTTACATTTTGGCTCAAAACCATCTGTGATGAGATCTGGTGCCTTCTGGCCTGCATGTATAAATGCAGGCACAACACTATGTAAAGTAGGTAATGGCAGAAATGCTTATAATAAATACTAGGACTTAAGAGGCTGCGTAGGAAGGATGAGAGCTTACTTATGGTCATCTTTGCCTATAAGGTGTCGGAGGTGAGACTTTATTACATGAGACCCTGTATCAAACTCCCTAACTTGAACATCAGAAGTACATACAGAGTATCTTAAATACTGTCATGTTGTTGCATATTTTTAATACATAGAAAAATCTTAATAAATTTTTTTTATCATAGTCTAATACAAAATTACCATGAGTAAAGGATAAACACGAAATTCCCAGAATATAAGCAAAAAAATAATGGTAGTCATTAGCATGATCTTTATAAGCTGAGCCTCCAACAATCAGGGTATCTTAAAAAGAAAAGGGGAGGCTACCTTTAGGTCATTATTCAGACAATACTTTCTTCAAATATGCTGTTATCACTAATGCCCAAATCTCAGAGCCTCCTGTTACCAGACTCTGAATGGGGGAGGTGACTTAGCAAGTCTTCTAGGCATGACAGTGAAGTTACATCTCAACAATATTATTTAAACAAGACCATCAACAGTCCTACTGACACTGGAAATTTCACAAGACACCACACAGATGGAAAATCATTGACTAAGAGAGGATGAATCATTTTCTCCAGAGAAAAGACACAGTACAATGAGTGATGAACCTAAGACTATGTACATACAAGCAACTAAATGGACCCAGTATATGGGATTTCTTCTGTGTGTGAGTGTGTGATTACAGAATGTCAAGAAATTGAGCATGTTTGGAGTATAAGAGAATTAAAAGAGTGAAGGTGAGATAGAAAAGATGGAAATACAATGTATTAATGTATTAATTATTATTTTTAATTAAAAAATAGGTAATTCACTCACCATTACAAACCACTTCCCATGGCAAAGCAGCTTTTTTCTTTGTTGGCTAATTCAAATTAAATTTATCCATAAAAAAATTCCTTTACTTACAACTCAAAGTCATCATGTGTTCCCTCAATGCTTGTTGTCAACAGCACACTATTGGTGATGACACAAACTTAATATGAATTTCAGTGTGCCATATCAAGCATGCAGAACCCAATGACCAGGCTCTAACACTTATTTAGGATCAGTAGATTGAGACGTACCATAATAGGTTTAATTCTCAGATCAGGTCTTCCATAAGACACTGATTACCAACAACTCTAAACCCTAATCAACTGAAGCCACCCTTTTTGCAAAAGCACTACCTTGGATTCCAAATGTTTTAATTAATGATCATAAAAGACATACCACTGCCAAAATTTCTTTAAGTTAATTTAATTATATCTGATTAAGTTTCTCCACAAACCTTTAATTGTGACATATTAAAGTGACCACAGTGCCATGTTAATCTTAGGAAATCACAATCTTACTTTAAGATTTTAAGCAGCATGTTAATGCAAGAAGAGGCAGGAATCAGGAAATAATATTACAACCATTTTATCCTAAGATACTAGCTTGCGTAAATAAACTGCATGCCTGCTTTTACCTTTCACAATAAAACATTAGTTTCACTCTGACTTTAACAAAATCAGACAAAAGAAACCCTCAATTCAATTGCTCTTATGTATTTATTAGCTATAATTAATGCAGTCAGAGGGGTCAAAAAGCATGCATGCTACACAATTTCACAAGATGCATTGCAGGGAAAAGTAAAGGCTGATATTTATCAGCCATCTTAGGGTCTTGGTGGACGCATTCCTGGGGGAGGTGGGCCTAGAAAGGAAAAATAATAAAATTCTATTGAAGTTATCAAGAGCATATAAATATTACAGGATCTGATGTTATTCACAGGCCCTGACCTCTAATTCCTGGTGGAGGGGGTCTCATTCCTGGAGGGGGCATGCCTATAGGCGTCCCTCGAGCAGGGGGAAGGCCAATCGGTGGGCCCATGGGTGGTCTCATACCAGGTGGAGGGGCCATGATTCCTGAAAATAAATAACAAATAAACCCTCCTTAGGCTAGCTCATTAAATAAAGCTCTTATGGTGTAGCACAAAATAGTGGTTCCAGAAATGAGGCAAGTGTGTGCATGCGAAATGAAGGTCCTTATCCTGTAATCCAGAGTGTCATCCTAATTCCAAAGACTCTAGCCTTTCATTTACAAATACCAATGCCAATATAGCTTCAAACCCTGTTATCTAAAATGGTCACCTGACAGAAAGATACACTGGTAAATAGTGGCAAAGATTGTGTAGAGTAAACAAACTTGATTGAATTTAAGTTCCACTTATTGAGAATAAGAGGAAAGAAAGAGACTGTAAGGGTCATTGAGGATTGAAGACAACAATCAAACAAGGTCCTCAGACACAACAGTAGTAGCACCCAGAACCTGTACAGGTCTAAGGCATGTGGGCGTCCCAGCATTGAGAGTCATAGACACAAGTTCTCATACCACCCCAGAAGCTAGCCCGTATTCAAAACCACTTACACAAGAAAAATGAAGAGGCTCAATAGATGTACCAACCACTTAAAACAGGTGCCATGCCCAATAACAGATGCCAACACAGAACTGATTCATCGTATTGAGGAGGGTTTGGTTCATGAAGTTTTGTCTGAACATTAAATTTCTAATTTCATAGAATGCTTGCTTACAAATATGGTTTCTGTCTTTGTTCATAAAGGTTTGCTTCTTGTACTTTTCCTTTTGCTATTTGTTTATATTTGTTTGATTTTTAGTCCCAATTGGGTTTGTTTTTAATTTATCTTACTTTATTCTAATACTACTTTTGAGATGCCTGCTTGTATTCTAGTCAGAAGAAATGTTGTCAATTTGTGTAGGTGGGGATGTACGAAGGTGCTGGGGGAAGGGAAAGTTGCAGAATATTGCATTAGAAAAGCTATCTTCAATAAAAAATGTATAACAATAAAACTAGTAGCATAGTTCCTAAATTCTTAGCAAGGCTAAGAAATAATACACAGTACTTTAGATGTTATTTCCTCAAGATGATAGACTCTGTAGGAAATCCCAAATTATTTGTTCTAAAGGACTCACCTGGTGGTGGGGTTGCTCTGCCTACAGGGGGAGGTGGAGTTCCACGTCCTGGTGGGTACTGGGTTGGAGCTCCAGCAATGCTGGCAGTGGCTGCAACTGCAGCAGCTGCTACAGTGCCTCTTCCCTGTGGAGTCATGACCTTAAAAGTTATGTCAAAAATACAAAGAGATGAGGGGTGCAATCATTTGATGAGGGGTGCAATCATTTTCCAATACATAGAAAGAAATAATGAATAAATCCTATTACAGATACAATTGTTGTATCTTGTTACTTATATTACTCTCTTTTTCAGTTGATGAGGAATAAATCCCGAAGCTTTTACATGCTATGCATATTCCTGCTGGGCTGCTCTGGTTTGTTTTATTTGTGTACATTTGGGGAGGTTTCTTTTGTTGGTTACTTTGGAGACAGAGTCTTTCTATATAGTCTTGTCTAAAATTCTGAACTCCCACCAGAATTCAGACGTCTACTTTCAGCCTCATATTTTTAAATCTTGACATATTGCCATTTTATCATCTTTTGATTTTTCTGGACTTGGCATTTACAGTTACATATTTCATTAGTCACATCAATTCAAAGTGTCTTAGTTATCAAGGATTAGTCTTTCTAGAACATAGAAAACTTAAACAGTATAGATATAGCTTTCTGATTGCTCATCTTCTCAGTTCTATGCTTTCGTCATATTTTATCATGAATAGCAAACCTTGTTCTGGTCTTACCTGCTGGGATGGACCTCCAACTCCTCGGACAGGGCCTGCTAATCCAGCAGGAGCTTGAGGAATAGGTACACCAGCTGGGACTCCTCTGCCAGCCGCCCTCCCAACCCCAGGGCCACCGGCAGCGCCAGCAAGCGGCACACGAGCAATACCAGTCTGAAACAAAAATGTATAACTTTAAACTTGGCCGTTTTGTTCAAAAACAAGTGATTTTTACCCAAGGAACTAATTCTCAATCATGTTACAAGCTAATTAGCTCCCATTAGCTCCATACACAAACAAATGTAATGGTAATAACAAATACTTCTGAGTGCCTTACAGATTTGGGATATATACTTCCAAAACTGGGAACTGTTAATTCCTTGACCATTTCCTTCCCAATAAAAATTCACTTCTACCTTCTACCCAGCATGTTTGTGAAATCATAAATATACTTCCTAAAGTATAGATCTGAACTCTTATACTAAGAACTAGGCAAATTTTATTTGCTTACATGTGATTATAGTATTTCTCCATATGCCCTGCTAAGACATTAAGTCCAAGTACCATGGACTTGTATAATTCATGTTTGAAGTAAAAATCGAAGACCAGAAACATGGAAATCTTGCCCTACATCATCCTTACATCTTTAGGAGGTGGACCCTCCACAGTCATGGAGACCAAGTTCTCTCCACGTAGCAAGACCAGACCCAAAACACGTTTTTCTTCACGTTCCGGCTGTTTTGCATTCTTTGGCCTATAAATCAGAAGTAAAAATCAGTAAAATAAATTTGTAATCCTTACTTATCAAAAGAATCATTTAGACAAAAGTTGTAAAATAACCCCAACTAAATGAAATTATGATCATCAAAGGGCTCCCAGATCCAACACATCCATATCACTATTCTTAAAAATTTAATTGCCTAATTACTCTGTAGACTTCTTTAACTTGCATAAATTATTTTCCTATGTCTGCTCCCTTGATATACAGATACCCAACATGATCTGCTGCAAAATAGATTCAAATGATAGGACAAAGCCTTTAAGGTAAGTGAAACTAAAGCCCTATTTATATCAAAATCCTATGTGCATTAAGATTATAACCAAATACTATTGACATCAGATTTGACAATGTAAGTTGTATTTTTGCCAACGTTATTTGTATGCAATGATATGAATGCAACATCAGGATCTGATCCAATTCTTTATCTAATTCAGTCCCCCTATCAATCTTATTCCAGCTTTTTCCTCCCAATCCATGATCCAAACAAGCCTTACTTGATCTTCCTGAACTCATCACAATCACAGAGAATCAGATTCATATGCTTGTCAAAAGCCTTAAAGGTGCCAATGAAGATTCTTCCATCTTGCAGGATACATCTCATTCTATAGTCAATGTGCTGGAGCATCTTGCTACTCTTACCCACAGTCTGCAATCAGTAAAGGAATATCAATGCAAAGTTCATGTGTTTCCTGTTTCCTTATTTTTTCCTACATCTCTATATAAGCAGTTTTCTTTAATATTGTCTTCCTTTATTTCTCTCTATTTTCTAAATACTGAAATGTCAAGTAGACTAAGACCACTTTACATAGCTCTGCACTTCTCAGAATCCTAAGTAGGACCCATAGTATCTACTAGTTATGAAACTTATTCCTAAAATGGAAATCCCTCACTTAGTTCTCCTTTAGAGTTGTCAACACTATTTTTATGCTTTCTTTCCATCAAATGACCATAATTTCAAACAGAGCACGTGGCCCTATAAGCTATTTTTTTGTAAACCTAAAAAAAAAACTACCTCAGTAAAAGTTATAAAATAACCCCAACTAAATGAAATTATGATCACCAAAGGGCCCCCAGATCCAACACATCCAATATCACTATTATTAAAAAATCTTTTGCTATTTTTAAGCACTGAACTTGTGACAATGATGATTATCCTCAGTTCTTATTCTTTCTATCTACAACCCAAATGCTTTGGTTTCCCGTCTCTAACACAACTCCCTGCGTTGGAAGTAGCATCTTTTCCTTTGCTAATCTGTGTCTGAGAGCTTCAGTTTAACAATCCCTCATCTACCACCTTTCTGATTTTAACAGACACCTGCTATTTCCAAGAAGTCTGTATGCTCTGCAATTGAATCTAAGAGTCCTTGCTCTATAAGGTGGTTCCTTAAGGTTATACTGACTCACCAAAATCTAAATGATAAAAAGATTAATTGAAAAAAGAATTGATAAGGCATCCCTCGGTATTCTCTCCAAAGCTTTAAGAGTAGTAGCAGACAAGTACACCTCTATAAATGAATCCCTATTTCTAAATTTTACAGACTCAAAAACTAGACAATAAAAAATTATGAGGTTACTACAGCACCTATCCAACTCTGTAATGTATAACTCACCATGATTGCTGTTCCACAATAGATGCTTCAATAGTAAAATTTCAAGACCTTTAACACTTTGGGGAGGGCTATAAATAAAGGTGTGATGCAGGTTTGCTTAGACACAATGTAAGCTTGACTGGTGATTTTAAAGATAGTGGATCGGTCCTGCAGAAGGAAGAAAATTACAACTGTACTTCCATCTACTATGCTTTAAAAATATTCAAATAGTATAACTTCATCTCTAACAAAGAACAAATTTTAGCCCTTTTCTTATTAATCCTTTAACCTGCTAGATCTATGAAACCAATTGGTTACCAGTATTGCTAAGCATTCCTGGCTGTTTAGGTCAGTAGATGTATTTTAGTGGCCAGATATAAACGCTGACTAATTTCTGGCTAACATGTAAACCCGGAACTTAATTACGCTCCAGAAATCATTGAGTCTCTGGCTTCTAAGCAGTAGTTATAGAAATATTCTATGCATCCCAGCATTTAAAAATAATAAAAATTCTCGTCTCTTTGTATATATTTTTTTATATACATGTGCCTGGTGCTCAAAGTCAGAAAATGGCATCAAATTCCTAGGAACTGAAGTTACAGTTAGTTTTGAGCCTCCATGTGGGTGCTGGAAACAAAACCCAGGTCTTCTGCAGAAACCAATGAGACATCTCTCGAATCACTGTTGCTAGGTTTTTTTATATAATTGCTTAGAAAACCACATCTTCTATTTTGGAAGAAAAGCACATTTTTAAAATATCAATATTTTTCAACACTATGTATTTCAGAAACATCTACATTTTTTCATCCCTAAATTTAATTGGTGTCCTATTTATTCCTTAGTTCAAAAATATACTTTTTTATTTAACATGTCTAAAACTGTAGGCTGCCTCTTTAAAATCAAAATGGGTAATCTTTTCCCACCAGGAGACAAGTATGACAATAATCAGCAGAACCTCGGGCATATGGTTGCAATCAGTGTATTCATAATGATGAAGCAGCAGTTCAATGGCTAGACGGCAGACACTTTAAAGTAAATGTAAAATACAATTACGAGCTTGGAATACAGCTCTCTGGTAGATACTCATTGTAGGATAAAGCATAAAATTTGATAATATTTCCTTATATTTATTTCAGCCTAGTCTGGAATTTTTAAACCCATTCTTTAGCCTTTTCTGTGTGCAAAGACCATAAGGCCACCCTGCCCAGTTTTAACTAGAAGTTTAAATGAGAATCTGAAGTTTAACCATGAGAGTAGAAACTATTTCTCTATAACAGAGAACAGGTTTCACAAAGTATAAGCCCATCCTGAATCTGTATTTATCTCATTTTGTCTCAGTTCCTCTGCTCACATGAGATTATCCCTTGAATTTTTAATTTTCATGCCACCCTGAGGAACTAGAACAGGAAAGTGACATAGAATCCTGGAGTATGAGCAACATAACTCACTAAAAATGTTCCAAAAACTTGATATTGCACTTTCTAAAAATATGTATTGTTTGTGCAATGGTAGCTCATGCCTTTAATCCTAGCATTCAGGATGCAGTTTAAAGTGGCTAGACCTCTGAGTTTGAAGCCAGCTTGAGTGAGTTCCAGAACAGGCCCCAAAGCTACAGAGAAAACGTCTTGGTAAAACAAATTTAAATGATTTTAAAAAAATCACTTAATTGTAGTTACATGGGATGATGTTTCTCACAGAAGCCACACTGCATCACACTGTGAAGTGTGAAATAAATATCTCCCTGTGAGTTTGCCAAGTGCAGTCTGGTGGCAGATTCCCCATAAATAAATAATATAGCCTATTGCAATTGCTTTATGTTTCCCACTTGGTGACAAGTCTGATTGTTGAAGATACCATTTTTTATTTACATACAATAAAAACATCAAACTGGAACTAAGGCAGAAGCTTCCTAACTGCTGGCAAGCTTTCAATATGAGAAGTACAGGAAGCTGAAGTCAGTCATACCCGTTTGTGAAACCTGTGCTCTACAGTAACTATCAGCTGGGTAATGCATGGCCATTGGTACAATGGCGGCATTAATGTTATGTTTGTATAATTGAACTACATTCTAAATTAAATTGCGTAATTCATTTTCTAGACTTTTGAGACAATCTAAAAGAATTCATAATGTATATTTGGCCAACATGGAACTCAGAGATTCACCTATGTATGTCATCCAAGTGCTGCGTTTAAAGGCAAGCAGCACCATGCCCAGCTAAATGGACTACATTTTAAAAACTGAAAACAGCGTGGAGAGATGGCCCAGTGGGCTGAGAGCTTCCTGCTATGATTTTGCAGAGGACCCAAGTTCAGTTCTCATAATCCACATGACAACTTATCAGTATCTTTCTCCATCTCCAGATCCAGGGGATTCTGATGCCCTCTCCAGCCTCTGTGGTTTCCTGAAAACACACACAATGTTTATTTTCAGTAATTAATAATTGAAATTCATACTCACTTCACAGGGAGGGCATGCCAAGAACCCCACAGTTGAGGAGAACAGATGGGCTATTGGAAAAGCTACAACTTCTATTTGACATAGTATCAATGTCCCTCTAAACATTTTGTCTTATACCCATACATTATTCCTTTCTCACCTTTTATCAGAGAAACTTCTTTACACAGACGATGGGTGTCAATAGGCTTGTAATTGTTCAAAGTGCACAAAATAAATGATAGTAGATTGCTCAGTCCTAAGTCTTATCACACCCCACCACCCTGTCTGAAAGGCCATCACAGAAGGGGTAGAAAGATGATGACCTCAGAGGCCTTCTGGGAAAGTGTCTTTTTGGCACTGCAGGGCTGCTGCACTTATGAACTCATATGGTAAGCATATACAGATGTATGCACTAGACTAGCCAATCAACAGTCAAACATGGATGGGGTGGGCTTATGAGGCCTCATCCTTTTCTTCCATGCAGACAAAAAAAATGGTGAGGATGTTAGTACTTCAGTGATACAGCTCACAACCCAAATCTCCATGGCTAGCACTAGGTGAACAGCTAGTTAAAAAATGGGAAAAGCAATTGAAAAGGAGCACTAGATAGAAGGTTCAGGAGAGGTTAAGAGTTGGGACTGGATAGAGTTTAAATAAACTGCGCATATATGAAGATCACAATGAATGTGGGGTAAAGTGGCACATGCCTCAGTTCGTGAGGCAGACAGAAGATATCTATGAGTCTAAGGACAACCTGTTCTACACAGATGTCCTGCCTAGTCAATTAGAACCTGTCTACAAATAAATAAATCATGAAAGAATAGAGATTACTCAGTAGTTAAGTATAGTGGCTGCTCTTCCAGAGGACCCAGCTTTAATTTCAGCACCTACATGGCAGCTCACAACCATGTTAACTCCATTTCCAGATCTGATGCTCTCTTCTGTCCACACATGGTACACAGACATACATGCATGCAAAACATCATAAACATAAAATAAACTTGTAAAACCTACAACTAAACACCTAAGGCCCACATGTTTTTTTTGTTCAACCCACCCTGTTTCACAAAGTGAGTTCTATCTAGGTCAGTCCAGGGTGCATAGTGAGGTCCTGTTTCAATAAATAAATAAAACCTGAAATAATTATAGTATTTATATTACATGTCCATAATTTCAACTTTAGCTCGTAAGGCTTTCTTGCCAGAGTGAATCCCTGATTACACACAAAGGGCATATGGGACACATGTAAATGAAACACGCTAAATATAATTATAATCATGTGAAAATGTTCTTACAAATTAATTTGGGGCATAAATGTCTCAGCAGGTAAGATTACTAGCTTGAGGGGGCTGGAGAGATGGCTCAGTGATTAAAAGCACCGGCTGCTCTTCCAGAGGTCCTGAGTTCAATTCCCAGCAACTACATGATGGCTCACAACCATCTGTAATGACATTTAGCGCCCTCTTCTGGTGTGCGGGCATACATGTTGGCAGAATGTCGTATATATAATAAATAAATATTTTTAAAGAACACTAGCTTGAGCTGGAGCTATGGTTCAGCTGTTAAGAATATTGGCTGCTCATCCAGGTCCTGAGGTCAACCTTACCAACAACCACTTGGTGGCTCACCAACACCTGTATGGAGCACTGGTGATACATGAAGGTAGAACAGTATATACACAATCAATAAATGTTACTTTATTTTTTAAAAAAGAAGAGCATGTTTTCCATAGGACCTGAGTTTAATTTCAGGCAACACAAAGTCTGACACTTATTTCCAATCCAGGGTTTAGATCTGAGGTCCTGCTCTAGACTCTCTATATACATGGTACACAGACATGCAAACAAAATACCACACACATACATATATTTTGAGTCAGATGGTGGTGGCACAGTCTTTATTCCTAGTACTTGGGAGGCCAAGGCAGGTGGTCCTCAGTGAATTTGAGGCCATATGGTCTACCAATGATTTTGAGGCCAACTTGGATTGTTATACAGAGAAACTCTGTCTCAAAAAAGAAATGCATAAAAAATAATAAATAAATGTTCACTGTATAAAATTGCTGTACGATGTGTGTCTAGTGCTGGTGTATAAAGCTTTTAAAAAAGGTTATTGTGCATATAAAGCTCTTAAAAAGGTAACTGCATCAATTAAACTCCAGATATCCTATTGTTTCTTTTTCCTTTCGAATTAACTCTAACCTGTTTTCCTTGACTTCCTCCTCCTTGATGTTTCAATACTGCTTTAACCACCTCTTGGTGTCTCAGCTAAGAAAGCCTGTCTCAGTTCTGCCTGGAAATCCACCACAGGAACCTGCTGCTGCTGAGCGCGACGTGGGTACAGGTGGCACCTAGGGCCAGAGCACAATATTTTTATATCACAAAACGGCATTCATCTATGTAGATAACCTTGCAGTTAAGTAGTATATGAACCAAAAAGGGAACTTGAAGCTAATCAATCAAGCAAGCAAATTAAGACTAGCAAGCTATTAACTAAATGGATCCACAGCTAAATCAACAGAGCAGCAACCCATCAAATAGTTCAAGATGGCGAAAGGTAGATAGGTAGGTAGGTAGGTAGGTAGATAGATAGATAGATAGATAGATAGATAGATAGATAGATAGATAGATAGATAGATCGATCAACAAGCTAATAAATAAATCAAGGAGTCAATCATTCACTCAGTTAAATCAGTCAATCAATTAATATACCAGAAAGCCATGAATATATAAATTATGAAAAATGAATAAATGGATAAATAGGTCAGAAAGTCAGATTAACAAGCCAATAAATGAATATGTGAATAGACCAGCAAGCCAAGAAACAGATCAAGAAGCTAGTCAATCAACCAATAGCCCATCAATCCAATAAATATAGACTGATTGATAAATCAATCTTTCAATCAATCAATAAAAAAATAGAACAGCAAGACAGATATAAATAGGTAAAGATGTCAATAACAGACATCCTAAAACATAAATTTCAATATTTATACATGTGATGTGTAAATATACATTTAAAACTCATTATTATTGAGAGTATGATCTGACCATAAGATCATACTTTGCTTTGAGATGATGTCAAGGGCAGCATAGACTATCTGTCTCAAAACAAAAATAAGTTTGTGTAAATTAATGTCCTATCAATGCAGAAAAAAAGCATTTATAAGAACAGAAAATGAGCCAGGCAGTGGTGGGAGCAGAGGAAAGCAGATCTGTGTATTCAAGATGTCTGGTACACAAGAGCTAGTTTCAGGACAGATTGTGTTCAAGACAGTCTGGTACACAAGAGCTAGTTCCAGGACAGATAGAGCTGTTACTCAGAGAATCCCTGTCTTGAAAAACAAAGCTAAATAAATAAATAAATAAATAAATAAATAAATAAATAAATAAATAGAACCTAGAAAATGAACATCATAAAATAACCTAGATAAGGGCTAGAGATGGCTCAGAGGATTAAGACTGCTCTCCAGAGGATTCTTGTTTAATTCCCAGCATCCACATAGTAGCTTTCAACTGTCTGTAATGGAATGCAGAAGACCCAACATCCTCATACAGACATGCACGCAAAAAATGCACATAAAATAAAAATAAGTTATTAAAATTACTCCTTTATGAACCAATTTATATAGGTATTTATATAGTGAATAAAATTCTAAAGGTGAAACTCACATGTGAAGAAATAAAAAGAAAGCTCTTGCCCTAATTTTAATTCCTGCTCAGCAAAAAGAGGGAAAAAAGGAAGTAGCACTTTTAAAATTGAAATGTCAGGGGGAAAGTCAAATTACATAAAAAGGAGATAAAGAGCCACGCGTGGTGGTGGCACATGCTTTTAAATCTAGCACTCCTGTCGAGGAGGCAGACTCTATGCGAGTTCAAGCCAGCCAGGGCTGCACAGACAGACCCTGTGCAAGAAAAATGAATTAAATAAATGATAATGTTGACTTAAGTTAAAATACAATTAAAAGTTTCAGTATTTTGTTATAACTTCTGCATTGGGTATTCCATTACGTCACTCTAATCTCTTTTTGTACGCTGCCTTTGTAATTTTGGTTCATAGCCCAGAGTTTACATACTCCTGATTGCTCAGTGAGGCTGTCCGTCTACGCTTGACCTGGACTTCCACCTCTGGCACGTGCTGTTCAGTAGTTCTTCTCAGGTGTAAGCGATCCCTGAAACAGAAAGGGAACGATTTAATAAATCTATTATTTATAGATTTCTTGCCTAGGAAGCAGGAAGCCCCACCTTCAATTCCCATCAGGGCATCATCAGGGGTGGCAGGACATGCCTGTAATCTCAGCACCAAGGAAGTAAGACAAGGGTACCAACCTCAGCTACCTTCAAAGCAGTCTAAGCTACATGAATCCTTCCATTAAAAAAATACAGCACAGGTAAAAATGGCTCAGTATATAAAGCTTAATTGCCAGCCACTAATACAAACATGACAATCAATGATTGATCCCTGAACCTACTCCACAAAATCATGTGGACCTCTACATATGTGCCATAGCATGTGTGCTGTCCCTCCCTATGACAGACACACATCAACCTCTACATAAATGTAGCTGTCATGGGATTTATAAAGTAGGAGGGTCGCTTAAGCAAAATGCTATCAACTAGCTGGGAGCACTTCACAAAATGGCCGTGCAGTCAATCGCATGAACAGCAGCATCAGGGTGGCCATGTTAGGACCTGCAGGAAATGTTCCTAAGACAGAAACTAGACATATAAAACCAAGAGACAAATAGAAAGACTTTTGACAAGTCAAGAATGATTCTTAATAGAAGAATCAGAATGCCAATTTTCTGAATTATATCTGTATTTAAAAGTAGCTAAATTTTTAGATTAAGCAATTTACCAGCAATTCAGTTATTTTGCTGTTTAGAACTGGAAATGCCAAAACATCCAAATACATTTTTTTAAATTTAATGTTAAGATTTCCACACGATAAAATTATAAACAAATCAAATAAACTGAATTTTAATTAAGATTGCATAGTATCATGAAACATACCTGATACCACTAAGGCCAAATTCTTACAGGTATTAATAACTTGGACTGCAGAGTGGTATAGTCCCCAAAAGAAAAAATGGTAAATTATGTAATTGATTGAAATCTAATTTTTTAGGGCAAAACAAAACATAATTAGAAAATAGTGGAGTTGGACCTTTCAGGAATGATGGATAAATATTCATGGCATTCCAGGTGGCAGGCATACCTCAGAGCAAAATAGTTCTTACATCTTTAAATTACATACATTAAAAAAATTACAAAAAGCTGCCTGTTCAATGGGTTTCCTGATAACATATTTAGTTGGCCAATCAGCATGAAATACATGTTACATCATTAATAAGAGAAATTAAGTCGTAAATACTGTGAGATATCATTAGATAATGACAGCGTGCACGATGCAGGGAAATATAATGAAAATGGAAAGCTGTACTAAGCCTAGAGTAATTAATAAAAGACCAGTGACATTAGACTGGTGACCCTGCAATTCTGCTGCAGTGATGGAACAGTAAACACCAACCCAGTATCACATATATCCTCACTAGTAGTGTTGTTAGTAACTGCAATTTTAAATGTCTACTAAGGACAAATAAAACCAGATATGATCATTTACACTACAGTACATTCACTTACACAAAGGAAAATGGAGAACTGATCCAGGCTGTAACAGAAATCTATTTGATAATTTAATATTCTGAGACAAAGGTCTCTCGTGTACCCTACATTGTCTTAAAACTTACTGTGAAGCTAAAGATGTCATTGATCTCCTGATTCTACTACATAAATCTCCTTAGTGGTAGCAGTTACAGGTGAGTGCCAGCAAGACGATTTTATAATTGTTGGATAGAGTAAATTATAACCCCATAGAAAATTGTCAAAAGTCTATAGTTTATTACCATTTCCTATGAGTTCCTCAGTGTGAAAATGGCTCAGTCATCTAGTCATCAATACAAAACTATTTTATTATTTCAATTTTCTAAACCTAACTTTTATATACAAATCATCTAAGCTTATTTTTGAAAACGCTGGCTTAGTGCAAATGTAGGCATTCATATAAAACTGGTGTTTTATAAAATGCCTAATTATGCCAACATGCATAAGGAAAAATGTGAAGGAAAATTTGTGCATAGTATTAATTTTTTATGGCAAATCACTGTCCACTGTCACCTGCAAATTCTATTTCAGACATAAACTTTAAATTAGAAGCTAACTACTTAAGACAAGGCATAATCAAACGTATCTGATTCATCATCTACAAAATGGTGGGCCAAATTAGGCAGTTCATAAAGACACAAATGGAAACTGAGCCAAAATATACTAGAAGCAGTATATTCCATATTCCTACGGCCTAACAAAAGACTTAGTAAGTTATATTCCATACAATATTGTTAATGTAATTTCACTGCCTGAAGTATGGCACCTGAAGTATGAAGATCACAAGTTCATGGGCAACCTGGGCTACAGAGACTGTCAGAAAAAACAAAAAAATAAAATAAGTTAATCTTCTAGATTTATCTTTTTAAAAATTACAAACATATATACTATCTACTCATAGTGGGAAAGGAAAACAAGATCTAAAAGTAAAGCAATTACATAAAAATCCTGGAAAAAAATATTTAAATGTAAAAATTTCAATCCAAGCGCAGTCACTCACATCTGTGGTTCACTGGACTACAGAAGAAAAAGGGTTGGATCACCAGCTCCAGGGCAGCCTGAGATACATACCATATCTGAAATGAATGTGGATTACATCGCAATCCTGTCTCAAATTTAAAAACAAGTTTAATAAAATAAACAATGCAGTTACTTGGTTCATTATTCCTTCACATTTTCAGAGTAGCTTCAATTTCAAATCGTGAAAAATATCATTAATTTAATACATGCATAAAAATTATCCTTGAGTAATAACTCTTAAGCCATGTACTGAGAGAGATTAAACTACCAAAGCATTAAGAATGGATGACAAAATCACATTAAGGCAGTTAATTTTTATATCTGGAAAATAGAAATCAAAGGGAATACACAAAGCCAAAAGCTGTTTTATGAATTATTCAATCTGCCTTAATAGCAAATCTCATTCAGAACAGTAGAAAACTATTAAAAATAATACGTGAGCGTTAATATAAATTCAAATATAAATTTATCCTACTCAGGAGGGAAGGCTATCTTAAGGCATCACCAACAGGTCTTGAGCTGGCTGTAATATCCAACCATTCTACTGCGAAACAGATAGCAAAGATGCTTGCTGACACACAGGAATAAGGAATACGTCATACAAACCTCTAGACTCCCCCCCCCCATGCCTTCCATTCCTTAAGGTAATAGAAAACCCAGGACCAAGCCTGTGAGAAAGAACCTGCGCAAACCAGCCTCCCCCCCTCATTGCGACACTGCAGGGAGGGGCAAAGAAGCGCTGTTAATGCAGCAGGTTAAAGATATGGCCGCCAGGTTCTCCACGCCAATGCTGCGCCATCCCTCCGTCCACTCCCTCCTGGCCTCCATGCAGGCGGAGGTGCGTGTCATCCCTACCGCATCTGGTTTTCCTGTGCCCACCGCAGGACGCTGAGGGTGGGAGAAGACACTTGAGGGAGGCTCTGCCCCTGCGGTCCTGAGACGAGGGTGTGGCTGCAATTCCAACACTGCGGAACTGACAAGCAGGTGACTAGCCCTGTGACAGGCAGCAAGGTGGGGAGGGGTCTGCTCCCCCGCTCTCCCTCCTCCCCCCCACCAGCCGCGCCTGCGCACACCAACACCTCTGCAGCAGCGGCCATCTTTAGGGAATCTCACAATGGCGTTTGACACTGGACACGACCCCCTTGATAATACCAAGACATGCAAAGATTCAATCCCGAATGCCAGGAAAAAAGAATAAAAAACAAAAGGCACATGGTTTTGTCACTGCTACTGTTCCTGGTTTGGGTTATATAGCAAGTTTTACATACATTTCATACATTAACCCCTGCAGTGAGGGGTGTTTAGTGACCAAATAAACAAGAAAACACTGCGGCATTCGCCACTCACTCTCCTGCAGGCAAAAAATAATTCTACAAAAGGAACCAATACAAACACAATACGCCACCGATTAACAGAGGAGACTGCAAGAAAATTTAAAAAAAAAAAAACTGGAAACGGAGGTATGGCCGTCCGGAAAGGTCCGTTCCCACCCCTCCCGCCTAGCACTGGATCATTCCACAGATCCACCACTGCAGACCCCCCCATGAGGGCCACACCCTGACAGAACCAAAGCGCTCCTAGGGTCCTTCCCACGGCCCGGTACCCCGGTTCTAATACACATTTTCCTATAACTACCTGCAACCACGCAGTCTCCATACCACCGTGATTCAAAAGCACTTTGGCCAGCCACAACCTGGCCACGCCATCACTTCTCTGAGCCACAAGGATCTTCTTGCGCAAAACCACCTGCACACTGAAGCAGCCGAGGCGGTCACCGGGCGAACCACGGACTAGCCGCAGACTGTGCTCACCTTCACCCAGCGCAGCAGACCGCGGACCCTGGTCCCCTCCCCCCGCCCTGTGCCGCGGATGGCGGACTCCCCCCTCTGATTCCCCCCTCCCTTGCTCACCTTGCCCCGCCTGTGCCGCAGTCAAGGATCCTGCGCATCCTTCGATCCGTGCCGCAGGCTCAGATCGCGGAACAAGCTCATCTTTCCCCAGTGCCGCAGATCGCGGACCCTGCTTTTCCCCTCCCCCAACCCTGTGCCGCAGTCATGGATGCAGCGCATCCTTCCCCCGGTGACGCAGATCGCGGACCCTGATCCCCCTCCTCCCTTACACTGTGCTGCAGTCATGGATCTGTCTCATCTTCCCCCAGTGCCGCGGATCTTAATCCTGGGCATCCTTTCTCGAGTGCCGCGGCCTCTAATTGCCGACACGTACCACGGCTGCTCACCGTACAGCGGACCGGACTCCTCCACCCCCACTCCTCGCCGCGTCCATAGACCGTGCTCGCCTTAACTAGGGCCGCGGCAGGAGATCGCGGACCCTGCTCCCCTCCCCCCCAGCCCTGTGCCGCAGTCATGGACTCTGCTCACCTCCCAGCGCTGCATCCTCTGACCATGCCCACCTTTCCCGGTGCCGCGTCTCACGGACCCTGCTCTCTTTCCCCCTGCCCCGTGTCGCAGTCATGGATGCTGCTCACCTTCTCCCGGTGCCGCATCCGCGGACCATGATCACCTTCCCCCAGTGCCGCGGCAACAGATCGCGGAACCTGCCCACCTTCCCCCAGGGCTGCGGATCGTGGACCCTGCTCCCCTCCCCCACCCTGTGTCGCAGTCACGGATGCTGCTCACCTTCTCCCGGTGCCGCATCCGCGGACCACGGTCACCTTCCCCCACGGCCGCGGCAAGAGATTGCGGATGACCGCGGACTACCGCGGACTACCGCGGACCTCGTCCACCATTGCGCAGTACAATCCTGCCGCAGCACGGCTCCCTCACCCCGGAGCCCACAGTCCCTGGTAACGCCTTACAGTGCAGACCTGACATTGCCCCGCCACCCAAATGAGTCCGTCTAATCGGTCCAAAATTCTAATTCTCGAAAAGAAATATTTCTCCCAAACCTAGAATATTTTGGTAAAAATGCAACAGCCTCACAGCGAAAAGCGCCACGGGCCCAGCTGACCTTCCTCGCTCCATCGCGTTACGAGTCGCTCCTCAGAAGGTAGCGTCTGACATCTCCAGCTGCCTCCCTTCTTCTGCGCCAGACTTGCCGCAGCGGCTCCGTCTTATCACGCAGAGCCCAACGCGACGCATGCGCGTCACAGCCAATGACCGCACATGCGCACATAGTTTGCCGCAGTGCAGGGATTCCACTGCCTGACCCCAGTGACCTACAAAGAAATGGCTACCGGTCCCCGAGCATTCCTACGATAGTAACTTGAGCGAATATTTTGATAAAATAGTTGTCAACATGGGCTATTGGCCACAAGTACCTGTTTTTAATTATGTTTAAAATAAAGAATAATTTTTAGTTCCGTAGTGGTTGCAAGCAAGCATCACTGAGCGATAAAACATGATTTTAAAGCATCAAGGTTTTCTGCTATATGTGATTACATGCCACATATTGAGACATATTTTCAGAATGATAATTTAGAGAACACACCCTGTACAGAAAATTACACACTCCCCCCCCCCCACCCGCCCTTTTTTTTCAGTTTGGGCTTTTGGAGACTGTTTTTCTGTGTAGCTTTAGAACACGGTCTGTAGGTGGCACTCACGTCAAACTCAGAAATCTTACCGCCTGTGCCTCCTGAAAGCTGGGATTAAAGCATTGTTCTGCTGTTAGCTTCAATATGCAGGTATTTTATTGTTTCGGGAAAGAAAATGCCAAGCACAGAAAACTAAGGAAGCTACATTACACAATGTTTAACATAACTGTAGACTTTCTTGTTGACCACCTGTCTGAACTGTTGGTGAGGTATTCTAATGGATATGTGTAGCTAAGCTAATGTTCTCTTCCCAGTGGGCTACAATTCCATTTCCTGATTTCCTATTTTCAGCTTGAATGACAGTCAGTTTTCACCTCAGCAACAACCTGAACTTTTAAAACAGGTTAATAAATTTATTTACATACAAGCAAAAACGTTAAAGCTTCCTGATGTAAATAATAACCTACTAGATTGAGTGATACAAAATTGTCAGTATACAGAGGTGATTATGGAAATCATTTGCTTACCAGTAATAAAGTCTCAGATTTATCAAAGCACTTCCAAACAATATTTATTATTTTAATCTAATTAACACTTTTATTATTCTTAACTATTTGTATATGAAGTTATTTTGAATGTTGATTATATTAGGAACAACTTATGAAATAAAATGAAAAAGTAACTAATGCTATGGACCATGGAGATGTGGTCATGGAGTCAAAATCCATGCCTTTGAATTTATTCCCTCTCGATTTAAAATATATTTGTGATACTCGGCCAATGTGTTCTAGTTTATAGTTTTTAAAAGAAATAAAAGAAAAAGATTTTAGATTCCAGAAAAGGCCCAAGGAACCTTGTAAACAGCACAAAAGACATGATGTTTGACTCACTGATTGCTTTGACAATAATAACATATTAATTATAGGCCTGAGTTGGCATATTCTTTACTATAACAGTAAATAGGAAACAATAAGATTTGTCAGTCAAATTTATCTGAATAGATTACTAGATGCTACTGTATCTCCAATCATTTGATCACTTCAAACATAAGCAATTCACTCTAATGTCAAATTGTTAGGGATATGGTTTATAAACTTTTAGGACATAAAATCTGACACAAGAAATATTTTAATAGCATTGACAATAGAAAACTTGCAAAATCTGATCAAGATTCCTACATTACATTAAATACAAAAACTAAAATGGATAATGCCTGTAGAATTTAAAATATGAGTAACTTAGAAGAAAATCAGTATACATTTCTGATCACAGATTATTAGATATTTCAGGTAAAACAAAAACCATAAAAAAAGAGGTAAGTGAGATTTCATGAGTTACATAAGAGATTTTGTTTCAAAGGACACTCTTCAGAAAGTGGGGGGAAAAACAAAGTAGGCTGGAAGAAATCATTTGCCAAAAAAGAAAAAAAAAACAGATTAGGGTATATTTTTCAGAATATTTAACAAAGCCATAAACTCAAATCATCCCTGTTTTTGTCAAAGGGAAAGCATTCAAATGGAAGTCCTCACAAAATAAAATTTAAAAACTGTCAATCAGATAAACACATGGAAACGCAAATGAAAAAACACAATTTGAGAGTGCTTAGGGAAAAATAAAAAAGACAATCGAATCTTGGTTGGGGGTAAATTTTGTTATTGCTTTTCTAATTCGGGGTCTTAATCCAAGCCAGGTGTGCTTGGAAAATCCTCTGTATCTCCAGCTGGGGGTTGTTTTCATTTTCCCAGGTGGGGAAGATTTTGAGACAGGCTCTGTCCTAGGTTGGAATCCACCATGTAGATTATGCTAAACGAAATCAGGAATTAAGTGGTGCTGGAAATCAGCAAACTTTGCAAGTCTCGACTTTAAAGTAAAACGCCATCCATTGTTTTTCTGTTGTTTACGTAGGGTCTCAGCATGTGGCTCTCACTGGCCTGTAACTTGCTACATGACCAGGCTGGCCTCAGATTCCTACTGTGATTCCCAGTCCTGGCAATATAGATATGCTAACACGCAAGTCCCTTGGGGGTGGAGTGGCAATTTAGCGCACCTGAGTATGACTAAGACCTAAGACCTGAAAACTTACTGCAAGCGGAAAAGAATTTAAAGTAACGAGGCCACCTTAGACTAAAAACAGTGGTTCATTCCTATTATCTCAGAAATAGGAGGCAGGATGTTTACCATGAATTGTTGATGTCCTTGAGCAAAACAGTATGTTCCAGCTCAAATTGGAAAACAGAGTGAGGCTGTCCTCAAAATCACCAAACAAAGTGACTCTGACCATGACTTTGTCAATGCTGAAAAACGAACCATGAAGTTGCATTAAGACCTAGGTTTCAAGCTAGTCATTGTAGTTCATCCGATAAGGCTAACTCTTGGGTGACCAATGCAGGCGAATTTCTATGAGTACCAGCCAAACTTGAAGAACGCAGCGACTCTCTGATGAAAAAAGAACTAAAGTTCAGCTAGGGGGAAGGTATGGCGCATACCTCTAATCCTAGCTCCAAGAAAGATGGCGATTACGGTCTGTGCATGAGAGACTATATAGGCCTGTAGGGATTTGAAGACTAGGAATGGACAATAACAATAATAATCAAAATTGAACAATAATCAAAAGGACTCTATACTACTCTGCCTACTTACATCCCAAATTGAAATACAAATATCTATCCATGCAAAATAATGGTAATCAATTTGTAGCAAACATGTTCATGGTAGTCCATAAGCCACAATGCTCAGGCTGAATTGTAAACCTACGATCCCAGTTCTTAGAGGTAGAGACAGGCATCAGTTCAAAGACATTTTGTCTATATGGTAAGTTCCCTGAAAGCTAGTGTTGTATACCTTATCTCAAAAAGTAAGCAAATCAATCAATGAATAAAATAAAAAGGCCAGTTGTACCATACATCTTTAATTTCCGGACTTCATTATCAGAGGCTGGTAGACATCTGTGAGTTTGAGGTTAGCCTGATCTACATAGCATGTTCTAGGCCAGTGACAGTTGCATAGCTAATCTCCATCTAAAATATAAAAAAAAAAACAATAGGAAGAGTTTTACTATGATGTCCAGGTTTGTACGAAGTCCCCTGTTTGATCTACAGCACCACATAAACCAGACATGATAGGACACAAATATTATCCTAGCACTTAGAAGATATAGACAGGTGGATCAAATGTCCTAGGATACCTTGCTACACAGGGAGGATGGGGCCAATTTGTGACACAGAAGACATCTTCTAAGCAAACAAAAAGGGACTAAATGAATTGAAACATGCCTTCTGTGTGATGTGAAATCTGACATTTTCCTATAACCACATGTCTCTCTTGCTACTAAAACACTAGGTATTCATCTAGAAACCTTATTAACAGTCCCTGTAATAACCCTGAGACTTGCTGTGTTGTATCCATTCCCTTTCCTAATTAGCAAATTTACTCCTAGAGATCAAGAACCATTCACTCCTAAGTAATTAAGGAGGTTCAAGATAATTTTTTGTTTGTTTTTAAGACAGAGTTCTTCAGGTAGCACTGACTGGCCTGGTGTTCACACGCTGGCCTTGGATTTACAAAATTTTGCCTGCTCTGCCTCCCAACTGCTAAGATTAAAGTTGTATACTACCATGCCTACCAACATAAGTATTCTTTGTTTGTTTTTGTGTGTGTGTGTTTTTTGAGAGAGAGAGGGTTTTCCAGTGTGGCCCTGGCTTTCCAGAAACTAGGTCTGCAGACCTGTCTGCCTCTGCGTTCAAAATGTGGGGGGATGAATAATTTGTAATGCCACCCCTGGCTTTGTGCTTTGGTTTGCAATGGCTTCTCACAAAGTAATCCAAAGCATGTGGTATGGATAGCTGATTATTTTAAACAAAAGGAACTTAAAAAGAAGCAGATGCTGGAAGTGAGGTGATCTGCTAGCTCCTTGTCAGTTTTGAAGGGTAGATCTACCAAACAAGAGAGCAATTACTCTGGTTTAGCCTGGGTTTTTAATTAAATGACCCCCTACAAAGGAAGTCCGAAATTGTGAACCCCTATAGAGAACTGTGTTAAACTTATGACTAAAGCCCCATGGAACTTGTACAAACGTTAGTGAGCCAATGGAATTTCACCTGATTTCTGGAGAAAAGGGAATGACGCACATTAGGGGGAAGTATCTTACATACCATCTAAGTGCATCTGCCGGAGATTTCAGCTAGCCAATCACAGACAGCTTACTGTGTCTTGCCTACCTTTCCCCTGGAACCATGGAATGTTAAAGACACCCGAACGACGTTGGGCTACCTTTTCTTCCCATTCCAAAGCCAGGTGCTCATCACATCATGTGCTATTACACAATGCTGTGTCACGTCCTAGCAGGAGAACTGCAGGAAGATGTCAAGTAATAAGAATTTTATTTCCATGACCATGGATTGTCTGTGTACTCAGTCTCTTTTTTTTTATAAGATGTGAGGCCTGAACATTAAGATGAATCAGAGATTTCTGCATTCTGAGTGTGTACCCATCAGCACTGAGAGCAGGGAACTGCATACCTCTTTGTCTACCTACACTCTCAGTAACATCAATCAGCAAAACTAGAAGTCGCCCAAGAATTCACAGACAGATGGGTGACAAAATGGTATATACATCCAGTGAGACATTGCTCACATTTAGACTGAAAAACATCTGAGAAATCCTACAGCACTGAAAAATCATAAGCCTACTATCCAAAGTGAAAAGGTTCAAAAATAAAAGAATGAACACTATGGGATCCTACTATATACTTTTCTGAGATAGGGTTAGACATGGCTGTCCTGAAATTCACAATATAGAGCTGGTCTCAGACTCCCTGAGATCTACTGGCCTCTGCTTCCTGAGTCTGGAATTAAGGTTATGAACACTAATTTGAGGCATATCATAGAGCTAACAGATAAAATGGGACTTTTCATGGCCTGAAGGTATGCATGGGGGTATATGCTTACAATCCCAGGACTTGGGAGGAGAAAGCAGGAGCGTCATACAAGTTTGTAACAAACAATAAGCTCCAGACCATAGGAATACTCTGTCTCCACAACAATTAAAACTCCCCAACATCAATTTTAAAAATAGTATCAGTTTCTAGAGATAGATGGTGGTGATAATGGCACAATAATGTCTATGTATTTCATGTTACTGTGCTGTATTCTTAAAATGATCAAGATATTTTGACTTAATGTGAATTGGACTATGATAAAAACTAAAATCAGAGAGCTGAGCATTGTGGTACTTGTTTTGAACTCCAGCACTTGGGAAAGGCTGGAATCACAGGTTTGTACTATCATCTCTGGTATAATCTTTCTGTTTGATCGGAAGCTTTACATCTGCTCCCTGGCACCCTTTTGTACAAAAAGTCTAGATTGTTTGCCTGGGAGCTTTACCCCAACTCCTGGCAAAAGTTCCCTCCCCTGGGATTTGTCTCAATCCAAACTCCACCTCTGAGAAAGCCTGCCAAATGGTGACCCCCTTCCCAGGAAGGGTCAAAAATGCCTATCAAACAGTAGCCCCTCCCCAGGGAAGGTCAGGACCACTCCCACAGACTATTTAAACTACCCCCCAAAGAATGAGCACATGGTCTCTGGGTTTTGCATGATCTCCCCTTCTTTCTCTTTCCCTCTCCAGGTTTTCCTGGGGCCACCTGGGAGTAAGGTCATCTATTAAACATGGGCGTCAGTGGAGAGGTTCGTTTAAGAAAATAATTAATGCCTTTAGCTGCAACAAATTCTGTTAATAATAGCACATGGGTGATCTAGACTTGGTGACGCATACCTGTAATAACCGTACTTATTTGTAGTGGGATGGGCAGAAGGAAGAAGGATGTAGACTGGTCTGGGTTCATAAGTGGATCGAGTCTCATATTAGATAGATAGATAGATAGATAGATAGATAGATAGATAGATAGATAGACAGACAGACAGACAGACAGATACAAATAAAGAGGTCATGAATTTTGGAAAAGGGTGTCAGGGAGGGGCAGGAATGACATAAATGCAGTGTTCATGTGTAGGGTTCTTACAAAAAACAACTTGAATAGAAACAGAAAAGTACATCCTGTTGTTTGGTTCCCATTTTCCTGGCAACTACTATTACTTCTTTAGGATCCAAACTGGTACAATGTTCTAATCTCATTCCCTGCCTGATATGTCAAGTTTTGTTGATATTTATGGGAGACCTCCCCTTTCCTAAGGAGAGGAAGAATGGATTGGGGAGTGGGAAAAAGAGGTATCAGGAGAAAGATCTGGGAAGTGAGAAGCGAGGGGAAATTGTACCCAGGGTGTAAATTAAATAAATGAATAACAAAAATTGAAAAACAACAATAACAAAAGATTCTCCATCTCAACCACATCACTCTTTACCATACTTAAGGACTCTAGGTTTTCTGAAAGTCAACAAAGGGCTAGCCTTAGATCCCAACTCTGGATGTCAGAGGGACATTGGGACTTCTCTTATAAGAGCTTTACAATAAAACTTTAAGCACCTTTGACAGAAAATTTATTAATTATCCAATCTTTGAAGCTTCAGGTTAATCTTCAGTGAGACATTATATTCAAAAGACAAAATTTTTATTCTTTTTTTTTTTGGCGGGGGTGACATTTCAAGACAGCATTTCTCTGCATAGTCCTAACTGTCCTAGAACTAGTTTTGTAGAACAGGCTGGCCTGAAACTCTCAGAACTGCCTCCCTCTGCCATATGAGTACTGGGATTGAAGGCTAGTGCCACCTCTGTTGTCATAACCAAATTTTTAATTCTTCTAGCTGACATTTTCTAGGAACAAGACTGTTCCAATGTATAAACTCATTTTAGGTTGCCTTTTTAATTCTCCATTTTCTGTCTTTTGTTTGTTTTTATAGCATTGATTTGCTTGTGTGTTTGTGTGTGTGAGTGTGTGGTGGTATATATTTTCATTGACAAGTATGTCACAGATGATTTCTGGAAACCAGAGGATAACGTATGGAAGTCTATCCTTTGCTTCTAGCTTGTGCGTTCTAGAGATTAAAGTCCATTCATGAAGCTGGGTAACAAGTGTTTTATCTAGTGACCCATCATGCTGGATGAATCTCCACTGTTTTCAAAGGTCTCTTGGAAGAGCCTTGAAATATAGCTCAGTGGGTAAAGGCCCTTGCTGCCAAACTGACAACCTGAAATTAATCCCTACACCTACTTGATAGAAAAGAACCAATTCTTATCAAATTTCTCTACATACACACCCTACTTTCCCCCAAACAAAATAAAGAAATAAATATCAAACAACAAACTTTAAAGGTCTCTTAGAGATATGATTGGCAGCCTGAAATAAATAAATAGGACTACAAAACATCTTCCTTAAAACTCCCTTTGTTATTTTCTTTCAGATTTCTTCACATTCTGAAGATAATATGTTTATAAATAGTGATGCCTCCTTCCCCCTATCTTCTTTGGTTCTGATATCCCAAAATCTTAGTTTGGAGTCTTGATCCAGGCTAAAATATTTTCATCTGTCTGGTATCCTCAACTGGAGAAAAAGAGCCCTTCAGGGAGCTTCTTGGAAAGTAGTCACAAAAAATGACCTCTTAATACAAAGCACATGTATTTCACCAACCCTTCTATCTACACTTCAAATAAACCACCCCACTAAACCAACACTGAAATTCTGATAAATTAGAACTCCAAAGAAGAAAATGGTGATATTTTCTTCATATATGAAACTTCCCCAACATGCACACAGACAACGGAGTGTCTAAACACTCATAGTCACTTTTCTATGGATAGCCTTAGAGTATTCAAAAATGTGTGTGTATATGTGCATGTAATCATGTAGTGTGTGTGTGTAAGAAACTACTGAATGACTAAAATTTTACCTGAGAAATTTCAAACACTAAGTAAGACATCTTTTTTTTTCTGATTTATGGCACCAAATTATTTTTTCAAAAAAGTTCTCCTTATTCAGCTCACATCAACTTTAGTCTACTGATCATCCTATACTATACCCACAAACTCTAGGCTTATAGAAGTGTAGTCTGTACCCAGCTTCAAACTGCACACTACTGAAAGAAGAATTACTACACATGCCAGAACAATATAATCAATGTTAGGTTTACTTTTACAGGACAAATGAGAATTTGTGGTACTAATGAATGGGATGCACTGAAGCATGTTGACACATGTCTATAAACCCCAAGAATTTGTTGGGGTCTTTGGAAGCATTTTTACCTTTCATTCAGCCCACACACTTCTAGTCATAATGACAGTGTCTCAGGGTTTTTGTTATTAAAATTGTAATTTTATGTGTTTAGGTATTATTTACCTGTACACATCCAGGTGAACTGCATGTGTGCCTTGATCCCGTGGAAACTAGAAGAAGTCAAATTCCCTAGGACTGAAGTGTGAGCTGCTATGTAGGTGTTGGAAATCAAACCGACCTAATCAGCCGGTCCTCCCAACCACAAAATCATATCTCAGCCCCAAGTTGTATTTTTCACTGTAAAGAAAATCTGGAGTATATTAGAAGTTCCTTTTAACATATATTTTAAGCACAGGTATGAAAAAAAAGAGGAGCTCAGGAATGAAGAGAAACACTCAGCAGTAAGGTTGTGGGTGTCTTGAAGAAGCATCAACTATTTGGGGGTTTTGTGGTGGTGATGGAAGTGGTCACATTTGGCATCACTTTTTAAGGAGCTGCTTAATCATCATGTTTGAAAAAAGACATCAAAGAGCAACACGATGTAAAACAGTTATGAGAAAGTATAAACATAACTATGAATCATTAAGCAGGTGTAAGACATTTTATATTTAGGCTGCTTTGACACATGGTCTCATGTAGCCCTGGCTGGCCTTGAACCGATATGCCTTCCCTTGTCTTCCAAGTAGTAGAAGTAAAGGCACATGAAATCAAGACCAATGACAGTAGTTTTATATGGACATTTTTCTCACTTCATAAAAAATTTTTGGAATAGTAAAATAAAATGCAACAACAACAAAAATACCAACCTTATATCTTCACAGTAAATTATCCCAATTGAGAATAGGATACCAATGAATATTATCAAGAAGCTGTCTCTTGCTCCATTTAGTGCCTATTCTTATGTTTTAGAACCCTTTCTTTACAAGGTTACAGATAAAGGCCCAAAAAAGTGTTTTTTTGCATTGATCTTTTTGTTGTTGTTGTTTTGTTTTTGAGACAGGGTTTGTCTGTAGATTTTAAAGCCTGTCCTGGAACTAGCCCTTATAAACCAGGCTGGCTTTGAAATCACAGAGATCCGCCTGCCTCTGCCTTCCAAGTGCTGGGATTAAAGGCATGCACCACCACCGCCCGGCCTTGGATTTATCTTTTGAGAGGGATGTTAAATCAAGTTCTCTTGTATTCTAAACTGGCCTCTATGCTACTGTATAGCTGAGAATTATTATAAATTCCTGATCCTCTTGCCTCTATTTCCCAAATAACAGGATTACAGGTGTGCATTATCAGGCCTGATTCACATGAACTGCATTCATCATTATGTTTATGAAATTCTACATGTATAAATTTGATTAAGGCACATAGATAAATACTATTAAATTCATATGCTATCATTTATTCATTTAATCTAATCATATATCTTTGAATACTACAAATAGTTTTGCTGTACAGTTTTAAATATGGAATAATAAAATGACATGGCAAGTTATGGCACTTGCTGCCAAGACTGATGATCTGAGTTCAGATTTCAGGCACCCCACACATTGGGGGTTGGGGGTAAATAACCAACTGCCACAAGCTGTCCTCAGACCTTCATGTTTAGATCCTGGACTATGTGTGTTCACCCACCACGATAAACACATTTGATAAAAAAATGATTAATTAAATTTAAATATAAGAATTTCTCACAAAGTATATCTTTCAGTACGGACTGTGGCACATGGACTGTGATTAAGACAATATAGTTTTGTATAGAATATTATAGCTTTTTATAAGTACAGTTATCACTCCCATGAGTAATGCTTGGATTTGATTTATCAACCATAGTATCGGGAACAAATTCCTGAGGCATGTAAACCTAATTAAATAAATCAGGAACATATACTTGGAGGTTCATAACAACATTTTTATTGATAATTGAAGATTAGTATCAACCCTATGTTTAGGTAGAAAGATTTATCCACTATGGAAAAATGATGAATGATGGTATAAAAGCACATATGTATATATATATATATATATATATATATATATATATATATATATGTACACATACACACACACACACAAACACACACACACACACACACATATATATAATTAAGAACAGCATGGAACATTCTTCTGTAGGCAAAGGAAGTCCAGACTGGGAAAGGGAAATTAGACATTTTATAAGAGTTAGAGATTTAGAAACTATATTTATAAAATGTTGTAATTGGAGCGCGAGTTTGTTACCATGTTGGGTGCCATCTGTTGTAATTGGAGTGGCGGGCTATGTTCCTGGAACCCAGCTGCCTGCACAGCTAGCTTTATACCTGAAATAATTACATGGGAACTGTATTCTTTTAAACACTGGCTGGCCCATTAGTTATAACCTCTTATTGGCTAGCTCTTACATATTGATCTAACCCATTTCTAATATCCGCATTGTCACTTGAGTGTGGCTTACCGGGACGAGTCTAATGGGCATCCATCTTGGAGAAGAGAGCTTATGGCGACTGCCTGACTCGGCTTCTTTCTTCCAGCATTCTGTTCTGTTTACTCTGCCTACCTAATTTTCTGTCCTATCAAAGGCCAAGCAGTTTCTTTATTAATTAACCAATGAAAGCAACAGATAGAAAGATGACCCTCCTCCATCAATAAAATGCTACTATTGTCTACTTTTTATATAAACATAGTTTTTTACTTCTGGGCATGGTGATATACACCTTTAATCCCAACATTCAGGAGGCAGAGGCAGGCAGATCTCTGTGGGAGTTCAAGGCCAACCTGGTTTACAAGAGCTAGTTCCAGGACAGGCTCCAAAGCTACAGAGAAACTCTGTCTCAAAAAAACCCCCCAAAAATAAAATAAAATAAAAACAAAGAAAAGAAGAAGAAGGAGGAGGAAGAGGAGGAGGAGGAGGAGGAGGAGGAGGAGAAGAAGAAGAAGAAGAAGAAGAGGAAGAAGAAGAAGAAGAAGAAGAAGAAGAAGAAGAAGAAGAAGAAGAAGAAGAAAAGAAAGAGAAAGAAAGAAAGAAAAAGAATTTCCTTGTCCCATTATCAAAACTGAGTTCTATGTCCTGAGTTCTATGTAACTTTAAATTAAATTTAAATTAAAGAGAAATTGGATTAGGATTAGGAGTAGTTAAATCAAGACCTTAGCTCTAGTTCTTCTAGTGGGCCTCAAAAGGCATATCACTTTTTCATTATTTTAGTTGATAAATTTTAAGAATGATCTCATGTAGCTTATAATTTACCATATAGCTAAGGATGACCTTGAACTCACTTTTAATCCTTCTGCCTCCACCTCAAAGTGATAGGACTAAGGTACCACAATTCCCAGTTTTTGTCATGCTAGGAATCAAATCCTCAGATTGATCTATGCTATGCAATCATTCCATAAGCCGAGAAAAACCCTAGACTTACCTATTCTTTATATAGAACCTCACTATGTAGAGTGACCATAAACTCACCATTTTCTCTCTGCACCAAAGAGTTTGGTAAATATAGCCACGAGCCAATATGCCCAGCCTCATTAATCTTTCACACGATATTTTTATCATTGGGTAATTCAAACAATGCATGGGAGAAAGAAGAACAATTGGTGATACAATACACCCTGTAAAACTTCCTAGGAACATTTACATATTGTTACATTTAACTCTCAGTAATCTTAGGTTCTTCCAAAACAAAAACAATAGTAACAAAAGTCCAAACTGAGAACAAAAACATTGAGCATGGTATTCATTAACTCAAGAAAATCAAGCACAATAGGCCTGCATAGTTTTGCTGTCATCCTTTGGCATGAGCCATTTGACAGGAAAAAGGCAGAGCAAGAAGCAAGGCCCAGCATAAGACAAATGTGTTAACTTCTCTTGATGCTCTCTTTCTGCCCACTCTCTTTAAGGACAAGACGACACAGAGAAACGTATTCAGCTTGTTGTCTACTTTCGTATTTATGCCATCCTGTCTCTGGATTCTGTAACACAAGAGTGGAAGTTCCCGCTCTTACTTGGAAAGCAACTTGAGCAATGCTAAATTCAATGGAAGGAAGACCCTGCTCGAACAGAACAAAGGGATGCTGTGGTTATTTTGAAGGGTTACATTATAGGAGGAACTCCTTAGAGAGCCTGTAGTTTTCAGGCAATAAATGCATGCAACTGTCCCAGAACTTGAATTTGTGCGGGCATGATTTCCCTGAATGAAGTTCGAACATACTTTGCTCACCTGAATAATAATCTTTGTTGTTGTTGTTTGAGACAGGGATTCATTCTTGGTGGCCTAGTAGTCACTATATCGAATGACTGTACTGAAAAATTATACAATCACCTTCCTCTGTCTGCAGAGTGCTAGGATTAAAGGTATACTCTACCATGACCAGCGTTGTTAATCTTTCTATCATTCTGTCTGCCTTCAGAAAGCTAAACTTGTAGAGTCAACTCTACAAGCTGTCCGGTGCCTCCTTTTTGGGGTGACCTTTGCTGTGCTCCACAGCGGATTCATATGTTCCAGGGTAGGGGCTTGATGATTAGAAAAGTTAAATAGCAAAAACAAAGATAAGAAAGAATCACAGAGACATAGGATAGCATCAGGAGAGCCACTCAGTGCCTCCTGCAAACTGAGTTCTGAGTTTGCCCATGTTTAATTTTCCACACACTTTTACAGTACAAAAGGGGAGAAGAGAGCAAAGGACTGCTTTAGCATGAAATAAAGGACAACTAGAATAATTACCAGCTTCAAAACTTTGAGGCATCAAGTCATTGTTTCTTGAGAAAAGTATTTTGTTGTTTAGGCAGTGAACCTACCCTAAACCAAGTACCTGAAGGCAGCCACTATCTAGGTCAAGCCTCCTATTTCAAAAGAAAGAACAAAAATATGTTTGAATTCTCTGAACTTTGGTCAGAGTGAAGTAGATCTACCCCTATGGGCCATCTGGATGTCCCAAACACCAAGTAACCACACCCTAGGTCAGGGTGTGGAGACACAGTTGTTGTCAACAACTTTGAGCAAACTCAAACTCTCTGACCTTTTTAGACAAGGTGGAAAATGTTCACATTCTTGGGCCCCCACCATAAACTTTGAGTGTTCTTGTTTTTGTACTATTACCCTTGGGTAAATAGAATATAGAGAGTTCTCTTAAGTGTATGTCACTTCTATATTTTATCAAAATCCCCTCAGGCAAAAAAATAATGGAAAGCCTTTAAAGAAGCCATAGAGACAGTGACCTGATCTCATGTGAGCTCCGGACCACCAACTAGGGAGCCTGCATGGAACTTACCTAGGCCCTTTGCATGTATGGACTGTTTGCGGGCCTCCTAACTGTGATATCAGGACTTGTCCCTGGTGTTTGAGCTGGCTTTTGGGAACCTATTCCTGTGCAGGGTTGCCTTACCCAGCCTTGATGCAGTGGGGAGGAGCTTGGTCTTGCCTGCCTGCCCCTTGGTGAATGGAAAAGTAAAAGGAGTGGATGAGGGAAAAGTAGCAGAGGTGGAGGATGGAGGACAAAGGGAGGGGAGGGAGGAGAAACTGTGGTTGGGATGTAAACTAAATGAAAAAAAAATCACTAATAAGAAAGAGAAATGAAAATGGCAAAAATTAAAAGTGTTCAACATCTTGAGCAATTAGGAAAATGAACAGTACTTTGAAATTTAATTTAACTTTGGTCATAATGGCTAAGTAAAAAACAACTCCCCTCCCCCCCCAAAAAAAAAAAACAGAAACAGAAAAACAAAACAAAAAAAAATCATGCTTGTGAGGGTATAGGGGAAAGGGAGTTTTTATTTACTGATGGTTAGCATTGCACACTGGTGGGGGTCATTGTAGAAATAAATGTGGATAATTCTCCAAAAGCTAAAAAGAAATCTATCATACAACCCAGTTATGTCATTTCTTGCCATATGCCCAAAGAACATGACTTCAACTCTGAAGAAACCCGCTCAGCATTGTTTTTCTGTTCTATTCACAATATCTAAGGGATTCAAACAAGGTAAATGTCTTGAAACTGATGAATGGATAAGGCAAGTGTGGTACAAATGCACAATGGAATTCTATTCAGCTTCAAAGAAAACCGAATTCATGAAATTTGCCTGTAAAAGGATGGGTATAGAAAATATTCTACTGATGGATACAACCTATACTCCGAAAGACAAACACCGCTTCTTTTATTTGTGGTTGCTATCTCAGAATCTTTAGATGTGAGCAACCTCAGGTAAGCTGGAGATAACCTGGAGTAACCAGAGACACCAGGAAAGTAAAAAGGAAGCAGGGGAAAAGGGTGAGAGGATCGTCTCTAAACACAGATAAATACAAGCAGCACTAAATGGAGTCCAGAAACTGTATATAACAATCATAATTAAAGAAGAGGTCATGAATTTGAGAAGGAATTGTGGGGCACAGGGGAAGGGAGAAAATGATATAAATATAATGATCATATATGAAATTCTAAACTAAATAATGATAAAAGAATGAACCCAGCTACCAAATTCTGAGACATGCTTTGTTCTTGTTGACATTTAGGAGGCTATCTAGGATAATCATTACTAAACCGTAAGAATCACATGAATTAATATGAATATTAATTTAGTAGGGGTGAGTTTGAGTCAACAATTTTATTGCTCCTTTTGATAGCCCACTTTCCCCTTAGCTATTGTGGAGCCTATGGAACATCCACATATTCAAGATGATAATTTGCCGTGATACTTCATCAGATTTGATGCATATCAGTGACTTTTCTAGATCCAAATGTATAGAATTACAATCTCGCCTGTTGTTGTTGGTTTTAGTTTTGTCCTTAGAGCTCAACTGACAATTGATAAAATAGAAATTCAAATTGCCCACTAGATCTTGTAAATTTTAATGCCTAGGTGGAGGTTATGTTTAGAGTTTGAACAACTCCCTGGTGAGGCAAATGCACATTAAATCTGAGAACTGTTATTGCTAGAGGGATATTAGAATTAGGCCAGCACTGCTGGAAAGAAAAGAAAATATCAAATACTCAAGAAAAGAATGAGTTCTGTACCTATAAATAGAATTACAATGCTTGATCAATATGAGACTTACTTCTGATTAAGGGGAAATAGCCAATATACAGCAGGTATATGAAGGAGTTAATTAAACAATGTACGGCCTAGTGGAGGTTAAGGAGGAAGAGACAAGAGATTGTAATAATTCTATTTATACAAGACCTAAGTGTCTTTTGCATCTAATAAGGAGGCCTGAAAAACGTGTGGAATCAGTTCTATGGGAGAAACATACTACATGTTATTTTATTTTATAAAAAATATGTTATTTTATTTCAGGATCAGGTACAGCAGGCATGGTCTGAGAAGATGCATTAGTGAAATGGAAGATATTAGGGTGGTAAGGAGCAAGTCCTACCTGGATGGCAGGTAAGGATCATGAAGAGTGGACCTAGTTGAAGGATCAGGGCAAACAAGTATCTAAAGAGCTAAGGAGGTGTTGGGAGTGGGAATGAGCAGACTAGCTCTCTGTTGGTTTAGGTTGGGTGGGCTTATTGAGTAGGAAGCAGCAGGCCTACCCGGTGGGGATGGAAAATGGAGTTATAAAGAATCACAGCAGACAAATAGGACACCATGCAAAATATCATTCTTATTCCTTGGTGAGGAAGTCTATACATGGAAAGAAAAGGATATTGCATAAAATATTGAATTTCTGGGTTGAGGTATATCATGGTACTACAACTCTTCCCTACAATGAACAAAACCTTTGTTCTAAACTTCATAACTACAGACAGGAAAATTAATTTCTTCCTAAAATTTCTCTGCTTATTATAACTTTAGTCAGACCTTTTAGTAGGACTGTTTCAGAAGTTTCCAGTTTTAGCAAAGACACAACTAACAAAATCAACAAGAGTGTCCCATAGTAGATACTGAAAAATGTTTCTCATCTGCCACTGTGCACACATGGTATCTTGTCACATTGAATTAACTTTAGCCAGAATCCCAGAATCACTATTAATACTTGATAATCATCAAACTACTGACCTCCCTATCTTTTCCTGGATCATAGCACCACACTTTTCTATCTTTTACTCTGTGTTAAGCCGAACTTTCTCTTTACACAAGAAAACTATGTTTGAGCAGTCTCCTTATAGACATCAAAGGTTAGTTTCATGGTGCCTTAAGAAGTTATCATTGAGCTCCAGGAGTGCTTGAAAGCTAGAGACAGGAGGATTGCCACAAATTTACCGCAAGCTTGATCCAGACCAGCCAGTTTTAGACAGTAAGATCCTGTATCAGCAAACTCACTTCTTGCCACAAATTATTATCAAGTATGTTTCAAATAGTAGAGAGAAAAATATCACGCCCCCAGAGAGAGAGAGAGAGAGAGAGAGAGAGAGAGAGAGAGAGAGAGAGAGAGAGAGAGAGAGGCACGTGCATAAACACATCTGACTATTGGTATGTTATACAAAATTCATGTGATCCTTTAAGAGGGTATGCATATGTCATTTTCAAAAAATAGGTGCTCCAAAGCCCTGTTCTTTGGCCTCTATCATAACATATGTGGTTATCAAAATATATAGTAGTGAATTGAATGGGAATTGTGGTTAAAATGAATCTTACTGAGACAGAAATGGAGTACACTACACCATCCAAGGTACCAATGACTATTTCAAGAAATTTTGATAAATGTACTAAAACAACACAAAAATGTATTGAGAATGGCATATAAATCAATAATCATAGTGTAACTGCAAAAATATTTTCATTTTTATATAAGCAAAAGCTTTGTCGAGGCATTTCTAGTGCTAGATTCAAATGAAACAATCAAAAGACTAAACAGAGAAGGCTGATGTTTTATTATTTGTATTTATTTTGTGATTTTGAGACAAGGTCTTGCTAGCCTGGGGCTTAATCTGTAAACCAGGCTGGCTTAAAACTCACAGAGATCATCCTTCCTTTACTTCCCAATAACTGGGATTAAAGGAGTATATCATCTGGCACAGTTATTTAAGACAAAGTCTCATGTAGCTAGCTTTGACCTCCAGATACTCTTCACTTCCCAGAAGCTGTAATCATAGGTATGTACCACCAGTGATTAACTTTGGATATATCCAAATTTATATCGCGTATGTGTACATTATAGAGAGGGAAGATACAAATCCATATATTAAAACAGTAATATTGACTAGCAAGGTGGTGCCCACAGGTGTTACCAATAAAGAGTGTTGCATATGGCAGAACTGTTCACCATGAGTCTATCTTGAGCTACATTGGGAGACCCAGTTTCAAACCATCCCCACAAAAGTAACAAACAAAACTCTAAAAATTTGAAGGTAAGTATAAAATAAAGAAAATATAATATGTCCCTTTCTAATGACCATGGAAAAGAAAACCAGGATAGGATGCAGCCTGCCTTTTCCAGCACTCCAGAACAGAGACAATTGTGGCTCTGAAGGCCACTTTTATGCAAGACAGATTCCTTGCCTATCCTTTATAAGAGATGGGGAAACTAGATATGCACTGAATGATGATGGATTTCTGAGTTGTGGTTTAGCAAAAAAAAGTGATACTTATCCTCTAGGATAATTTTCAAACTAAATTCACTTCTGCAGAAGAATGCCCCACAAGTTTAAAAAGGCACACTCAGCAGAGTACCTCTGGATTTTTATTCCTAATGTGAAGGAGTTCTAAGTAGTCAAAGCATGGCCTCACATTTGTTTATTTGTTTATTTGGGCTTTTTTTGTTTGTTTGTCTGAGACAGAGTCTCTGCATAGCTCTAGCTGTCCTGAAACTCACTTTGTAGTCCAGGCTGTCCTTGAACTAACAAAGATCCACCTGCTTCTGCCTCCCTGCATGCTAGGATTAAAGGTAAGTGCCACCACTGCCCAGTTTGGTGCTATGGGATAATGCTCTTTTACACTGTAAATATTTGACACTCATAGTAGCTTAATAAAACACTGGTTGGTTAGTAGCCAGGCAGGAAGTATAGGCATGGTAACCAGACTAGGAGAATTCTTGGAAGAGAAAAGGCAGATGCTGTCACAAGTTAGACTCAGAAGAAGTAAGATGAGAATGCCTCACTGATATAAGGTCCCAAGCCATGTGGCTGAACATAGATAAGAAGTATGGGTTAATTTAAGTTATAAGAACTAGTTTATATTAAGCCTGACCTAAAAGGTCAAACAGATTATAATTAATATAAGCCTCTGTGTGTTTGCTTGGGACTGAACAGCTGTGGTAACAGGTGGGGCAGAAACTTCTGTCTACAGCTTGGCCTCAAATTAAGCCTTAGAGTGCATGTGGAACATAGGCTGCAATTTTCTGCAGAAATAATGGTTTCCAAAATGGGCTCTGATTGGGAAAGTGGGCACTGCAGAGTCTAAGACAAGGACTGATATTCAATGACTGACACTGTTACAATGGGATGGTGAAGATTCTTAGTGAAGTACTTGAACAAGAACTAAGCAGTGGTGTGTAGTAAGAAATAGCATGGCAGACTCTTTGGTGAGCAGTCTACCTACCTATAGAAGTAAGGTGACATGGAATGAAATTTATTAATGATAGAGGAAAAATTAAAAGTAAAATTAAATTTTAGTTGCATTAGCAATATCTTAATTAGTGACAGGGGTCAATACAAAATCCATAGTTCTCTTCTTAAAGAGAATAAGATGTAGTTTATTCTGGATCCATTCTGTGTGACCATGGCTTGCAAACACAGATTTAGATTACCTCAAATTCCATTTTCCTACATGGAAGAAACAGTTTCATGAAGTTTTTTTTTGAGAGTTTACATGGAACAAAGTCATGAAACAAGGCAAATTTAAAATACATGGGGAGCTGCATCAGAGAGGCAGGTGCACAAAACTATAGGTACCTGAGATATTACCAATTTTGCTGTTGGTGGAAGCTAGCTGATTGCAAGTTAACAGAGTCGAAAAGGTTTTGTTTTTAATTGTTTAGTCCCATTCTGTTAGTTCTAACAAATGTTGGTCAAGAAATGGCTGTTCTGGAGAAGATCATGAGTCTTTGGACCTGCAACATTTCAGCGTTTCCACCATAGTGAATCTAATCAGCTGACCAGTCTCTGCACACAGGGCTTCTTTACAAAAGCTTTCATTTTCACAGAGAAGGTCAAATGAAAGGGAGAAGTGGCTAAACATACTACGCTGAATTTTATGGAAAAAAAATACATAATGTCTCTGTTTATGCCATTTTTCAGTCTCCTGATATAGATGTTATACATTAGGTTAATTGATGGAGGAAGGTCATTGGTTAATAAAGAAACTGCCTTGGCCCATTTGATAGGCCAGCCCTTAGGTGGGTGGAGTAGACAGAGCAGAATACTGGGAAGAAGAGATGCCATGCCTCTTCTCTCCAGGGCAGATGCAATGAAGCTCCAGCCCAAGATGGACATACACTAGAATCTCCCTGGTAAGACACCACCTCATGGTGCTACACAGATTATTAGATGTGGGTTAAAGCAAGATATGAGAGTTAGCCAGTAAGAGACTTGAGCTAATGGGCCAAGCAGTAAAGCTAGCCGGGTGGCGGGAAGCAGCCCACCGCTCCCATTACTACAAATGGCTGCCCAACGTGGATAACTGAATCCACAGAAAGCCTGAGAAAGCTTGGGAAAGAATAGAGCAAAGCATGTTTTCTTGGTAGCAGCAATTTCTCAGGTCTGTTCCGCTTGCTAGAGGCAAGTAAGTGCTCTCATCTAAGAGAGGCTTCCTGACTCAGCTTTAGCTGCAAAACCCTGCAGCTCTTTAAGAGGTCCTGCCACAAAACACTTGAATGGTGTTGATGAAAAGCTGAATGTATGCTTTTCAGTTTTCAGCCGTAGCAGGAAAAAAAGTTGTGCTGTTTTAAAATGCTGGCGTTCTGGTCTGTCCTGCCAGGGCAAACTCTGACTCTTTCAGGCAGGCAATCTGACTACAAAGTGTTTGAATGTGGTTTCTGAGTGCAGTACTGCTGCTTACTTGTTGGCAGGGACCTTGAAACACCACAGAGTTGTGACAATAAAAATGGCTCCAGCAGTATCTCTGCCATGAGGCTGGAAAGCTAAGGAATGGGCTGGATCCAGCCGTCAAAGCCATGGCTTTAACCCTCTCCTTAAAGACTCATGTAGTCAGAAAGAGAGAGATATACAGTAAAGAGAGATTCAAAGAGAAAAAAACCTCTAAATGGTTTACTGTGTATTAAAAATACATGCTGGCTTGGGAGAGAAAAGAAAAAAGTTAAAGTTTTTAAGAGAGAGAGAGAGTAGTTGGATGTGGTGCTACACACCTTTAATTCCAACACTTGGAGGTTGAGGTAGATTGACCTCTGTGACCTTAATGTGTGGCAGGACACACCTTTAATCCCAATGCCTGGGAGGCAGAGACAGAAGGATCTCTGAGAGTTCAAGGACAGTCTGCTCTATAGAGTTATTCCAGGACAAAGATATACAGAGAACCTGTCTCAAAAAAATAAAGGTAAAAATAAATGAAATAGAGGTTAAAAAAAAAGCCACACAAAGATGGAAAATACACAAAGACTCTTGATACTGTATGCTATTATGCTCTCTTTGAATTGTTTGAATGCTGAGGAAGGAGCAACAGCTGCTAAAAGATATTTGTTTATAAATGCTGCTGAACTAATCCAAGATAGATACTTTGAAAATACCTTGACTTCAGAATTTGGATCTAAGGATATGATAATTTGGAAAAGAGATTCTTCTTTTGTTTTCACAGAATAAGACCCTGTGAATTGCTTCTATCCCAATATGGTATGATAGACCACGCCCTCCTGAAAGGTTGCTGTGGACACCCTCAAAACATTACTTCACTCAACTGCCAACTGAGATGAACCTGGCACACAGGTTACACCATGAAATATCTGATTAACAGTGCCCCCATACAGCAGGAAGCAGTTTGGAGAGAAATAACTGCGCCCAAATTCCCAAATATTGTTTATAAATGTTCTTTTACATTTAAAGGGAGATATGATATAGATATGAATAATTTACAATGATATAAATTTTGCTTTGTTGATATAAATTTAAGGTCAATTTTGTTATATGTATATATATGTATATGTACTTCTGATTTTGATTAAGGTATTGTGTAAGACACCACCTCATGGTGCTACACAGATTATTAGATATGGGTTAAAGCAAGATATGATAGTTAGCCAGTAAGAGACTAGAGCTAATGGGCCAAGCAGTGTTTAAAAGAATACAGTTTCCGTGTAATTATTTCGGATAAAGCTAGCCGGGTGGTGGGAAGCGGCCTGCCGCACCCATTACTACAGTTAATGGTCTCTGTTTTGAAGCTCAGTGGTAGAATTTTTTATTTTGTTTTGTTTTGTTTGCTGTTTTTCAAGACAGGATTTCTCTGTAGCTTTGGAGTTTGTCCTGGAACTAGCTCTTGTAGACCAGGCTGGTGTCAAACTCACAAAGATCTACCTGCCTCTGCCTCCCGAGTGCTGTTAAAGGTATGCACCACCACCACCTGGCATGTAGTAGAATATTTTTACACCTGCTTTGTTCAAGACACTGGGTAAAATTCCTGGCAATGTGGGAGGAATCCAGGGACTCTACAAAATTGAGATATTCAAAGATTCACAGAAGACTGGAAGGGAACACTTGCTCTTTAGAAGAAATTCAATTAAACCCACAAACAAATCAGGTGAGAAGATCAGTCCTCTGCAAATAAATTATGTCTTGTGTGAATGGGTTCTCTCTGTGTTGCCTAATATGGTTAGCAGCATTAGGTGGAATACAAAGAAGTTCTTACCTCTTGTCTAGGAAGACTATAGGGCAGAAAGCTTATATATAGGTTGAAGTAGAACAGATCAGCCGTGCTGCAACAGCCTTTCCATGAGACAATTTCCTGCATAGTTTTCACAATACTACAGGGAATTTATTAGCCCTGTAGACAGGATCATCCTATTCCTGTAGGAATCCCTGGTTGTAAGAGGATGCTTTGTCCTTGAATGCTGTACCTCAAAAAACAAGTGATTGAAATGTTGTATGAGTGGCAGTGTTTAAATGAATACAGTTTCTGTGTGATTATTTCGGGTGTAAGCTAGCTGGGTGGCCAGGACGAAACAAATGGCCCCGCTCTCCTGCTACAGACATCTTAAGAAGCATTCTACTAGGCTCTTCATTTTATTTCTTGACTGTGTACCCGTCATATGACATGAGCCAGACTAGGCTAAGGGAGGGCTGAGAACTATAATCTTTGCAGCTAACATGTGACAAGCAGCAATACCAGTAGAACCAAGAAAGACCAGGAAAGAGGAAAATAAGAGATATAGGAAAAAGGAAGATGAAGAGTCAAATGTTGGAGACACCCATAGGATGTTAATATATTATATGTAGTTAATAGGAAACCATGAATATCAGCACATTACTAGATTACTGCTAATATATTATCTATAGTCTATAGGAAACCATGAATTGGCGTATTAGCACAGTACTAGATTACCTCTAAAAGAATCAACACTCTATGGGGGAAATCTGAGAAAAGGGATGATGTGCACTGCAGGTTAAAGTTCTCCTCAGTGTGGGGTCCTGTGGGAAAAAAAGGAAATCAGCCTCAAAACAAAGAGAGTTTGGCTGTGGAGGATACAGGGGCTTAATGCATTGTAGTACAGGATAATATTTAACATCCAAACAATGTATCTTAAACCTGTGGAAAAACAAGACCCAATCAAAAGCAGCAAAAGTAAATAGAAATAGATGATAAAAATCAGAGCAGAAATCACTGGAATGGAAATGGAAAAAAGTAAAATATTAATAAAGCAATCCCAATCAAAATAGCCTAAATCAATGGTTCTCAACCTCCCTAATGCTATGAAACCCTTTAATACAATTTCTGATGTTGTAATAATTTCCAATCATGCAATTATTTTCATAATAATTTACTACTCTACAACTGCAGTTTTGCTACTTTTATGAATCATAATAGAAATACCTATGTTTACTCATAGTTTTAGGGAACCTGTGTGAAAGGATTGCTTGATCCTCAAAGATGTTGGGACCAACAGTTTGAGAAACACTGTCTTAAATTAATCTTGGCATAAGCATAACTAAGGAAGAAAATACCTGTGTTGTGAAAATTTAAAATCCTGAAGAACAAAATTGATGAAAAGATCCCCATGTTCATGAGTTACAGTAACTAATAGTCCAAAAAGAGGTAAATCACAGAAAAAGGCAGTCTACAGATTTAATGCAATTTCCTCAGTATTTTACTGATGTTCTTTACAGAAACAGGAAAAAAAATCCCATAAAAAAAATCCTACAGAAGCACAAAAGATACTGGATAGTCAGACCAAAACTGAGCACAAAAAACAATGCCACAAATATCCTTGAAGAACCAAAGCTCCTCCATTTTGTCCTCAGCCTCCATCTTGTGTCTTGTGTAAGCTATTTCCCGAAAAACATTCCAGTTCTAAGAAATGGCTAGGAGCAAAAGCAACAGGGTAGCTGTCTGGAAAGTACAGATAAGCACAGAATGTCCCCACCCAAAGGTCAGCTGATACGAAGACTTGACAAACAACGGGCGAGGTTCAAAAACAAAATCTGTTAAAAGTCCCTAGACACAAGCCAATCAGGATTGAATTGTTAGCCTACACTCTTCTAATGTAACTTTTCTGCTTTTTGCCTTTAAATAATGTTAATAATGTCCTCTAGAAGGGTGGGGTACCTCCTCCTGCTGCTGCACTGACAAGGTCTCTGCCGGCTTGAAAATGTGCACAAAATAAACCCTGCGTTTGAATTTTGGTCTCCCTGGTGGTCTTATGGACTGGGCATAACAATCCTCATTTATTTCAAGTTATACTACTGCCATATTTAAAAATAAACAATATTATGCTGAAAGCAAAACAGAAATAGCCCTCAGAAGGTACAGATCTGCAGATCTCTGAGTTGAGGCCTTCCTGATCTACAGAGCAAGTTTCAGGATAGACAGAGAAACACAGAGAAGCCCTGTCTCAAAATGAAACAAAATAAAACAAAACAAAATAGATCAATGTAATAGAATACAGAACTTGAGTATAATTCCTTTCAGCCTCAGCACCTTGAGATTTTGACAGTGATGACTAAAACAGACTAAAACTAAAGAAAAGAGCCCATAGACAACGATATGGAGATGAAACTCTGTCACCACCTCTTTGTAAAAAAGTCAATTTCAAATAAATCAAACAGTGTTGCAATGGAGTACCTGGAGCTCTGTTAACACAACTGTTGGAAGAAAACTTGAAGAAGCATTTTATGACACTGGAATAGAACAAAGATTCTGTGAAGAAGCCTCTTGTTACTCACCAAATAATGCCAAGAATTCTAAGTGAGATTAAGTGAAATTACAAAGGCTCTCCACAGCAAAGAAACCACTGAGGAAAAAGGCAATCAACAGAATGAGAGTAAATTTCTGCTAGGCAAACATCTGAAAATAGAATACTATTGATAATAGATAAAGAATCTTAAAAATCTTAAATGTCAAGAAATCAATAAGCCGAATCAACAAATGGGTTAATGAAATCAACAGACAATTCTTAGAAGATGAAGGATATATGAAAGCAAGTAAGAATGTTGTGTTTTTCAGTACTGCTGAACTGGTGATTAATTTTCATTTCTTGTGAAAGCCTAGAAAAAAAACCAATAAAGTGCACAGAGGGCTCCTCACTAAGTCCTGAAGTTCTAATCTGAAAGTTGAAAGAAGACTTCAGTGCATAGTTCCGTTCTTCTCCCTGTCCTTTCTCTTCCCTAATCTTTCAAATTACAACCTTCTGGCCACCCAGCTGCCATGGGAACAGTGACCCCTGTAACAATAGAAATGGAAAAGTCATCAACACACACAAGAAAGAAGGTTTCACCAGTTGGAGGAGGAGCAGCTCCAGCCTAGTGGGTAGATTCTCCTCACTTTTTGTTGCTACTATTGCTGGTACAACCCAAAACTGTTCTGCCCTAGGAAACATATATTTTATTCTGGAACCGTTATTCCCACCCATCCATGTTATTTTTTCTTTTCTTTTTATCTGCCTATCATCTGTTCAATCACCCTTGCTATCAATGTCGTCTTTGATTTATAGATGCAAAGGGGGGGGTCAAAAGCATACAAAACACTGAGATGCTCTTGAAAGAGCAATCTTTGCTAAGAGATATGCTGTTCATATACTAAAATGCTACACACACTTTCCCAAAGATTGATGTTATTCTAGTTAGCACAATGCATAGATCGAAGGTCAGAGGGCATTTAATTACGACTTTGTTGATAGTCATACTCTCTGGCTACAATTGATTGGGTTGTGCCAATGCAGCATAAAACAGCTTTAGACAGTACATGAATGGATGGTTGTGGCTGTGTTTAAACTGAGTTTTATTATGAAACAAAAACAAATTAGGTGGGCAGGACTTGATCCATTGGCCGTTAGTAAATAAAAAGAATAGATAAGATAATGTTTATCAGTATGATGGTGAGGAACAAGTCTTCTACAGGCAGAGTATTGTGTTTATAGTCCAACAGAAATTGTTGTCTTAAAAATTGTAAATGTTTTGTTCATAAAACAGAACACATATATCTTCTATTTCAGAACATTATCTGATATGAAAAAGTGCCTAAGTACTTTGATGCTGTTCCATTCCTTTACATGGATTTCAAATACACAAAGCCAAAAATTTTTTAAATGTTTCTTGAACTTTGTTTTTAGACTGACATCTATACTTCGTTGTGAAAATAGTGACTCTATGGTGAGTAAACATCAGTGATGTGGGAGTCCCCTCTGTGTGCTGTGATTACCATTAATGAATAAAGAACTGCTTTGGACCTGTAACAAGGCAGAACTTAGGTAGGCAGGGAAAGCTGGACTGAATGCTGGGACAAGGAAGGTAGAGTCAGAGAGACACCATGGAGCCACTGGACATAAACGTGCTAAAACTTTGCTGGTAGGCCACTACCTCGTGGTGATACACAGATTAATAGAAATGGGTTAAATTGTGATATAAGAGTTAACCAATAAGAAGTTAAAGCTAATGGGCCAAGCAGTGATTTAATTAATATAGTTTCTATGTCATTATTTTGGTTCTGGGTGGCCGGTAACCAACAAGTGGCTCCTCTGCTTCCTATTTATCAGGAATCCCCAACCTTGAAACTTCTTGTCTCTCTGCTTCCTCCTTGTGCCTGGATTCGGGTCTTAGACTGCATCATGCTATCAGGAGAGGAACGATCCTAAAAATACAAATGACTATCAGATTATTCAAACCAAGAGCTCCATATCATTAAAATCTCCCCGAGAGTCCTAAACTGGGGGAAGAGAAATGGTGCAGCCATGATGCCAGCCAGAGGAGGAACTTGTTTCCCAGTAAGAACATTCACACATCTTATTGGAATGCCTTGCAGGACAGTCTGGAACCAGACGATGATGGCTCAGGGATGAGGGAGATCACACCTGGAGCAGGACTTCTTAATTACCGGGACTTCTCGCCCTCTATTTAAACCTAAACCTCATGTCAGTACCCTGAAGAAAGGACAGTAGGGGAAATAGTTTCCTCTATTTGTTCTTCTTCCCAATGTAATCAAACTGAACAAATCTTTCTCTGTTTTGATGTGTTACATGTCTGAAATTAGAATTATAGGGACCTGTGGCTTAGTCTAACTTGTAGAGGCTGCCAGGGGTCGGGTTTTTAACTTAGATCCTTTAGTAGTGACATGATCAGCTTAGCTTCAGTGTTTAGGAGGCTTGAACAAAATTGCAAGCTGATTTAGCTAGGGATTTTGTTCAATATTTTTGCAATATTGATTTCTCCTAATTCTTGGCGGAAAGTCCCACTTTCCATGCCGAATTCAGAGTTTCTTCCATTGTTTTCTGTCCTCCTACAATTTCTCATGGTCATTACTTAATAACAATGTACATCTTATGTTTTCGTGTATCTGTTTAAAGAATTTTGAACAGAAACATTAATAATAAGAAAAGGTAAAGAGTTTTTGTGAGGACTCATGACAAAGCTTCACAGACATGTTTAAGGACAGCAAACAAGGCTATGTGAAATATGTCAACTGACAAACTGTGAAAAGCCTTGGGGAATTTGGAAGAAACTATTTCTACTTTATTAAGCTAGTATTTACTGGACATATTGAGTACTATGTGAGTGTTTGTGTGTTGAAAGGATATTCAGTGTGATATTATAAGTAAGCAAAGGTGCTAGGCATAGCAGCACACCTCTGCAATGCAGACCATGAAAAACCAGCCAAGCTGAAGCTGAAGTTGTGAGTTCCAGACTGTACTGGGGTACAAAAACGAGAAAATATTGTTCCATGGAAAAAACCCATTATTTTAATCCTATACACTGAAGTTCTCTGAAAAGGAAAAGGCAACCCGTGTTTAACACTCTGCAAAGCTGCTTTACTATGGACTTGGAAAGTTGAACATTCAGGTCCAATTTATCTTGGAAGATTATATTTATTTAAAATACATATTAATTAGGTGAGGACTGACCCTAAAATAGGCAGCAACTGAAGGGCCAGAAGGAATACAGCTCAGATTATCAGATTGTAAAGCATTTTTTTTCTAAAAGGATAGTTCATCTTTTAATTCCATCTTTTATCTCATTCAAGCCATAAGATATAGTGTTACCAAAGAGAAGAGATGCATTCTCAGAGAGCATACACCCTTGATGGAGGAAGGTCATTGGTTAAAAAATAAAGAAACCGCTTTTCCCTCATAGGTTAGAACATAGGTGGGTGGAGTAAACAGAACAGAATGCTGGGAGGAAGAGGAAGTGAGCTCAGACTCGATAGCTCTCCTTTCTGGGGCAGACGTAATGAAGCAAGCCGCCAGGTCAGACATGCTGACCTGGTAAGCACACCTTGGGGTGCTACACACATTATTAGAAATGGGCTAGTCCAGGTGCGAGAGTTAGCTGAGAAGAGGCTAGATATAATGGGCCAAGCAGTGTTTAAAAGAATACAATTTGTGTGTTGTTATTTTGGGGCATAAGCTAGCCAGGCAACCAGGAGCTAGGGCGGCAGGAATGCAACCTGCAGCTCCCACAACACACCCTAACAATTAGTCAGTGATAAATGCCACAGCACACATCAGTTAAATCAGTTCTGTAGTCAAACATGAACTGTGTACTTGTCCACATGCTAGTGTATCTGTTTCTCTCTCTATAATAATTCAAGTTACAGGACTGATATACCTCTTCAACACCTTTCGTAAATATGACCTGACGGGAAATGTGAACTTAGGTCATTCTTCCTGTTTCTTTATAGAGAATCATGACCTGAACTTCTCCTCGACATTTTTGCCTTATATTTTAGCTTTGAAATAGATATTTTAAAGAATCCTGCTGTAGTTTTGTCATGGACTGCCCTCCTTTTTCAAAACTTTTTCTGAGCCTTGCTTTTGATCTTACCAACACTCTCATGCAATTTCAGCCACAGTTTTGTTGGGTGCTAGGTGTCACTGTGGTTACACTGGCCAGAGACTCCCCAAAAGTATAGTGAGGCATTTATTTTACCCCCTCTTTTTCTTTATTGAGATTGTAATGAGACTGCATTATTTTCCATTTCCTCCTTTTTAAGACCTCCCATGTACCTCCTGTTCTCTTTCAAATTCATGGCCCCCTTTCTCTAATTGTTGTTTGGAATTTAAGAATCCTGAGCTTGGAGTTCAATTGTCTCCTTCCTAGAGGACAATTTGATGGCCTGACTTAGCATCTTTACATTAGATCAAAAAGAGTTTCTACTCAGATAACACTTTCTGGGAGTCTCTCTCATTATTTTATTTATTTATGAGTGTTTACTTTTGCACCAGGTACTTGCCTGATGTCCCAAAGGCCTTAGGAGATGCTAGATGCCATGACTTGAGTTGTAGACAACCGTGAGCTTCCATGTGGTTGCTGTAAAGTAAATTTAGGTCCTGTGGAAGAGCAGTGACTACTCCTGAACACTGAGCCTCTGGTCCATTCTTTCATTGATTGAAAAGAATTGTATTCATACTGTATATTCTGATCACACATTCTCCTCCCCCAAATCCTCCCCACTTTCTCTACTCTATGCCATTTCTTCTCTTTCCTCCCTCTCTCTAGAAAACAGACAAGCAAAATAAAAAAAAAAATGGAAAAGCCATAAGAAATATACACAGCATAAAAAATCCAAAATTATAACCAAAATACATAAGCAAAGACCAAAAAGACAAAAAACTTCCCAAACAAAGAACTATGACACAAGATGTCAACAAAAATACCAGTGATTACGTTTTGTGTTCACCACCTATTCTTGGTCAAGTGGCAGAGGCTGAACTGTGGTTAATCTATCCATAAACCTGTACAGGTTTGAGCCAGATGGGGTCCCAGTGCTTAGAAGGAGTAGTGGAAAGTGGTTCCCACCCTTCTTCAAGAAGCTATCTGCAATTGGCATCCACTTGCAAAGGAAAATTAGTTTTTTTTCCAATGTAGCAACTGTTGTTACTTTTCTTGGACTTTATTAGGCTTCTTTTTTTCCTCTACATCCTATTTTTTTTCCTGGTAAATGATGCATTGAATCAGTGAAGGAGAAAGTGAATTAGGAATGATAAAAGGTTCTACCCAGATTCAACCGTTTATATAAATACATGGAAAACATAGCTTTTATTCATTATATAGCCAGGGCCCTTTATAGTGGCCCATTATAGGAAACTAAAATAATTAGTGACAATTCAGCATCAGAATTGTTTCTGCTGGGGGAGATGTGTTGTTGCGGCTGTTGCTATGTTGGTTGTTGCTATGTTGAGAAAGGGAGTTCCTAGGTAGCTCTGTCTGGTCTGGAATTTGCTACGCAGAACAGGCTGAACTTTAACTCAGAGATCCACCTGGCTGGGACCTCTGAAGTGATGTCATTAAAGTTGTTTACGAGCATGATCTAAAGGGGAGGACCCCTAGACATCTAGAAAAGCAATGCAAGAGTTCCCTAAAACCTGGCAGGTGATGCAGTGTGGATATGGTCATTCTGAGTTCTGTGGACATGAGGAAACCAAGTGATATCCTTGAAGAATCAAAGCTCCTCCATTTTGTCCTCAGCCTCCATCTTGTGTCTTCTGTAAACTATGTCCCGTAAAACATTCCAGTCCTCAGAAATGGCTAGGAGCAAAGGTAACAGGGTGGCTGTCTGGAAAGTACAGATAACTGCAGAATGTCCTCACCTGAAAGTCAGCTGACAAGAAAACTTGACAAACAACAGGTGAGGTTCAAAAACAAAATTTGTGAAAAGTCCCTAGACACAAGCCAATCAGGATTGAACCGTCACCCTACACTCTTCTAATGTAACTTTTCTGGGTTTTGCCTTTAAATAATGTCCTCTGGAAAGGCAGGGTACCTCCTCTCAAGGTCCCTGCTGGCTTATAACTAATTGTGCACATAATAAACCTTGCTTTTGCATTTTGGTGAGTCGGTCTCCCTGGTAGACTTTTGGGGTCCCCACGGACTGGGCATAACAATACTAACTATCCCTCTTTGAGATACAAGCTACATTAACTGGTGGCAAATGAGTCTCTCCCTCATAGGAGTCATGGGATACACTTGATTGTTGTGGTATGGGGAACCCATCAGCATCAGGCAGCGACCACAACAGAAAACGTTCAGCCATTACTGCACTAACTAAGCATACTGAAGGTGTCCCCATGAATATCAGAGGTTATAAAACAGTGGAGGAAGTACCAAATTTATTAAGTGGACGGCAAATATGTGGGATCAGGTTTATAGGGTTTAGACTAGCATGGAAACAAGGTCCACAAAGTACCAAGGCCAACAGGCCACATGGACTGGCCTAAGAAGACAAAGTCCTTGTCTGAGTTCACTCATAGCAAATGTGGTGAGATATGTACTGAGCTTTGAATGCCTAGAGAAAATGTCACCAAAAAGTCATATGCTTTATTAGTGAGGTTCTGGAAGATTTTATAACCCAGGCAGCAGTTTACAGAAAACATAAATGTCAAATGATGCAGATGATAAAGATTAAGTTTAAGGCTGGGTATGGTAGCACATGCCTTTAATCCCAGGTGGTGTGGAAAGAGGAGAATTTTTTTTTTTTATTTAAAGCCTGCTCTAAATAGTGACTTCTAGGTCAACAAGGGCTACATAATGAGACCCTTCATAAACGTTTTTTAAAGATTAAGTGTCTCCTATTAAGTATATACCACCTCAAGTATGCAATACATATTTTGCTCCATGACAAGACAACTGGGGGCTGATGTTATCTGCCTGATGTGGGAGTGTTATATATCAATATATTGATGTCATTGGTTAATCAATAAAGAGATTGCTTGGCCTGATAGGTTAGAACATAGGTGGGTGGAGTAAACAGAACAGAATGCTGGGAGGAAAAGGAAGTAAGGCAGATGCCATGCCGCTGCTCTCCATGGCAGACGCGATGAAGCAAGCCGCCATGTCAGACATGCTGAATCTTTCCCGGTAAGACTGGTGCTACACAGATTACTAAATATGGGTTAGGCAAGATAGGTCACTACCTCGTGGTGCTACACACATTAATAGAAATGGGCCAAGCAGTGTTCATATGAATACAGTTTGTGTGTTGTTATTTCGGGTAAAGATAGCTAGTGGCAGGGAGCCGGGCGGCAGGAACGCAGCCCACAGCTCCTTCAATATCTGCCCAGCCATAGGCCTTTTAGCAGTTAGTTTGATTACTGGATCCACCCAGAGCCTATGAGAACTATGGAACTGGCAGGCTAGAGAGCAGGTGCCATGCTTTGAATGAAGAAATTTCCCAGAGTTTCTGGTATTTGAACACCAGATTCCCAGGTGGCGACTCTGTAACCTTGCTGGAGAAAGTAGTGTCCAAAGAATGAGTTTTGTAATGAAAATCCTTGTGTGGGTGCCAATGCGCTCTCCCTGCTTACTGCTTGTCCTCTGTCCTCTCTGCCTTCTACTTGAATGTAAAGCTATGAGCTTTCAGCTTCCTACACCAGCCACCATGATTGGGTAGAACCCTGGAGTTCACCAAAACAAAGAGATGACTGTTTCAGAAGTTATAATGCTAACAACCCTGCTGAGATAGCAATCCATTGTACAAATATACTGCACCACAGAGGACTCAAAAACATGCATAATTTGAATATAAAAATAAGATATCTCACTTGGTCTCATTCTCTCTGTTTCTCTCTCTCTTTTTTTCTCTATCTTTCTCCCCTCTCCCTTGCCTGAAAGATGGCTAAATAGGGTTAATGTACAATTTCCAGAATACATAGTAGAAAGAGAGAACAAACTAAATACTATCCTATGACTCAGGGCCTGCAAATGCACAGAACATGCACTTGCATACACACATACACACTAATAATTAACAAAATAATATTTTTGAAGTATTTATTTAAAAATATGTGTTTGGTTGTTTGGATGAAAATGGTACCCTTGGACTCATAAGGAGTTCCATTATAATGAGCTGTTGCCTTGTTAGAGTAGGTGTGGCCTTGTTGGAAAAAGTGTGTTTCTGGGGGTGGGCTTTGAGGTTTCAGATGACTAAGTCATACCCAGTGTCACTTTTTCTTCCTGCTTCCTGCTGAACCATGTTTCCTCTCCAGCACCGTGTCTACCCCCATGTTGCCATGCTTCCCACCATGAAGATCATAGATTAAACCTCTGAACTATAAGTCTGCTCCAATTATATGCTTTCTGTTATAAGAGTTGCCACATCCTGGTACCTTCTCACAGCAATAGAAATGCCAACAAGACAGAAGTTGGTACCGGGGACACAGTATTGCTATGATAGGCCTGACCTTGTTTTTTTTTTTTTTCTTTCCTTGGGGGAATATGAACTTTGGCACTTTGGATTAGGAAAGCAGTAGAATACTTTTAGCACAGAATAATGGGTCATACTAATAGGAGCATGGAAGACTGTGGTGATGAAGGTGATAGGAGGTTTGACCTAGGGAGTGACTACCTTCAAGATACTTGGTGTAGGGTGTGTTCACTGCCTAAACAATGGATTGCTTAATTCAGGTTATAGTTGGGTCAGAACCCAGATCAAGAGGTCTCAGAGGACAAGAATATTAATATGTGACCTAGAGACCATGTTTGTGGTATTTTGGGGAAGAGCATAGATATTTTCTGCCCTTACACAAAAATTTCTACCTGAGACTAAACTGAAGAGTTATAGGTTAACAGTATTGGCAGAGGATATTTCAAAACTACCTAGTATTGATTGGGCTACTTGGTTATTCTTGACCACTATTATGTAGATATATAATGAAAACAAAGCTGAGTAAGAAAAAAAATACAAAATATATAGTTTGAGGAGAAAGGGAGCATCAGGAAATCATTTAATGAAAAGTCTGATGCTAAATAGAATAATTGGAATGGTAACCTCAGGGCAAGACCCTGCTTAGCTAAACATCCAACCAGTGAAAAGGTGTGAAGACCCAAGGAGCCACATCTGAAGGTCAGAGAACTTGAGTTTATTTTGCTTGCTCAAAGTTGTTGACAAGGATTGCTACATACCCTGACCTGTAGTTACTTGGTGTTTTGGACTTTCAGATGACCCATAGGGGTAGATCCACTCCACCCTGACCAAATATCAGAGAGTTCAAGCATACTTCTCCTACTTTTGAAATAGGAGGTTTGACCTGCCTTCAAGATACTTGGTCTAGGGTGTGTTCACTGCCTAAACAATGGAATGCTTAATTCAGGTTATAGTTGCTTTTTGTCTCAAGTATTGGAGCAAGTAATTGTTCTGGTTGTCCTTGGTATCATGTTAAAACAATCTTTTGTCTTCTTTCCCCCTTTTGTATTGGGATATAAAAGTGTAGGGAAAATAAACACAGGTGAACTCATGAAGTCAAAACTCAAGAATTCAGTATTTGCTGAGTTGCCCTCCCATTATTTTCTTGTGTCTCAGTGTTTCTTTCTTGTCTCTGTTCCTCCCACCTAACATTTCTAATCCTCATGCCCCTACCCTGGAATACATGGGTTTTGTCTAAGCAGGTTCCTGACAGAAAGGAATTATAAAGTTAGATAGATACAGGCATGAGAGGACACACTGAAATTACCTGGCATGAGTGAGAAGCAATCACAAAACATACAACAAACCTGCTTAGGAATTTAGAGGGGACTTGTACAGGCCTGGCGAATCAGTGTGCACAGAGAAAGAAAGAGATGGCACGTCCAGCTTTTAAAAGCTGACTAGCGCATATGCACAGGGGGTTGGCATGACTATGTCATACACAGGTGACGGGGCTCATGCATGCATGCAAGGGCTTAGTTGAGTCATATGTGGTGTGCACATGGGTCATGCAGGCCCTTTAACATTTGGGCACTTCTGCCTGAGGGCTTGTCTGCGTGTGCGTGGCTCTAGAACCCCTGAAGTGTAGCCTTATTTGTGGCTGAATAATTACACACACCGTTAATCCTAGCACTCAAAGACAAAAGCAGGTGGAAAACTGAGTTCAAGGCCAGCCTGGTCTACAGAGCAAGTTCCAACACAGTCAAGCTTAGGCAGTGAAAGAAGCCACCAAAAACCAAAAAGATAGTGAATAGGTAATTGGATTAGGGGGCTAGGTTCCATACCCAGCAAGCAGTAGAACTTGGCAGCTTTAACCACACGGTGCTAGTTTTAGAGTCAAGGACAAAAGAAAGGAGTTATGGAATCTACTTTCATGGCTAAGGAAAACCACCAAGACCAGATGTGTGTCAGGGGGCTCCCTGCATGGAGGTCTAGAGCGGTCAATTTGTGAAGCTGTGATGGTGAAGTCTGGATTGCCTTAGAGACCCCAAAATGTTGGAGATGTCAAAGCTGTGGGACACCTGCTGAGGAGAGTGGCAAACAGGGGATGGAATCAGCTCAAGAAAGAACCATCCCAACAAAACCAAAAGGAGTTTGAGATCTTAAGGGCACTTTGACATCAGACACAGAGATGCAGAGTTTGGAGTTTTCCTAGCTCCTGGTTTTCAGTCTTATTTTGGCCCAGTATTTCCTCACAATTTTCTCTTTCTTTTCTTTTAGAACAGTAATGAATATCCTGTAACATTGGAAGTGGGAAGTAAGTCATCTGCTATTTTAAAATTTTGATTTTATAGGGAGTTATAATTTAGAGATTGCCATAAGTCTCAAAAGAAACAGCACTTTAAAACAAAGACTATGGGGGACTATTTTGTTTGTTTGCTTGTTTCTTGAGACTGTATTTTTCTGTATAGACTCTGGCTGTTCTGAAGTTCTCTCTGTAATCCAGAATGGCTTCAAATTTGGAGATCCATCTCCCTCTGCTTTCCATGTGCTTGTATGAAAGGGGTGCACTACCACTGCCTGGCTGACGATGGAGACTTGTGAAGTTGGACTAAATGCAGTTTTTAATTATGATATATTTATAAGCCTGTGGGCACTGGGGAGTGTAATGTGATGGTCTGAATGAAAATGGTCCCCATAGGATCATAGGGAGTGGCACTATTAGGAGGTGTGGCTTTGCAGTAATTGCTTCCTTGTTGCTTATTGGAAGAAGGGTGTCCCTAGGGGTGGGTTTTGAGGTTTCAGATGCTCAAGTCAGGCCCAATGTCACTTTTCCTTCCTTCTGCCTGCTGATCTGTCTGTAGAACTCTCAGCCACCTCGCCAGCACCTATCTACACATGTGCTTTCATGCTTCCCACCATGATGATAATGGACTAAAACTCTTAATTATAAGCCAGTCTGAATTAAATGCTTTTCATTATGTGAGTAGCTATGGTCATTGTGTCTCTCCATAGTAATAGAAACCCTAGCTAAGTCAGGTATAATTACACAACAGAATATATCAGCTACAAAGAAAATAAAATCATGAAATTACAGGGCAATACATGGAAATGGAGCAAGATAATATGTGAGGTCACCCACTTCCCCAAAAAGCACATACTGCATGTTTTCTCTTGTATGGCAGTTCTAGAAATATTATGTTTATTAGTATACATATACATATATATATGTATATATTGTGCTTAATGTGGAGTCTTTGAGAAAAATAGGAAACTAGAAATTAGTCACTGGCAGACATGGATGCATTCAGAGAGAAGTGATTGTATTATGTTTGTGAAATGAATGTAGAGAGGGGAATCCTGTAGGCAGAAGAATTCAAACAAGTAGCAGAGTGATAGGGATAGAGAAATAAGGTACCAGGGGAAGGGTTACCAATTAAATACTCATGAAGAAGCTACTTCAGAACCTATAAACTTCTAATTGAATTCAAACTATAATAAGTGAGGTTTATATAGGAATGGAGATTGGGGAGACTGGATTTTCTTATCTGTTACTGGATGTTGCATGCTACAATTTTATATGTTCATGTATTGTTTCACTTGGTTATTATTAGCCAGCATTATGCAGATATATAATGAAAAGAAGAAAGCTGAGTAAGAAAGCAATATAAAATGTAGAGTTTGAGGAGAAAAGAAGCACCAGGAGATCATTCAAAGAAAGTCTTGATGCTAAATAGAATAAAGGGAATGGTGACCTCAGGATAGGACCCCTCCCAGCTAAACGTCCAATGAGTAAAAAGGAATTAAGAGGTTACGTTCAGGCATGGTGGTACAGGCCGTTAATTTCAGTACTCAGAGACAGAAGCTAGCGACAGGGCCCATAGGTATGGGTCCAATCTATCTTGACTAAAGGTCGTAGTGTTAGAACTTCTGTTATTGTCAACAGTTCAAAGAACAGACCTGGTATTTCAGGTATTAAGAAGTAAGTCTGCTTCTACATCAAACAAAGATCAAAACTCCATTCCACTCTGATTTAGTTCAGAGAGTTTTGTTCTCTCAAGACTGTTGTCAACAGGTGTGTCTAATGTCCAGACCTGGTATTTCAGGTATTAAGAAATAGGTCTGTTTTTATTTCAAAAAAAGTTAAAGAATTCAACTAGATTCCACTCCTTTAGGGAGATAACAATGGATTCAACTAGGGAGTGGTTTGCCTACAGAATGCTTTCTTCTAGGGAATGAGCCTTACTTGTCTTGTTTTTGCAACAGAATATTTAACTAAGAATGTAGCCTGTAATACTTCAAATGATCTTTTCATTTTTTTGTATCATGTTAATGTAGTTTATTTTTTTTTTAAATCTTACTCCTACCTTTTGGGGTTGGGTATTTAAGCAATGGAAATTAAACATGGGTGGTTTTCAGTATTAACTGGAACCCCCTTCTGATACTATCCTATGTTTCTGTTTTATTATTTTCCCACACATCTTTGTTCTGTTTACTTAGTTTTCTAATTCCCATGCCCCTATCCTGGTAAGCAGTGTATCTTCACAGGATACATCAATCAAGTACCCATAAGATTATCATTACCCCTAATTAGCAGGAAGTAGTCTAGAAAACTATACCAACATTCCCCCAAAATGGATTATGGATGTTGGTCTTTGTTTAGAGTGTTGATGACAAGTTGTTATGGATAGTGAAAAAAAACTAAACAAAGGAAATTAGATTTAGAGTTCTTATTTTGAAAAGAAAAAAAAGAGAAGTACTCTGAGATAATGCTTTTGTACACTGTAAAGATTTGCCACTTGTATTGTTTAATAAAATACTGATTGACCAGTAGTCAAGCAGGAAGTATAGGCACGGCAACCACACTAGGAGAATTCTGGGAAGAGGAAAGTTTCACTCTGCAGTTACCATTCAGTTGCAGAGGAAGCAAGATGAAAATGCCTTATTGATAAAAGGTACAAGCCTTGTGACTAACATAGACAAGAGTTATGGTTTAATTTAAGTTGTAATAGGGCTGAGCTAATAGGCCAGCCAGTTTACAATTAATATAAACCTCTGTGTATTTTGTTCAGACTGAATGACTGCCGGAAACTTCTGTCTACATACACGTCTTAACTAGTGCAATAAGAGAAGGGAAGGAGATAAAGGCAATAGAAATAGGGAAGGATAAAGTCAAAGTATCATTATGTGAATATGATATAATTAATTACAAACAAAAATTTCTAAATATACCACCAAATACCTCTTACTGCTGACAAGTACATTCAGAAATGGGGCAGGATCAAAAATTAACAAACAAAAATAAGTAGGTTTTTTACACAGTAAATGTGCTGAGAAAGAACTCATAAAATATGTATGTATACATACATATTTAAAGGCTACAGTAAAAAATTAAACAAACTGAAAATGTAAATTTAAGAAGAAACCAGAACCCAATATGTCTTCCATGGGTATTGATTAGGAGGGTTATTATTTATAAAAATGGCCATCCTACCAAAAGCAACTAACTGATTCAATGTCAGTGTAATTCCCATCAAAATCCCAGAAAAAAACTGTCACATAATTTGAAAAACAGAAATTGTAAATTTGTGTGGAAACACAAAAGACTTGCTGTAGCAAAAAAAAAATCCTGAATGATAGAGCAAGAAATATCTACCGTCCTATATTTGAAGTTATACCATAGGGCTAATGTAATAAAAACAATATGGTATTGGCATAAAAACCAAGAGACCTAGAATCAAAGCAACATAACTGGTTAAAAAAAATAAATGAACTAATTCCTAATGATATTCTCTTATACTCATAGATTGTTGCCCAGCCCAATCATTACCAGAAAAGCTTCACTCAGCAGCTGATAGATACAGATGCAGAGACCCAGATCCAAACATTAGGCAGACCTTGGAGAATCTGTGGAAGAGGGTGAGAAAGGATTATACACGGTAGAATAGTCAAGGACATCACAAGAAAGCCCACAGAATCAAATAACCTGGGCTCATAGGAACTCAGGAAGACTTAGTTGAAAAGCAAGGTGCCTGCATGGGACTGATCTGCACAGTTGTGTACTTTGGTCTTTGTTTGGTACTCCTGGCAGAGGGAGCAAGTTCTGACTCTGTTGCCTGCTTTTGGGACCCTTTCCTTTTACTGGGTTGCCTGGTCCAGGTTTAATACAAGAGGAGGTGTCTAGTCTTACAGCAACTTGATATGCCATGACTGACTGATATGCATGGGAGACCTGAACTTTTCTGAAGAGGAAGGAGAAGTACTGGATAGGTGGGTAGGAGAGGTTGGGGCTAGGAAATGGGAGGAGAGAAGGTAGAAAGAGGAAACTGTAGTCAGGCTGGGGAAAATTAATTAATTAATAAAAAACCCAAACACACAGATCAATGGAATAGACTTGAGAACTTACATATAAGCCCACACAAACATAATAATCTTATTGTTCACAAATTTTAAAAAGGTTTTCAATAAATGGTGCTGGTTAAATGCACAGCTACATTTATAAGGGTAATGTTAAATCTTTATCTCTTATCTTGTACAAATTTAACTACATATGGATTGAGGACTGAAATTTAACTTAATGTCCTGAATATAATAGAGGAAAAAGCAGGGGATATACTTAAACTCATTGACACAGGAAATGACTTCCTGAACAGAACAATGATAGTACAGACATTAATAAGTAAAACTCAAAAAGTTCTGTATAGCAAAGGACACCATCGTTCAATTGAAGAGACAACCTTTGGATTAGAAAAAAATAATCTTTATGATGTATACATCTGATAGTTTTTAAAATAGAGAAAGCAGTTCTAAAACTAAACATTAAGAAAAACAAACCATCCAGTTGGTGGTAGTACATGCCTTTAATCCCAGCACTTGGGGGTGGGCAGAGGCAGGTAGATCTCTGAGTTCAAGATCAGTCTTGTCTACAGAATGAGTTCCAGGACAGCTAAGCTACACAGAGTAACCCTGTCTTCAAAACAAAACAAAACAAAGCAACACAAACAAAAAACAAACAAACAAAAACCCCAAAACAGCAAACATCATCAACAACAACAAAAACCGAATCTAATTAAAAAGTGGGCTATGAATGCATAAGTACACATGCACGACACGCATGCACGCGCGCACACACACACACACACACACACACACACACACACACACACCTCTAACAGTTGATGGTGGTAAAAGCAATCAGAAGGGAAGGCATATAGAAGGGTTTGGGAGGAGGAAAAAGAATGGAGAAATATAATTAAATTATTCTCAAAAACTAAAGAATTTGAAAAGGTAGGCCAGTGAACTAAATTCTCAAAAGATAAAATACAAATGACTGAAAAATATTTTAAAATCCAACATTTCTAGCTCTCAGGGATACAAGTAAGAACTAAACTTTTTCCCTGTGACCAGGCACAGGGAAAAGAGGGACCCTAGAAGGAATGCAAACTGATGCATTCACTATGGAAATCAGTGTGGAAGTTATAAAATAAGTTAAAAATAGGTTTGTCATATGATCCAGTTATAACATTCTTGATCATATGACCAAAAGAACCTATATCATACTACTGAGATACCTGCTATCCATGTTCTTGGTTTTATATTTACAATAGCTGGAATATGAAAACAGTTTACATATCCATCATTTAAGTAATGAATAATAAGCATTTGGCATATTTATATAATATAGTGATTATCAACTCATAATAAATTAAAAATATGAAACTCACAGGTCAATGAACAGAGCTGAAAACAATTATTCCGAAAGAGGTAACAGAAACCCCAAAAGATAAAATTTTAGGTGCTTTCTCATATTTGTGGGTACTGTTTTTGGATTTTCTGAAATGTGTTTTCCATTTTGAAAAATCAATGGTATGGAAATTAGTAAGCGGCAATGGATTTCAAGAGAGGAATGACAGATCACAGTGCTATACATGGTTAAAGGAGAAAAATGGCACATGAAGGGTTTAACGAGAATAGAAGGAGTGAGTTTTCCCTGTTAGTGCTCTATGTGAACTCTCTTATTACACACACCGAACTGTCTGTAGGTTTGCTTTCCTACTCTCATAGGCAATTCTACCCAATGTAATGGCATTTCCCTAAGCAATATTCAAAATCCTCAAAACCATGAAAAGGATTGAACACTACTAAAATTTGTTTATGTGGCTAACATTATTATGATAAAAAACCAAGGCACATATGAACACCTCTAATCAATGCAGTTATACAACCCATAAACGAAAAGGAAACACGATTTAACAAAGTGAAGACAGGAAAATTCTGTGTGAACCAGCAGGGTCAATTTGTAAGGCAGGAATAAATTAGCATGTATTTTGTCAGTAAATTAAAAAGAATCAAAGCCAAAATAAATTGTATTGACAATTTTAAAGAAAGAAATGAGTATATGTCTTCAACACACATTTCACTAATGAAGTAACTTGTCAGTTACCAAGGAAAAATTATGGTGCATAGACTTGATTTTATGGTACATTTTCTTACTATCAGTTGTTAATACCCACATTCTGCTAGAATCTTTCTAGGTATGTGTTCTTTAATAGCAAAATCTACCATTTATGTGTGTATGTATGTATATATGTAAGAATGTATATTTATTATCTGCCTGGGCATCCATCTATATGTGGCTTTGGAGATTTAATTAGGTATCATTTCCCAGGTATTATCTGTCTTGTTTTTGTGTTAGGGTCATGAGATAGGCTAGACTTCACCTAATAGGGTAGGCCAGCTTGGAAATTAGCTCCAGAGATCTAGCTGTCTCAGTGTGTCCTACTGGATTACAGGTTCAACCCATCTTACCTTGCTGTTTTGTATTGTTTTTGGAGATCGAACTGAGGTCTTCATGTTTGCATGGTTAACATTTTAGTAACTGAAGCAACTCTTCAGCTCCTTTTTATATTGTATTTTAAGTTTGAGTTACAAAACCATAGCTTCTGCTGTAAGACTGTGAACTCTATCTATGACAAGGAAGATTCAATCATGAAATTTCAACAGTGTGATCACTTAGAATGACCAGAACATTGACAACACCAATTTATATATCAACATGTGTGGGAGAAACCTCACAAGGCCCAACCCTTAGGTGAATATATACAGGCAATTGTTGACTTCTGGAAGAGGGAGAACCAGTCTTCTTGGTGATGAACACCTAGTTGCTTATTTAAGACCCAATGGTTAGTCTTGAAATATTAGACACATAAGAACAATTGAGTGGACTCAGAAAGTTATATTTATGTATGTGTGTGTGTTTGTAAACATATATGTGACAATAAAAGTAACAGAAGAGATGATCTGCGAGGGAGTGGGAATCATTGGAGGAATCGGAGGGAAAGGCAGAATAAGGGAGATGGTTTAAAGTTCTCAAAAATAAAAAGCAATAACATACCATAAAGTTGAGCAAAATACTTATCCTTATGAAAATGACAAAATTGGAATATCTACCTCCATCTCTAAATAGAATAAGTCTGAAATAGGAAAACTTAAAATTAGAGACTCTAGATGCATCGCTTGCTTGCTAGCTACATTGATGAACAAATAGAAGCATAGATGAGAGATAATTTAAAAATTCTGGAAAATTTAAGTTGATGGTATCTCACCTTAAAATGATCTGAATTTGTTCATCATTCTTCTAGAGAAGCTAAAAACTAGAGTATGCAACTATTTCTTGGGGAATGTGATAACAACTGTGAGAAGAAATATCCATTACTGATGTCTTTCAAAGACTTAGGGTGCCACCCCCTCCACCTTTAATGTTATAACACTAACCCATAGTGCCACGGTATTAGGAAGGTAGGGTTGGCAAGTAAATAAGCCTTGACAGTGGAGCTCTTAAAGTGGAACCTTTACCCTTATTCAAGAGAAAAATGCAGTGAAATGGGATCACAACGAGAAAACAACCAGCTACCAACAATGAAGAAAGTCCTTAGCTAGTACCAGAATATTATATTATATAATTACAAATGGAAGTTTTCAACTCTACCTTGGATTTGTAAGTCCTTACAGACCAAAAGAATAGGACAGTTGTAAGGGCTTACAGTGCATGATATATTTTTGTCTTAGAAACACTTGATTTTCTCTAGATAAAAATATTGGCAATAAAACAACAAAAAGAAGGTAGAGATTTCACTATTAAATTAATTAGCACGAGAGAAATGAATTACAGCTGGGTGGTGGTGGCGCATGCCTTTAATCCCAGCACTTGGGAGGCAGAGGCAGGCGGATCTCTGTGAGTTCGAGGCCAGCCTGGTCTACAAGAGCTAGTTTCAGGACAGGCTCCAAAGCTACAGAGAAACCCTGTTTTGAAAGACCAAAAAAAAAAGAATTACAATTATTATTTATTACAGCTATATAATCATTACCAGAATTGACAATTGGATTATACCCATAAATATATAAGCAATATAATGAAAGACTTTGATAACATTTTGTTTTCCATCTAATTGTCAGAGGTTTCTCATATTCCAACCAATTGTGCTCAATTGCACTGAAAATACTGATTAGAGGAAAATGAAACCTTTCAGTGTTTTTCACAGATTTCCACCAATAGCATAACCATAATTTCCCAGTTATATTTTTGCTCAAAGTGCTTCTTTAAAGCCACTACATTGCTGCATTTTCTTTATAATATAATTCAACTTAATAGGATCATTCTTGTAAAATCATATTTAAAAACTCTATCTAATAAATATTCAAAGATAAGTAATAATAAATTCATCAGTTTCTGGTTTCACACTTTCTTTTCTTTCTTCTTTTCATGCATTTCTTCGATTGTACCCAGCACTGTGGCCTGTAATGCAGTTTATATCCAATTCTGAATTTGTTTGCTGTACAACGCTATAATTTTAAGGGTGGTTTTAACCACAACAAAACAATATTATCACTATTAATGAGACAATATTTAAAAGTAAGGCACCTGTTGTTTTGTTGGAGATCATCTATCACATATATACTTGGAATTTTCTCAGTTCCATTTGCAATATTTATCAATTTATTTGAAGTAAAGTCTTAATAGGCAGCTGTGTTGGAGTTTAACTACTGTGTAGCCTGATAGGCTTCAAATTCTTGATCATCCTGCTTCAGCTTCTCAGGGGCCTGGATTAAAGTCATCCATGAAATTAGTGGTATCTTCATATTTGTATAGATGCAGATGCTCAAATTATGACCAAATACATGATTTTTATTTTACTAGTATTGCATCTATAGAAATAAGTCCATAAATGTAAGGGCAATTTTAGAAGCATTTACTTAATGCTCATTGACCATTGAGAAACACCATGCCCAAGAAAATAAAGGGGGATCTATAAAACCACATGGGTACATTTGAAAAAGAAGATTGAAATCTCTAGTAGTCATGAAGACTGCCTAACGCAGCACAGCAGGCCCTGGATGTCCTTGCTTCTTTAGACACAGGCAGTAGCTTCTGTGGCGGCCAGAGGAAGTGTACGGCATCCATTTTTCAAAGAAACTGCAGTAATCTACTACTCTAGTTTACTAGAATACAGAAAAGTGGTAATGCGGAGTGTCTGCCACGCCCTGCAAACAGAGGCTACATAAGCCCTGCAAACAGAGGCTACATAAGCCCTGCAAACAGAGGCTACATAAGTACCTGATATTCAGCTCTACTCTTTCAATGTCATACAGGGTAATGGGTCTGCTGCTAACCACACTGTTTCAACTTGTGCAAACGCATATTATTCCATTCAGTTTCCCTTGTGACCTGGCAAGGGAGCAGGCACAAGGAGTAGCTGCTGTAGTCAGAGCAAATTCATTGTAGTTACCATTCCCTGGCCATTTTAGCATATTACTTGGTGAAGATTGTGCCCTGTTCTGTGCCTTATTGCAATACGTGGGGTAGAGCGGTATGGGACAAGACAATCTGTCATCTGAGACTTCGCTATGGTGAGCAGACTATCACCACTACTGTGCTGCATCTGGGTTAATAACCCCTCTGGAGAAATGACAGCTTCTGCAAACAGTGTTACTTGAACGGGTCACCAGTCCCTTGCATTTGCAACATATTTTTAATTTATGTATTTATTAAGGATTTTTGCCTCATCCCCGCCACCGCCTCCCATTTCCCTCCACCTCCCCCGATCAAGTCACCCTCCCTCATTTGCTCAAAGAGCAATCAGGGTTCCCTGACCTGTGGGAAGCCCAAGGACCGCCCACCTCTAGCCAGGTCTCCTAAGGTGAGCATCCAAACTGCCTAGGCTCCCCCAAAGCCAGTACGTGCAGTAGGATCAAAAACCCACTGCGATTGTTCTTGAGTTCCCATTCTTCCTCATTGTCCGCTATGTTCAGCTAGTCCAAATTTATCCCATGCGACATATATTTTAAAGTCTTAAATCTAAACACAACGTTAAAATGAAGAACAGAACACAATGGCATAAAGAAGGGAGACATGGCCCCTATGGACTTATCTGTCAGAGGATGCCTGAAAGAAAATGCTACATCTATTTATACATCTTATAAACTGCAATCCAGGGAGGGGATCGGAGTGAGTAAAGTAGATGACAAATCCAAGTAAAATACTTCTCCAATAATCAACAATACAATGCTTGTTGTGTCTAGACAGCTTTACAAAAATAAACATAAAAGAAACGAAGAGAAGGAAGCTTGTTTGCAACGTTCAAACTAGACCACCTTACAAGATCAGAGGAAAAATGTTTGTCACTTTGTACTTCTGGTATATGACAGGTATGCCTCATTTCCACACAGTGGTTTGCTACAGGTGCATCTAGTCACTTCTCATAGCCAGCTGGAACATACATACACACACATACATACTCTCTCTCTCTCTCTCTCTCTCTCTCTCTCTCTCTCTCTCTCTCTCTCTTTCACACACACACACACACACACACACACACTGATCACAATTCTTTCTTACAGAGCACTTTGGAAACTACTTTCTTTTAACTACCATAGCATCAGAACTTATTCTTGCCTTCTCCTCTACCATCACAAAGTGGCAGGTCCAAACCCCACTACGGTCTGTTAGACACCCCTGCCCCCCCCACTCTATGTTTTTCCGTATGCTACCTGCTTTCATCCCCTCACATCCTTTAGCATCAGGCAGACCCTGAATTTATCTTTCCTGGGCTGCTACATTTGTGTAACATCCCCATACTACCACAATTGTTCATTTTTATTCTGTCACTGCCCTCCCCCTCCAACACTGATAATCCACCATAACTGCCTCAGATTTTAAATTCAAATGTGCACTCAAGAAGAGACTTGAGCTAACTGGACAGGGCAGATTGAGTGAGCAAGGAGAAGGGTACCCTGCAGCCAATACAACACAGGGAAAGACAAAGAAAACCAGGTCCTGTTCTGATAGCTTTCTGATCTGATTCCTCGGAGCCAAAGAATTTAGATCTATACAACCATGTTCTAATCCATACCGACTTGCAATAATTAATGTGCAAAAATACTGTCCATCTATGGTAGCTACAACAGGGCCCAGGGAGAGCTGACCTTGGTTGCTGCATTGTCTTGCTGACCATTCCTCAGGTGGATGCGACAGGCATCTTGGCTCCCCCTCTTCTGCGCAGGACCTGCTGCTGCACTGACTTGAATCATCACACTCCCAACCCCCAGCCTGTGTCAGTGAGCTAGCACAATGCTGCAATCACGCATGCGTGCATGTTTGCCAGGCTGCAGGGGCTCAACAATCTTTTCTGAACCTAATGACATAATATACGCAACCATGAGCTTTAAGATTTCTTATTTCTAGTGTTGTAATGGAGTGCATTTATAACCCCCTGTATAAATTGCCCAGAAACAAATTCAATGTGCTATTGCGGGCAATATGGACTATATAATTTTAATTATATTCACTGTTATCTCTCTACATACAGTAGAGAAAGGGTGCTTAAAAAATGTCACCCAAACTAGAGGAGATACAAAACACTAGACACTTGAAACATTGGCAGAAGAGGATATTTTGATGATTAAAAGATGCTGCATTAAAACATTCTGAATTAATCAGATTTTACTTGATATATGTATTCCAATATGTTCAGAAAATTGAAAATGTTACTATGAAAATAATAATTGAAGTTTTAATAAAAATTCAAATAGGAAAATTCCTTACTCATTGTGATGGGTAGTTTTATGGTAACTTGACAGAAGCTACAGTCATCTGAGAGGAGGTAATCTCATTTGAGAGGAGGTAATCTCATTTGAGAACATGCCTCCATAAGAACCTGCTACAGGCAAGCCTATAGTACATTTTTCAAAATTAGCGATTGATGGGCCCAGCCTATTGCAGGTGGTGCCGTCCCTAAGACTGGTTGTCCTGAGTTCTATGAGGGGCACGTCAGTAAGTGGCACCCCTCAATGACCTCTGTATTAGCTTCTGTCTCCAGGTCCCTGCCCTGTTTGAGTTCTAATCCTGACTTCCTTCAACAATGAACAGCAATATGAAAGTGTAAGCCAAATAAACCCTTTCCTCCCCAGGTTGCTATGCTTATCATGCTTCATCATAGCAATGGTAACCCAAACCAAGAAACTAATGTTTTTAAAAATACCTACCAGGATATGCACTCTTCTTTCCTTCCTTCTTTCTTTACTATTGAGACAGGGCCTTCTTTAGTTATTTTTATTTATTAGACTTTTTAAAAAATACCAATCCAACTTCCCACTCCCTTCCCTTCTCCCATTCCCTACACACACCCTACCATCCCATCCTCAGAAAGGGTAAGGCACATTGCTTTCTGGAAGATCAAAGGCTCTCCCTAATATATCTAGGCTAAGCAAGGTATCCATCCAAAAAGAATAGGATCCCAAAAAGCTATTATATGCAGTAGGAATAAATCCTGGTGCCACTGCCAGTGGTCCCTCAGTCTGCCCCAGCAATTCAACTGTATTTTTGTATAAAAAAAAGAACATCAGTAAGATGGTTTAGTATAGATAAAACCACTTGTTACCAAGACTGACTGACAACCTGGGTCTGGTTTGTCACAAATACACACAAGCACACACACACACACACAGAATAACATTTTTTAATATAATTTTCTTTGTTTTTTTAAAAAGAAAGCAAACCATCTTTTTTCATTTTGCCTACCAATCCGAGTTCCCACTCCCTCCTCTCCTCCCATTCCTTCCACCTCCACTCCTACCCCACCCCCATCCACTCCTCATAAAGGGTGAGGCACATTGCTTTGGGGAAGGCCCAAGGCTCTCTCTACTATATCTAGGCTGAGCAAGGTATCCATCCAAAGAGAATGGTTCCCAAAAAGCCAGTACAAGCAGTAGGGATAAATCCAGGTGCCACTGCCAGTGGCCCTGCAGTTTGCTTTAGCCATACAACTGTTATCCACATTCAGTGGTCCTATGCTGGTTCCTTAACAGTCCAGCTGGATTTAGTGACCTCCTATTAACTCAGGTAGACTGTTTCAGTGGGTGGATCGATTATGGTTTTGATCTCTTTGCTCATATTTTCATTCCTCCCACTCTTCATCTGGACTTAGGGAGCTCAGTCCAGTACTCCACCATGGGTCTCTGCCTCTGTTTCCACAAGTTGCTGGATCAAGTTTTTATGGTGATATTTATTCAGTCTGAGTAAATGGCAAGTTAAGATTGGGCCCAATCTCCTCTATTGCTTACGGTCTTAGCCGAGGTCATCCTTGTGGATTCCTGGGAATTTCTTTGGAGCCAGGTTTCTGCTAACCTTATAATGGCTCCCTCAAGCAAGATATCTCTTTCCTTGCTCTTGTCTGTCTTTCCTCCATCTCGACTATCCCATTCCTTCAAGTTCTCCTCACCCCTCTCCCTCTCCCCTTCTCTTCCCCTTCTACCTTCTTTTCTCCTCCCATCCTTGAGATATATATGGTATGTACTCACTCATAAGTGGATATTAGCTATAAACAAAGGACATTGAGCCTATAGTTCATGATCCTAGAAAAGCTAAGTAATAAGATGAACCCAAAGAAAAACATATATAGCTTTACCTGGAAATTTGAAATAGACAAGATCGCCTGATAAAACTGAGGCAGGGTCTTTCAGTGAAGCCCTGGCTGGCCTGGGAATTCACATTGTAGGCCAGGCTTTCCTTTAATGGACAGTGATCTACCACCTTTTGCCCACTGAGTTCTGGGATTAAATGTATGTACCACTATAATTGGCTAGATTTATTATTTTTAATTATGTGTATGTGTGTATTTCTCTCTCTCTCTTTCTGTATGTGTGTGCAGAGGGGTCAGTGGAGCCCAGAGGTATTGGATACCCCCAAAAGCTGCAGTTACAGCATTTGTGAGGTGCCTGGAAACAAACTCTGGTGCTCTGGCAGAGCAGTAGTTGCTCTTAACAACTGAACCATCTCTTGATCTCTCTGATTCACTTCAAACTCTTGGCAGGTTGGATCCATACCAAATATGTAAGCAGCAAACAAATAAAAACAAGACAATTTTCTACCTGTTAAGATTGTATACATTCAATTATCCCAATAAATATAGATATATTATTGGCTTAACAATATCCATGTCTGGGGATCGAGGACTATATGGGAAGGGAAATTGCAATCCATGATCATTGGAGTGAGAAAAATGAACATTTTCAAGCAATACTAAAAAAGAAGAAAATATAACTTGACTTAGCAAGATCTTATATGATGAAGTATTATAAACTATAAACTTAAAATATTGTCATGCTAAAATAATGTTTTTGCTAGTGTTTCGAACGTTTTATGTATACACACAATATATTTTTACCATATCATTCCTTATTAACTCCCCCAACACATACAAGACCCTCCAAATCATCTCACTCTGTTTTATCCATCACCATTAATGTTGTTATTGCCCTTTTCATCAGTTCCCTATGTCTAGTTAATGCTGACCCATGCACATGAGTTGGAGGCCATTCACATAAATAGTTACATCCCCCAGAGAAATGTGAATGAAAATGAACACGCAATATACCCAAATTATGAGGCACATGAAAATGATGCTAAGAGAAAAGTCTGTAGTATTAAGTGCCTACATAAAGAACCCAGAGAAATCTCATGCTAGCAGCTTAAAAGCACACCTGGAAGCTCTAAACAAATAAAAAAAGCAAGAGAACTCAAGAGTAGTAGAGAAATAACCAAACTGGGGGCTGAAATCAACAAAATGGAAACAAAGAGAACAATACAAAGAATCAGTGAAACAAAGAGTTGGTTGTCTGAGAAAACCAAGAAGATGGATAAGCCTTTCCAAACCATCTCCGTGAAAACTGTTAACAACTCAAGAACTGTATCTTCTATTGGGTTTCTGTTGCCTTGAGGACGGTGGTGGCACATGCCTTTAATCCCAGTACTTGGGAGGCTCTGTGAGTTTGAGGCCAGCCTTGTCTCCAAGAGCAAGTTCCAGGACAGCTAGGGCTGTTACATAAAGAAACCCTGTCTTGAAAAACTATAAAAATAAAAAAAGAATCAGTTTATAAAAAGAAGAGAGAATGAGATTTGCATAGGAAATAAATACTCTAAATCAGGGATATAAAGGGACATATTTATATGAGTAATCTGAATTTCATAAAATAATGGCTATTATCAACAGCAGGCAATTTTATTCTGATCATGATTATGAATATTAACTTTTAGATTACATACTAAACTGAACACAGTATTATGCATGTGTGCATATGTGAGATAGATACAGAGAAAGAGAGAGAGAGAGAGAGAGAGAGAGAGAGAGAGAGAGAGAGAGAGAGAGAGAAAGAGAGAGAGAGGTATTGTGAAATGGATAAGAAAGGGTTAAAGATGTGGAAACAATCTAGATGCCCCTCAACCAGACAATGGATAAAGAAAATGTGGTATAGCTATACAATGGAGTATTACTCAATGGTAAAAAAATAATGACATCTTGAAATTAGCAGACAAATGAATGGATTTAGAAAAACAAAACATACCATGTGAGGTAGCTGAGACACAGAAAGACAAATATAACATGTACTCATTGATAAGTGGCTCTTAGAAATAAAGCAAAAAAAAAATGAGCCTACATTACACAATTCTAGAGAACCTAGACAACAAAGAGGATCCTAAGAGAGAAATACCTGGATCTACACAGAAAGGAGAAAAAGACAAGTTCTCCTGAGTAAATTGGGAACATGGGGGACATGGAGGAAGACAAAAGGGGAGAGGAGAGGAAGGGAGGGGAGTGTATATATGTATAGCTCAATATAAACAATAAGAAAGCAAGACATAGTGTCATAAAAGAAGAAAGGGTTAAAGAGACTGCAGAGTTTAGAAGGGCTTCACCCAAGGCAGAGAACTGTTGCAGGTGAAAGCAAAAGCCCTAAATGGGACCAGATAAAACGCTTCATAAACTGCAAGGTGGGCATAAAGCTGCTCTAAGGTACAAAGAAACCAAATACAAAATTTGCTCTGTGCAAAAGTCAGTTTTAAGTGGACTTCATGTTACAGACAGGAGAAAGTGAAAGTGTGAGGGTTGGAATTCAGGGAACAGTGGTATGCAGATTAATTTTCCTTCAATTTAACAAAAATTGGGCCATCTGTGCAGAGGGAACCTCACTTGAGAAAATGAATGCATTAGATGAACCTGTAGGCAAGTCTGTGGGCATTGTTTCTTTTTTATCTTTTTTTCAAGATATTTATTTATTTATTATGTATACAATATTCTGTCTGTGTGTATGTCTGCAGGTCAGAAGAGAGAACCAGACCTCATTAAAGATGGTTGTGAGCCATGTGGTTGCTGGGAATTGAACTCAGGACCTTTGGAAGAACAGGCAGTGCTCTTAACCTCTGAGCCATCTCTCCAGACCTGGGCATTGTTTCTTGATTAATGATTGATGTGAGAGGACTCAGCCCACTGCATTGTGCCACCTCTAAGTGGGTTCTCCTGGGTTCTGTATGAAAGCAAGCTGAACAAGGCATGAAGAGCAAGCTAGGAAGCAGAGTTCCTCCATGGTCTCTGCCTTAAATCCTGCTTCCAAGTTCCTGCCTCAGAGATGAACTATAATGAGAAAGTAAAACCCAAATAAACCCTTTCCTCCCCAAGCTGGTTTTGGTTAGTGTGTTGTCAAGGTAACAGAAACCAAGTTAATACAAGATGCAGTTATTTAGTTGTGACAGTTTTCATGTAGATTATTTGTGATTATCAAGCTTTTGCCATTTCACAATCTTAAATTATTCCTTCCGGTACAGTTTCAGAGGCTGTGGAGAATTCTGGTTCTCACAGTCATGATTTTTTAGATGTATGTGAGGTGCTCTTGATTTACCTAAAGTCTGTGGCTGGTCATTGTTGTTTATATGAATAATTTGTTTATCAGTCTGTGCGTTCTGGGTCAGGATGCACAGCGAGTGGATGTTTACATGTAACAACATGATCTAGCCACATATTGCCTCAGCCTTTACATACTACAGTTTTGTAAAACATACTTATTAAAGGAGAAGGGATAGCGTGAAAGACATGGTTTCATGCAGTGTAGAGTAACTTATAGACAGGCACAACCCTGATCTCCACAGAAAGACTCTGAGCACATTTGCATATGTTACTTTTTTTTTCTTTTGGAGAAAGTAGAGCAATATATCACATAGTATTTTAACAACCATCAAGGAAAAAAAGAGGTCAGAAATTAGAAAGAAAGCAAGGAGAGGCATATGAGGGACTTTGGAGAGAGACAGGTGAAGGAGGAAATGATGTGATTATGTTATAATCTTCAAAAGAAAGGAGAAAAAGATGCAAAATGAGAATTTCTAAGGGAGAGGTGAGAAAGCTGCCTTAGCAGGGAAGAAGAGCTGTGGCACAGGCCTGGTACCCTGCATTTCCTCCCTGAAGACATGGGAGAGAAGAGAAGAATGAATTTCACAGTTGCCCTCTGGCCTTCATATGTGAGCAGATGCATATATACATCTATCCAAACATAAATTCCAAAAACGCGTATATTAACAATACCAGCAAAGTTCAACAAGTGTGTTTCTAGCGAATTTAATCAACAAAAACACACATGTAAGTGGGGGACAAAAGAATGAATTTCACAAATGGACCCTCTGGCCTTTTTGTGTTTGGTGAAGCATACCCACATCTATTCAAACAGAACTCTATACACATATGTAAAAACAATAATAACAATAACAACAATGGTAAACATCCAAAAAGAGTTTCTACAGGAATAAATATTGATGAGTTTTCTGAATGAGTACTGGGTTTCCTGAATTGGGTTGTTTTATGTCAGTTTTTAAAAAATTAATGATTATTTCCACTAATATTGACAGTACAGGGTCTGGGGAGATAGCTCATTCAATAAATTCCTTTCCTGACGAGCAGGAAGACCTGAGTTTGAGTCCTCAGAGCCCATGAGAAGCAGTTGGAGATAGCATGTACCTCTAACTCCAGAAATAGGAAAGGAAAACCAGCACAATTTTGGAACTCACTGGCTAGGCTAGCCAAATCAGCAAGGGTTGCGTTTAGTGAGAGAATATCTCAAAAATCCAGGTGGTATGTATAGGACTGGAGACCCAGGTTAAGAACACTACTTATTCATCAAATAATCAGAGTTCAGATCCCAGCATCCTCCTTCCATATTGAGAGGTTCATGAACATCCATAGCTCCTGCTCTGGGGGACCCAACACTTCCTTCACTTCCTTGTGGCCTCTCTGGCCACCCCCTACATATGTACATGGACATACACATGAATAAATTAAATATATATATATATATATATATATTAAATGCTTAACTTTGGGTCACTGATTTCCATGTGACTTGAGAAGATCATTTTAAACTGGATGATATTGTAGCCATAAACACTTGACTTTCAGTTCATAAAGAAAGGCATACACAGTAGTTCTATGATGTTGAATAGACTAGTTACGTATCAGAAATTATGCTGGGATAGGCCCTGAAAACACAAACAAGGAACAAAAAGAAGTACCAAAAGGAATCATGATCCCCCATGTCCTTTCACCTAGCTGTACCTAGGTCTTCCTAAGCGTTTACTCTTAATCAGATGGCTAAGGAAGACTTGGGCCTGTTTGGTAGCTGGCCTTACTTGCTATTCAGGATCACCATAAAGTGGACGACAGACGCAATGCTTTCCCTCCCTAGGAATCCTTGAAGGCAAGCGGTAATGATAATCCTAAGTTGCCATTTATTGATTGTTTGGGTGTGTGCACTTACCTGTGACAAAGGTGTGGAACTCTTTGCAGGTTATGGCAATTGGAGTCAGTTCTGAAAACATGCCAGCAAGTAGGATAACTGCTGCGTAGCCTCACCAGTCCCAGAATTCAGTTATAAATAAAGGACAGGTACTTGAACAATGAAAGTATATCTGATGAAGAAAAAAATTTCTAGGCTTCCAAACAGGTAGAAGAAGTGGTAGATGAAATAATGGTCCTATAATCTAAGGCTAATAAAGAAAACTGCACGTTTTAGTCAAGGTTTCTATTGCTATGATAAACATTACGACTAAAGGCAAGTCTGAGAAGAATGGGTTTGCTTTGCTTACACTTCCGCATCAGTTCATCAGCAAAGGAAGTCAGGGCAGGAACGGAAACCGGGCAGGAACCTGGAGGCAGGAGGTGATGCAGAGAGGAAAGAAAGCAAAGAACAGTTCTGTTTCCTCCTGGCTTTCTCAGCCTGCTTTCCTACAGAAGCTGGGGTAACCATCCCAGTGAAAGCACCACCCATGATGGGCTGTTCCGTCCTCCATCAATCACTAATTAAGAAAATGCTCTACAGGCTTGCCTACAGCCAGATCTTAAGAGGAATTTTCCCAGTTTGGATTTCTTCATCTCAGATGAATTTAAGCTGTGTCAAGTTTAGATCAAATTAGCCAGCAACAGTGCAGAAATATGGGAAGTTTCTCTTCACACTGGAGAAATTCATGTCACCCTATAGTAACTGACAGAAAAACCTATGGAGGGAAGTCTTGTGATAGAATAAATTCATGGATTTTTTTTCACTCTGAATTACTAACATAGTCTGTGGTGAAGAATCACAGAAGAGGTTTGGCAATGGCAGCACATGTCTTTAATTCCAGCACTGGGGAGGCAGAACCAGGTGAATCTCCAGTTTAAGACCAGCCTGGTCTACAGAGCAAGTTCCAGAACAGGCAGAGTTACAGAGAACCTACCCCTCACCTGCAAAAAAAAAATAGTCAAAGAAGAGAATATCTAACTGTTGAAAACAGCAGGTTTATACACGGAAAATCAAGAAAGAAAAGTTCTTTGTGCTCCTTGAATGTAAGGCATAGAGACAATAGAAAGAAAATATGGCATAAAACCTTAAATTTGGGGACTAGTGAGATTTTTCAGAGGTTAACTTGCTTCCAGATCTACCTACCTGAACCCATAAGGTGAAAATAGAGAAAATAGAGAAATGAATTTCCCAAGACCAGTCATGTACCCTCTCTTCTCTTCTCTCTCCTATTTCCTTTTTTTCTTCCCCTTAAACTCTCTCTTTCATTTTGTTATTAATTACATTACTCTTGCTGTGCTAAAACACCTTGACCAACGTGACTTATAGAAGAAACCATTCTGGTTGTTTCAGATAGCATCTGTGGAAGAGAGGAGGTAGCAAGCAGCAGATGGTTTGAACAACTGCTGACAGCTTACACCTCAAACTAAAAACAGGAAGAAGAGAGAGCTAACTTGAAATACCATGTGTTTTTAGACAGCTCAGAGCCTATCTCCAGTGATAGTTTCTGTCCAGCGATACCACATACTCTAGTCTTCCCCAAACAGCTGTCAACTAGTGGACAAGTGTCTGAATACCTGAGACTATTAGTCTCATTAGGGGCATCTCATTCAAACTACTATGTTCCACTCCTTGGCTAAAGTATTCTCACAGCCATATCATAATGTAAAATGTATTTAATCCATCCTCAAACGTTCTCTTAAGCAGGGCTGTGGTGCCAACACACCCTTAGTTCCAGGCAGAGGTAGGCAGATGTCTGAGTTCAAGTCTAACCCAGTTCACAGAGCAAATTCAAGGAGAGCCAAGACTACACAGAGAATTCAAAGAATCAAGAAATGGTCTTTGTAATATTTCAAAACATCAATGATATTGTTTAAAAGCCAACAGTCTCTTCTATGACTCAAGGCAATAACTTTTGAAACAGTCTCACACTAGCCTGAAGAATGATATTGATGGACTTGAGCATCTTCTTCTTCTGTCTCTACCTACTGAATGCTGTGGTCACTAGTGTGCACCATTTACGTGTTTGTGGTGCTAAGCATTAAGCTCAAATCTTTGTGCGCGTTAGGCAAGAACTTTAACAAAGGTACAATATCACCCATCTCCCAATATGCTTTCTTCTAAATCACACATTTAGTAAGAATCCTGTCAACTTGGTCTAGCAAAACTCTCCTATAATAGATATCAGATTAACTTTTTCACCCTTCACCATTTCTCAAGTGATATCAGATCACCCCGAAAATTTTCTTGACCAAATTTCTTACTGGTTAATAATTTTCCTTTCACTGAAACTTCTGCCCTGGTCCTTGACATAAGTAATTTCTTGACTCAGTACACTTAAACTTTCTCTCCATATGAACAACCTGGTTGCTGTGATCTCTAATTATCTGCCATTGTTACAAACTTGGAATGTTCTCAGGAGAAGGCATTTGGAAGTAGTCAAGTCCTTAAAAAAGTTTTGATATAAAGTACTTGCAGTATCTTCTGAGACTTCAACAGAGTCAAGACACTATGCCAAGATCCATTTTTCACAATGCATATTATAAAAATTTGATGTCCAGATCTACCAGAATTTAATTTTTTCATGAAATACTTAAAAATAACACACATTTGGTTGAGAAACTAAAACTAATTGCTATTTGATGGTGCATTACCGAAAGACCATATGATCATTTCTGTTTATGTACATGGCATAGAAATTTTTACTTTTCTTGCCTCTGTTTCTTAATTAGGGTGTCTATTGCTGTTACAAAACACCATGAACCAAAACAAAGTTGGAAGGAAAGGGCTTACATTTCAGCATTGTTGTTCATCACTGATGGGAGTCAGGGCAGGAGTGCAAACAGGGTTGGATCCTGGAGGCAGAAGCTGATGAAGAGGCCACAGAGTGGACTTTCTTTTCATGGCTTACTCAACCCACCTCCTAATAGAACCCAGGACCAGAAGCCTAGGGATGGCACACCCACTATGGACTGGGATCTTTTTCTTTGATCGCTTAATGAGAAAATGCCTTAGAGCTGTATCTCATCAAGGCATTTTTTTCAACTGACACTCCTTTGGTAACTCTAGCTTGTGTCAAATTCACACAAAGACCACCCAGTCCACTCTGTAATTACAAAGATTTTAAAAATTAAATTGTAGAATTCAAAATTATATACTGAAAGTGTATGTTTGTTTATAAACAGTGAGTATTTAAAATTAATATCATATAACTAGAAATGGAATAAAAATGACCATTGAACATACTGAAAAATATTTCAAATAAAAGATCCTAACGAATAATTTACATGAAGGGCCCATAATGGGGCAGTAATGCAGTCACATAATCATTGACCTATGGTTTCTTCTGCCTATGGGATATACTGGGGTAAGGGTGGCACAGAGATTGTGGAAGCAGCCAAACAATGACTGGTCTAGCTTCAGACCCATGCCATGAGGGTGAGCCCACCCATGACACTGCCTGGTACAGACGCCAAAGATATAACCAACATGACTGGAGATAAAAAAAAAAGATGTCAATGTAAGGATGCATAATGATAGTCTGTGATACTCATAGATTGTTGCCTAGCCCAACTGTCATCAGAGAGGTTTTATCCAAAAACTGATGTAAAACAGGTGCAATCCCCCAGCCAGACATTAGGCTAAACTCAAGAAATCCTGCAGAAGAAGGAGAGAAAGGATTGTGGGAGTCAGAGGGGCCAGAGACATCACAAGAAAACCCAAAGGATCAACAAAGGCTCATAGGGGCTCACAGAGACTGAGCCAACAACCAGGGAACTGATCTAGGCTGTCTGCACATATATATCTGCCAATTGTGTAGCTTGGTCTTCTTGTGAGACTCCTAACAGCAGGAGTTTTGACTATTTTTTTCTGTCTTTTGGAACCCTACTACTCATATTGGATTGTTTCGCCCAGTCGTAGCACAAGCATATGTCCACAGTCTTACTGCATTTGATATGCCATGTTTTGTTGATATCCATGGGACACCTGCTCTTTTCTGAATAGAAACAGAGGAGAACTGGATTGTGGAGGGAGGAGGAATTGGAGGAGAAATTGCAGCCAGAATGTAAAATAAATTAAAATATATTGCCTCATAGATGATGTCTGTAACCAAAGAAATTATAAAAATATTTAAATTTTATGTATACGGAAATATTTTTTAAGAAAGCATTGTGAAGCTACCTCCAATGTAATCAGAGAAAGATGAATAAAAGTGAATTTATGATAGTAACAAGTCACTTTCTAATTTAAGATCCCTTCACAAAATGAACCCTATATATGGCACCATTATCAGAACTAACAGCTCACTATTATATTCTGATAAAGAGACACAGTATTTGTCTTAGTTTGAGGGCCTATTGATACATTGAAACACCATGATCAAAGGCAATATAGGGAAGAAAGTGTTTATTTGGTTTATATTTCCACATCACTGCTCATTATTAAAGATGGCAGGTCATCCATCTCAAACAGGCAGGAACCTGTAGATAGGAACTAATGTGGCAGCCATGGAGGGGTACTGCTTACTGACTTTTCTCCTCATAGCTTGCTCATCCTGCTTTCATATAGAACCTGAGACTCCTAGCACAGGGGTAGGCCCACCCACAAGGAGCTGGGCCCTCCCCATAAATCACTAATTATGAAAGTGCTGTAAAGCCTTGCCTATAACCCGAACTTATGGAGATATTATCCCCATCCCTGCCCTCTAGTGATACTGTCTTGTGTCAAGTTGACATATAACTAGCAAGCACAGCATTAAATCAAATACCAATGTCTTATTGGTATGTCTGGAAATTATTGTACCTCTCAAATCACATCAGCGAAGCTTCTGCTTTCAATATATGGCAAGTAACACCGAGACTCACAAACGGTCTTGGTGCAGGGAAAAAAGAAACATATTGGCATACAGCAGGTAGGGTGAGGTATGGGTATTCATTAAAATGGATTTCTCCACAGGATGTGCTATCCAGTCTAAGCCTGAAAGTTGAAAATGGTGTGGGTGGGAAGCATCGGGGAGGACCTACATATTTGGATGGTGCACACAATGTGTTTCTGGGACCAAGCCAAGACATATCTCTTAGATATGTTCAAATTTTAAAATGAGCTGGGCAGCAGTGGCACTCACCTTTAATCCAGCACCCAGGAGGCAGAAGCAAGGGGATCTCTGTGAGTTTGAGGCCAGTCTGGTCTACAGACCTAGTTCCAGGACAGCTAGGGCTGTTACACAGAGAAACCCTGTCTTGAAAAACCAAAAGAAAATTGTTTTTACTACATACATTTACTTTATTATTTTCTTTTCTAATTTATTTTTTAAAATAATATTTTCTCATTTTAGATCTCAATCCCAGTTCCCACTCCTTCCTCTCCTTCTGCTCCCCACAACTTTTAGCCCCTAAGCACCCCTATCCCCTCAGAGGGGATAAGGCTTCCCATGGGGAGTTATCAAAGTCTGGTCCATCACATTGAGGTAGGACCAAGGCCCTCCTCTCTATATTTAGGCTGAGCAAAGTATCCCTCCAAAGAGAATGGACTCCAAAAAGCCACTTTATGCCTATGCAGGTTTCACGCTATCAATCCAGAGTCAGTGAGTTCCCACTAGCTCAGGTCAGCTGTTTCTGTGGATGTCCTTATCATTGTCTGGGCCCCTTTGCTCATATTATACTCCTTACTCTCTTTGGCTGGACTCTGGGAGCTTGGCCCAGTGCTCGCTGTGGATCTCTGCATCTGCTTCCATCAGTTTCTGGATGAAGGTTCTATGATGACAATTAAGGTAGTCATCAATCTGATTACAGGGGAAGATCAGTTTAGGCATCCCTTCCACTGTTGCTTAGAGTCTTAGCTGCAGTCATCCTTGCAAATTCCTGGGAATTTCCCTAGTGCCAGGTTTCTAACTGGGCCTTCTGAAACTGAGACACGTCTGTAAGGCAAAGGACACAGTCAATAAGACAAAATAGCAGCCTACAGGATGGGGAAAGATCTTCACCAATCCCACATAGGACAGAGGACTGATCTCTAAAATATATAAAGAGCCCCAGAAACTAGACATCAAAATACCAAATAATACAATTTTAAAAATGGGGTACAGATCTAAAGAGAATTCTCAACAAGAGAATCTCAAATGGCTGAAAGATACTTAAGGAATTGCTCAACATCTTTATCCATCAGGGAAATTAAAATCAACATGACTGTGAGATACCATCTTTTTTTGCTTGTTTCTTTGTTTATGATTTTTTGTTTTTGTTTTCATGACAGGATTTCTCGGTAGCTTTGGAGCCTTTCCTGGAACTTGCTCTATAGACCAGACTGACCTCGAACTCACAAAGATCTGCCTATCTCTGCCTCCCAAGTGCAGGGATTAAAGGAGTGTGCCACCACCACCCAGCCTGAAATACCATCTTACACCTGTCAGAATGGCTAAGATAAAAACACTGATAATAGCTTATGTTGGAGAGGATGCAAAGAAAGGGGAAGACTCCATTGCTGGTGGGAGTGCAAACTTGTACAGCCACTTTAAAAATCAGTATAGCAGTTTTTCAGGAAAAAATCTTTTTAATGAAATACACACACACACACATTTTATGTGAAGATAATGAGAATGATATGCAGTTAAATTACTAGCAGGCCATAGCTCTTATTAGTGATGGATTTGAAGGTATTTGCTGTGACTTTGCCAATGTCTCCTTTTATTTCTACCCACATTATATTTAAGCAGCACCGAGGGATGACCAGAACATGCAGAGACCAACTCTTCTTCAGATACATGACAAAGGAAATTTTAATAACCCAATGCATCTGTGTACATGGGTTGACTGTCTAAAGCAATTGTACTGATGATAAATATATATAGTAAATGAAGATGGGTGAATTTGCAGAATAATTAATATCATAGGCATAAAAGGATAATACATTTTCCTTGGTATTTTCATCTTCCCTTTTAGCACTGACAAGAAAATCAAGTTGGTATAACAATCATATTGATAGACAAAAACAGTTTTGTGGCAAACACAACCTCATTTTTAGGATGGAGATCGTAGTGTTTCATCCTTATAGCCATACTGGACTTCTGTACCGTCTTGTCCATATCAGTATGTGTGAATAGCAATGGACTGTGCATTAGTAATAGAATTTTCCATGTTTTTAGAGCACATTTTTCTTGAAGGGAGGAGATACCAATCACAATTATTTTCTGCACACTTCCCAGAGCTGGGATCGAAGACATGTACCACTAACTTTGGCAGTTTGATGCTCAACATTATTTTTTTTTGAGACAAGATTTCTTTTGTTGTTTTGACTGTCCTTGACCTCAGAGATCTGACTGCCTGTGTATCCTGAGTGCTGGGATTAAAGACATGTGCCACCACGACAAAGGATGGTCACTCAACTCTTAGTCTTTGTCTGAATTAAGGAGAGATGAAAGTCACACTATGTTACTTACATACTATTGATAAATCAAAGATGCACAAAAAATTCTTTTGTATTCCCAGCTCACATCCTAGAGTAACAATCTTGGCTGTCCTGGAACTTGCTTTGTCCACGTTGGCTTTGAATTTACAGAGCTCTGCCAACTTTTGACTCCCAAAGACTGGGATTAAATGTGTGTACCACCATTGCCTGACTCATACAGAGAATTTAGTTCAATATGTGATAGCCTGGTTAGGAGACACCATATAGCTGCCAAAGGAGAAAAATGCCTGAACCTTACTGGTAGGCAACAGCCTTATGGTGATAGATAGATTAATAAAAATGGATTAATTTAAGATATAAGAGCTAGCTAGAAATATGCCTGAGCCATCAGGCAAGCAATGTTGTAATTAATATAGTTTTGTATGATTATTCAGGTCTAGGTGGCTGGGAAACGAATGTACAGTCTCCTCTTAGAGTGACCAGTGAGAATTTACCACTTTTGTGTTAGCATGTCCATTGGTCTTGAAATGTTCCGACATTGGTTAGTCTATCATTTCTATGAGAGACTGTGAGTAGAGAGCTCATTTTCTGGAATTTTGACTCTTGCAATCTTTTCATCTCTTCTGTGACATTCCCTGAATTATAGAGGCAAGAACTACAATGTAGGTATATTCATTTTGGCTGGACTTCCCAAGATCTGTTATCTCTTAATTGTGGTCATTTGTGTTTTCTCCACTTGATGTAAGGAGAATCATATTTGATGATGGGTGGTAGGTATACTTATATTTTGGTATAACGATAATATTGAGCATGTAGTAAGAATTAATTTCCCTTTTCTCGCAAAGTAGTGGAACTATACTCCCTTCTTATATCCAATATCTCCTTTGCTCCATCAATTTGACTATGTTTCTAATACCGTGTATGTTTTTCTCTTGCTGAGTATTACTTATGTCCAGTTAGACAGTGCTGGTCACCACCAACATGTGAAAGTCACCTAATATATCATTACTGATATGTTCTATGCCAATAAATTTTGTGGTTCATAGATGTCAAATTGGGTAGAAATATTGTTTTCCTTTCTTTTGCAACTCACATAGTATTTTCTGTAATCATGTAAGCTAGAGACCAGGAAGAAAGTTTTCAGGTTAGATCAAACTTTAAACATCACAGCACTGTGTCATATATATGAGGTGTCTCCAGGAATGTGGGATTACTTTTAAGTCTGAATGGCAACCAAGGGTAATAGTCATAGTATTTATTTTTGTGAGAATAATTTGGAATACCCTGACCAACAAATGCAAAGGACACTTCTTCTGACTAGTACCGACTCTATTGTTCTTCCGTAAGCAATGTCAATGATAGTGGCATAACTTCCTTACACACACACACACACACACACACACACACACACACACACACACGTCTATCTGTCTATCTGTCCATCTATCTAACTACATATCTGTGTATTGCTTATATATGAGCACATACTTACATTTTGTGTATGATTTTAGGTAAATATAAAAATTATATTCTTTGGGGCTTATCAGAAAGACTTGGAAATTTTTATCCCTCTTCTTCCCCTTTTTATACCATGTTTGTTCCCTTCCTTCTCATAGATTTTAGAATTTTTTTGCTAGCTAACACTTGCATCTTGCTATTTCCCTCTCAAGCTAGCTCTACTGTCCACTCATACTATCCTGGTTTCTGTGATTACTTCAAGTTTTCTACCCACAAATGAAGTTTTGAACCAATCTAATTTTTAAGCAGATACTAAATCTTCATTTTTTTTCATAGAACAGTGTATCTCTCATTCCTCATTAATGAGGCTGGATCAAGGTTATTACAGAAATACATAAGTGATCAATATGCCGAAAACAACTGACCGTGGGACACTTACCCCAATTGGTATATCTACTCCACAAATTTTTGTAACACATAATTAAATGAATACTGACAAGTTTAAAAGACTAATTGTGTGTCATTTAATTTATATATTTCTCTAGAAAGGTATAACTACAGATACAGTAAGAAATTTGTGCTCACCATAAGCTCTAATGAGATCAAATTTGGCTAGGCGATGAACAAAATATTTCTTTGAAAATGAAATACTATGTTTACTGTATAACATTCCATACCAGTTACTGGTCCTCAGCTCTACAAAGTGTGATAATGCTAAAATATTTTGCTTGTAAAATTATCAAAATTTCTTTTTTTAATTGTTTCTTGTGGTAGCACAGTCCTTTAATTGCAAGACTTCTTTCGCAGAAGCAGGAGGTCTGTATGAGTACAAAGCCACTTATTCTTCTTAGAGTGTTCCAAGGAAGCTATGTCTGCATAAACAGACATTGTATTAAAAATAACAACAAAACAATAAATAATTTATGAATTATATTCAGTGATAGAATTGAAAATTTTAAAGAACCAAATTATAGCATTTGCTGAGAAATACATATAACTGCATATTATTCTGTTGGAATATAATGGAAATACACTTGCTGAAGAAGACGAATTTATCTTCTGCCAGTGCAAAATCTAGATTAAAAATATGAACGACATAAAAATAAAAAGTTATCAGTGACTGGATGTGGTAGGAGGCTTCTTGTTCATTTCCTGGCCACACAAACTCCCAAAATAACCACACTGAAACTCTATTAATTAAATCACTGCTTTTTCCATTAGCTCTATCTTCTTATTAGCTAGCTCTTACATCTTAATTCAACCCATTTCTATTAATATGTGTATGGCCACGAGGATGTGGCTTACCAAATAAAGTTCTGATGTCTGTCTCCGGCGGGGCTACAAGGCATCTCTCTGACTCTGTCTTCTTCCTCCCAGCATTCAGTTTAGTTTTCCCTGCCTTGCTCTGTTCTGCCCTGCTCTGCTATAGGCTCATAGCAGTTTTTTTATTACCCAATGGTAGTCACAGCAAGTCAGGTCAATATACTGATCCCAGGTTAGTCAGGGCTACATAATGAGAACATTTGTTGAACGTTTTCTTTTAAAAATTAACTTTTTCTACGGATAGGTAATTATCTCCCACAGAATGTTCAGTGTTCATTTATCTCCTACTACAAATCGTCTTGGGGGCAGATATTAGACACCCAACCTTTGGCTCTCAGCAGGTAGTTTGGTCCATGGAAAGACAAGGACCAAATTATTTTGCCAGGGGCATATAAGAATGGTTGAACTGAACTGGCAGGTATGCTATGATAGGGAGTAGTTGAGAACATTTGTATAAGAAATATTCTCCACAGATTCTGGTATTTAAATACTCGGCTTTCAGGCAATGGATCTGGTTGGCAAGGTATAGGTGGCGTAACCTGGCTGGAGGAATTACATCACAGGTGTGAGGTGGCGGGATTTAAGGTGAAAAGTCTTGTGTAGCATCTATTTCTTCTCAGTGTTTACTGTTTTACCATCTATTTCCTCTTCTTCTTCATAGAATTTGAAGATTTGAGCTTTCAGCTTCCTATGTCAGCCATTGTGACTGGGGAGTAAACTGAAGCTCACCAACACAGAGATTTTATGTACTAGAAAATATAACTGCTAACAATGCTGTCCAGGTAACAATTCATTATACACATTATGATCACATTATGGCTCCACCACATATGTAAAATTTGCATATGGAAACAAGATCTCTTTCTCTTTCCTCTCTCTACAGAAAGATACTAGGGTAGGGTAAATGTGAAAACCTTGAAACATAAACAGATAAAGGAGAAAACAGACTTGAGAAGGTTTGTCCTCTGACTTTACAAGAGAGTCGTGGTGCACACCTCCCCCCCACAGTAATAATTCATGGAAGAACATTTTTCAAACATTAGTTATAAAAGCATATGTGTTGTGCATTCACAAGGAAATGATGTGCAGTGGCAAGACAAAATAAATCACAAAATTTACAGGCTAATGGCTAGAAATGCCAAGAAACAAAGACACTGAGTCGTGTAACCCAAACCAGAAAAGACAAATGGTCCATGCTTTCTCTCACACGAGGGCACTACTTAACGTCTTCTGTTAAGTGTGTGTATGGAACCCATACGAAAAATAGGAACTAGAAACTGGTCACTGCCATAGAGGCATACACTTAGAGAGGAGTGGCAGTATAATATTTGGGAAATTACTTAGGAAGGGAGTTTCTGGAGGCAGAAGCGTAAAGGAGAGTGTTGTGGTCGGGTGTGGAAAACGAGGTCTCAAGCAAGATTTAACTGAAATAAAGTGTGTGCAAAGAGGCACTTGAGAACTTATATACTTGCTTATATACTAGTTCAAACAATAGTGAGAATATTAGAGAATATGTACTATAAGAGAATGTAGAAGGAATACTGAAAGCTGAGTGTTTAAACAGGAATGGGGATAGGGCATAGGATTGGCTGGAATTAGCTGATCGTGTTCAGCAAAATGAAAAATGTATGAAAAATCCTTATGAAACTCTGATATATACATTAGAGATATCTATCTATAAATGAGTGTGTGCATGTATATATATGTATATACACACACTTTATGGAGTTCAAATACGAATAGTTAACATTAGTGAAATGTTACTCCCAGAAGACAAGAGTTATTAATGTATATATTAGTGACAGACACGGGCTACTTCCCCAGGAGTTATTGGCAAGAGAAACTCTGAAAGCATCTAAGACCAAATTGATGATTAAACATTCTCTGTTTCCCCACAAAACTTCATGGTAAGACCATGTGGTTGAACACATCAGACATTTTTATTTGCTGGGCAAGGAGAACTCCACCTTCAACTAACCAGCAAGCGGTCCTTGATGGCTATCTTGCATAGTTCTAGAAAATGCTATCCATGCTATTTGAAAAGATAATGATGTTCTTCTTTCTTTTTGAATATAAAATAATTCTTGATTCTTTGGGGCTTTCACATCATTCACCCCAATTCCTCTCAATTACCTGTATCTACGTATCTGCCTGTTGCCCCTGCAGCCTCCCCACTAAAAGACCTCCCATATTTATTGAAAAACAAAGAAAAAAAAACAAAACAGCTGTCTTACTCCACCATCTTTCCTGTCACTTCAATATCGCTTTATTCAGCCCTGTGATTTGGAAGCTGTGGTGTGTAACTCAGTACATACTTTTCCATTGCCATGAGTCATGGGTCTAATTCAAGGCCTGTGGTCTCTGCACACCAGCATCTCAGGAGTCTTGGATATTCTGTGGCACAGTCTCCTGGAGACGCTATGGCTATCATTCTGTAGGATCAGTTCTTTCACATGCTCCATCAATTCATATGTGGAGTAGATGTTGGGTCAACCCAAGGCCTAGGATGTGATCTGGGTAGAGTTGGTTATTTCTGGGTCATTGGGACTGCCCCCCTCAGGTAAGGGGTGGAGCCAGCTCTCCTATGCCCATGGTGAGGGATAGGAACATACCTCCCGAATATGAAGGTCAGCTTTCTCATGAGGGGTGAGGGCATCTCTCTTGCAAAGAGTCTACCCAGAGGTAGAGATATTTCAGGGTCAGTAAATAGTGGGGCTGGCTCAGCAGAGTCCTCAGATCTCAACACCCGTTGTTCCTTGAACCCCTGTGATAACATGGGCCATGTATATCAACCAACACAGACGCCGATTATAGCAGAGAGACCGAGACATGGCCCTCAGGGAAACGTAGGAAGAACTAGGAAAAGCAGAAGGAAGGAAAACCGTATTGTATGAGAAAATTCAATTATTAATAAAAGAAAAAAATTAAATACAAACACCATTTAGAAATGAAAAACAAAACAAAACTGAACACCCCAGAAACAAACAATCAAAGAAGCAAAAATGGGATGCAACCCTGTGGATTTCTCGGTTAAACGGTGCCTAATGACAAATTCTCCATGCCATTTGCATATCTTATAAACTGGAAATAGAGGACATATCAAAACTATGGATTTCCCAAACCATCAATTTTTTGTCATATTAGGACAACATTTCAAAAAATTAAATATACTAATAAGTAAAAAAATACATAAAGACACAGAAGCATGTTCAAAATGTTCATACAAGATCACTTGATAAGATCGTGGAAAAAATGTACTATTCTGTACGAACATACAGAATACAGCTCTGAATGGAAAACATACTCTGTCTTTCCACATACTGGCCATTATGTTGACATGCCCCCTCCTCACTTGTGATCCTGAAGTGGAGCAAGCACGTAGGCACGCACATGCGCACCCCCCCCCCCATTCACTCTATCCATCATTGTATCTTGCAGCCACTCTGGAAACCCCTCTCCTTTATTATAACTATGGTAGCATCAGAAATCATCCTCACCCGATCCTCCTGACCATTCAGAGACTGGCAGGTGCAATCCGCTATGGCTTGTTGCACTGCAACCCTGCTGCTCATGTGAATGCTCACTCTCAATTACTTCCATCCATTTATGGCCATCAATGTATGACAATTAGCTGTGATCAGGACTATTACCTCTGTGTGACATCCCTACCCCAGAATAAATGTCCACTTCTGTTTGGTTAGTATGCCTTTTTCACACACACCGATAATGCATAATATTGTCTGGGCTTTGAAATGTTAATATTCACCCTGTAAGAGTTCTGAGTTAAAGTGACAACACAGATTGAGGGAGCAAGAGGAGGGGCCCTGTGCAGCCATTATAACACAGGGAAGGACAAAGGAAGCCAGGTCCCGAGATCTGATAGCTTTCTGATCTGATTCGTCAGAGTAAAGACTTGAGATCTATAGAATAATTTTCTAATTCCAACAAATTTGTAAAACTTAAGCCCAAAAATTATGTCCACTTATGGTAGCTCAACAGGGCGCAGAGGGAACTGACCTGGGTTGCTGCATTGTCTTGCTGGCCATTCCTCAGGTGGATGTGACAGGCATCTTGGTTCCCTCTCCTCTGAGCAGGACCTGCTGCAGCACTGACTTCCCTCATCACACTCCCACCCCCAGCCTGTGCCAGAGAGCCAGCACAATGCTGCAGTCACGCATGCGTGCACGTTTGCCAGGCTGCAGGGGCTCAAGGATCTTTTCTGAACCTAATGATGTAAGGCAGGCATCCATGAGCTTTAAGCCCTTTTTTTATTGCTAGTATGGGAAATGATGGCTTTCATAACCACCTGTATACATTGGTTAACAACATATTCAAAGTGGTTTGGGGAGCGATATGGACTGCATTACCTTAATTTATATTCCACTTTAGATCTGCAAAGGAAGGGCTGCTTAGGAGAAATGTAACCCAAACTATAGAAGGTACAAAATGCTAGCCACTTGATGTACTAGCAGCAGAAATCACTAACAGCTAAGAGATACTACATTAAAACATTCAGCATTAATTAGCTTTTCACTCAGCCCAGTGATACTGGAAGTTGTGGTGTGTCATGTAGTACATTTTTTCTCATTGCCATGAGTCATGGGTCTGATTCAAGGCCTCTGGTCTCTGCACACCAGCATCACCAGACTCTTGGACATTCTGTGGCACAGTCTTCTGGAGACTCTATGGCTATCATTCTGTAGGATCAGTCCCTTCACCTGCTCCATCAAGTCATACATGGAGTAGATGTTGGGTCGACCCGAGGCCTAGGATGTGATCTGCATTGAGCTGGTTTTTTCTGGGTCACTGGGACTGCCCCTCTCCGGTGAGGGGTGGAGCCAGCTCTCCTATGCCACGGTGAGGGGTAGGAACATACCTCACGAATATGGGGGTTAGTTTTCCCATGAGGGATGGGGGTATCTCTCTTGTCGAGAGTCTTCACAGGGGTAGAGATATTTCAGGGTCAGTAAATAGTGGGGCTGGCTCAGCAGAGTCCTCAGAACTCAACACCCATTTATTCTATGATCCCCTGTGGTAAAAAGAGCAATGGGTATCAACCAACAGAGACTCTGATTTTAGCAGAGAGACTGAGGCATGGCCCTCAGGGAAAGGTGGGGAAGAACTGGAAGGAGTACAAGGAAGGAAAACCGTAATCATGATATATTGTATGAGAAAAATCAATTATTTTTTTATTTTTATTTATTTATTTATTGATGATTTCTGTCTCTTCCCTGCCACTACCTCCCATTTCTCTCCCCCTCCCCCGACCAAGTGCCCCTCCCTAGTCAGCTGGAAGAGCAATCTGGGTTCCCTGCCCTCTGGGAAGTCCAAGGATCACCCACCTCCACCCAGGTCTAGTAAGGTGAGCATCCAAACTGCCTAGACTCCCACAAAGCCAGTACGTGCAGTAGGATCAAAAACCCACTGCCATTGTTCTTGAGTTCTCAGTAGTCCTCATTGTCCTCTATGTTCAGCAAGTCCGGTTTTATCCCAGGCTCTTTCAGACCCAGGCCAGCCGGCCTTGGTGAGTTCCCGATAGAACATCCCCATTCTCTCAGTGTTTGGTTTCACCCTATAATTCGTGATCCTAGAGAAGCTAAATAAGAAGGTGAACCCAAAGAAAAAAACATATAGGCATCCTCCTGAATATTAACCTTCATCAGGCGATGAAAGGAGACAGAGAGAGAGACCCACATTGGAGCACCAGACAGAAATCTCAAGGTCCAAATGAGGAGAAGAAGTAGAGAGAGCATGAGCAAGGAACTCAGGACCGTGAGGGGTGCCCCACACACTGTGAACAATCAATTTTTAATAAAAGAAAAAAATAAATACAAACACCATTTAGAAATGAAAAACAAAACAAAACTGAATACCCCAGAACCAAACAATCAAAGAAGCAAAAATGGGATGCAACCCTGTGGATTTCTCGGTTAAACAGTGCCTAATGACAAATTCTCCATGCCATTTGCATATCTTATAAACTGGAAATAGATGACATATCAAAACTATGGATTTCCCAAATCATCATTCTATTGTAATATTAGGACAACATTTCAAAAAAATTAAATATACTAATAATTAAAAAAAATACATAAAGACACAGAAGCATGTTCACCATGGTCAAACTAGATCACCAGACAAGATCATGGAAAAAATGTACTATTCTGTACCACCATATAGACTATAGCTCTGAATAGAAAACACTTTCCACATACTGGCCATTAAGCTGACATGCCCCCTCTTTACTTGTGATCCTGCAGTGAAGCATGAACACGCACACGCGCGCACTCACACACACACACACACACACACACACATACACACTCACCCCCCCAACCCCCGATTCACTCTGTCCATCATTCTATCTTGCAGCCACTCTGGAAACCCTCTCCTTTATTATAACTATGGTAGCATCAGAAATCATCCTCACCCGATCCTCCTGACCATTCAGAGACTGGCAGGTGCAATCCGCTATGGCTTGTTTCACCGTCTCCCTGCTGCTTATGTGAATGCTAACTCTCAAATGCTTCCCTCCATTCACAGCCTTCAGTGTATGACAATTAGCTGTGATCAGGACTATTACCTCTGTGTGACATCCCTACACCAGAATAAATGTTCACTTCTGTTTGGTTAGTATCCCTTATTCACACACACCGATAATGCATAATATTGTCAGGGCTTTGAAATGTTAGTGTTCACCCTGTAAGAGTTCTGAGTTAAAGTGACAAAAGAGATTGAGAGAGCAAGGGGAGGGGCCCTGTGCAGCCATTATAACACAGGGAAGGACAAAGGAACCTAGGTCCCGAGATTTGACAGCTTTCTGATCTGATTCGTCAGAGTAAAGACTTGAGATCTATAGAATAATTTTCTAATCCCAACTAATTTGTAAGTCTTAGGTACAAAAATTATGCCCACTTATGGTAGCTACAACAGGGCCCAGAGGGAGCTGACCTTGGTTGCTGCATTGTCTTGCTGGCCATTCCTCAGGTGGATGTGACAGGCATCCTGGCTCCCTCTCCTCTGAGCAGGACCTGCTGCAGCACTGACTTCCCTCATCACACTCCCACCCCCAGCCTGTGCCAGAGAGCCAGCACAATGCTGCAGTCACGCATGCGTGCACGTTTGCCAGGCTGCAGGGGCTCAAGTATCTTTTCTCAACCTAATGATGTAAGGCTAGCGACCATGAGCTTTAAGCCCTTTTTTTATTGCTAGTATGGGAAAGGATGGCTTTCATAACCACCTGTATACATTGGTCAACAACATATTCAAAGTAGTTTGGGGAGCGATATGACTGCATAACCATAATTTATATTCCACTTTAGATCTGCCTAGGAAGGGCTGCTTGGGAAAAATGTAAGCCAAACTAGAGAAGGTACAAAAGGCTAGACACTTGAGGGGCTGGCAGCAGAAATCACTAACAACTAAAAGATGCTACATTAAAACATTTTGCATTAATTAGGTTTATTTTTATTTTAAAATTTCAAGTGTATTCAGGTAATGTGAAATCCTTACCATGGACAAGGATATAATAATTGCTTTCATAAAAGTGTTGGGTTACATTCAGTGATGAAATTTTTTTACTCATTTTCAAAAAATAATTCCCATACTCTAGATTTTATTTTTATTTATTTGTTTATTTCTGAGTCAGTATCTCCCTGTTCAGACCTTGTAGGAATACAGTTCGTAGATGAAGCTGGGGTTCATCTCAAAAATACCAACCAGCTTCTTCTGCCTCTTGGAGTGCAGAAAGTAAAGGCACATGCTATCAGGATGAGCTGGATTTCATTATTTCTAATTCTCCCCCCACCTTGCCTGCTCTGTGTGTATGAGTGTGAGTGTGTGAATTTCCATGTACAGGTGTTAATGAAGAGGCTTTGTTTGCCTCCAGAGTTGGAGTTGTAGAACTTATGAGATTCCTGACATGGGACTGGGAATTGGACTCCAGCCCTCTTGCAGAGCAGAAGTTGCTGTCAACAGCAGACCTATGTCTCCAGCACTGCTGTTTATGTTTAGGACATGAAGAGTTTGATCCCTACTGAACAGGCATACAAGCAAACAAAAATCTAGATAAATTTCTGAATTCTATATTATTTTTGGTTTCTAAGACAAGGTTTCTCTATAAAACAGTCCTGGCCATCCTGGATCTTCCTCTATCACCAGGCTGGCCTTGAACACACAGAGATCTGCTTGCCTCTGTCTCCTTAGTGAAGAAATTAAAGGTGTGCATCACTACTTCCTGACATTTCCTGAATTTTAAGTATACATACATTTCATTTTATATTAAATGTAACTATGATATTGAACTAGTCACATCCCTGTCTGCAGGTCAAAGACTACATGGTAAAGGGATATCCATATTGAATTCCAAATGTACTTTGGGATTTGAAAATCAGCCATGTCCACTATAACATCAAGGAAGGATGAAAGAGGAAGGAGGAGAATAGGAGGGGAGAGGGGAAGGCTAGAAGAGAATTTGAGGGAATAGGATAGTTGAGATGGAGGAAGGACAGAGATTAGAGCAAGAAGAGAGATATCTTGATTAAGGGAGCCATTGTAGGGTTAGCAGAAACCTGACTCTAAAGAAATTCCCCGGAATCCAAAAGGATGACGCCACCCAGGACCCTGGAGAATAGAGGAGAGGGGGCCCAATCTTGACTTGCCCTGTAGTCAGACTGATGATTATCTTAAATATCACC